>NC_134856.1:123030404-123365821 GCF_049852395.1 Peromyscus maniculatus bairdii | reverse complement strand
GCCCCTCCTCCCCAATTGAGCATTCAGAAGCCACATGGAA
Organism: Peromyscus maniculatus bairdii; assembly: GCF_049852395.1. NCBI lineage: Eukaryota > Metazoa > Chordata > Mammalia > Rodentia > Cricetidae > Peromyscus > Peromyscus maniculatus. The sequence goes on along the minus strand of NC_134856.1, from coordinate 123,365,781 downwards.
TTTGGTATTATCGATGCACTGGTTTATCAGATATGAACTCATTGGCTTTTCTCAAAACCACTTACCAGCAAGAGCTGGTTGTCCACATCTGAATTGTGCTCCAAACACCATTTCTGACTTCCCCAGGGTCCAAAATTTTTTTCTTTCTCAGGTTTTTTCCTCCCACATTTGTTTGTGTTTTCTTAACCTCTTACCTATTGAGGTGGATTTCTGGGTCAGGACCCCTGTAAAGACACTAGGAATGAAGGAGATGGCCATCTCGGGCGGTCTGAGGGTCAGTCTGCCCGGCAGAGTTTCAGCCATCAAAGAGGAGTGGACAGTTTGAAGTGAGATGAATTGGCTGGGGAATGGCTACAGAGTTCAGCTCTTCTTCATGCTTCCAGTGTTTTTATTTTCTGAGAACTATGGGTAATGTACACCTTGAAAGGTGGGAACCAGCAGACTTGCATGACACATCCTGCATGCTAACCAACATACCAAGGGAGACAGAAGGGCTTCCTTCAGCCCGGAACCCTCACCTTCCTCCTCACCTTGGAGACTCTCGGTAATGCTACGGTGAGCTGACGTAGGGAAACCTGTCAAATAATTTGTCTTCTTGTTCTCTTACTGTGCTTTGCTGGCCTCAGAGTTCATTTATAGAAGACAAAGATGTATATGGGAGGCTTAATGCAGAAAGGCCTCATGACTTCCTATCCCCTGAAGAAGAACAAAGCCATGCCCAGTAAAGGAATTTCTCTAACAGTGAAATAATTGATAAGGCATGGCAATTCAGACTCACCATGAATTACATTTAATGGTTAGAGAAAACAAGTTTTTCACTTGTTGTTTTTGCTTTGGGTTATGCCATAATTCCATGTCTGCTTCATTATTTTTTATGACATGCATCTATGCACATTTCATGTGAAAAGGCTGATATCTCCAAAGACTGGCCACTGGAAAGCCTCCAGCAAAGACACTTATTAGCATTTCCTATGGGCTCTATCTTAAGACATGCAGAACACTTTACCAATCATGTTTAAAACAAAAAACAAAAAAACAGAGAAACTTATCATACTCCTTAACTCTGGTATTGTCTTTCCTCCCATTGAAATATACACCAAAACTAAGGTCTCTAGCTTTTTAGTGAGTGTTAAAATGAATGAAGATCACTCACAGAAATACATTATCCCCTTTTATGAATGTGGTAAGAATCAACAGATAACCATTTAATTTCTTGCCAATGTTGAGAATTATGGATTATAAAGTAAGTAAGGATTATAAAGACCCATGCTCTTCGAACAGTGTGAGCATCGTCTTCTAATGTGTGAGTTTGAAGAGGAATGCTAGCCCTCAGTAGGAATTTACCTTCTGTTTAAAGCAAACTTGAAGATATCTAATCTGAGAGGCTGGGTTAAGAGTTTTGCTTCTCCAAAAAGGATCATCCCCCACTGATCTCTTCAGCCACACTGACCCTGGACAGCCAGTGTATGTCCTGTACTTAGAAAATAACCACCATAGACAACTCTGAACATGCCACGACTTGGTATTGATGACTGACAGCTTAGACATGGGAGCAAGAGACATGTGCCTTTAGGCGAGGTTCAAGAAAGGGTGTATATAGCTTTCACACTTCCACTGAAGTTCTTTGTGTGTAACCATGTGTCAAGTTCGATTCCTTTGCCTACTCTTGCTGTTTCAGGATGACCATTGCTGAACTTACGTGTCCTTTTTTTTTTTTCATTTTTCTTTTTTTTTTTTAATTTCAAGCTGAAGTTCACATCAAGGACCACACAGGCCATCTATTTGTAGATAGCTTTATTTGGCTTTTTTTTTTTTTTCTCCTTTGGTATTTTCCCTGCCTAGACCTCAGATACTTGCCTTCTCCATACCTATGACTCCCCTCCTTGGGTCTCTGCTTCTATCCTTGCTCTGACCTGCAGTGAATGGATATGTTGTGGGTGTTTTGCTTTGACTACCTGGGCTCCTGACTCACGCTGCCTCAGGCTGCCTCAGGCTAGCAGCATATTCCCAGACAGTTGTCAGATTGGCAGTCTTGACCCAGACTATGACCACAGAGCTTCTGTCCTCACACCCTCTGAAGCTGGGAGACCTTGGGAGGAGGGTAGTGAGGTAACTTCCTTGGGAAGTTTTCATAAGAGAGGCTGAACAGACTTGCTTAGATAGTCGGAGTCTAGACTGGCACTCAGAGGTCGCCTTGCAATTGTACGATCCCTTCCAAAGTTACCACAAATCAGCCAGTGCCGCTGTAGAAGCAAAGAATATCTAAGAGTCTCCCCTCATGTTCAGTACCAGGATTTCTGGGTCAGGATCCCTGTAAAGACATTAGGAATGAAGGAAATGGCCAACTCAGGCTGTCTGAAGGCCAATCTGCCTGGTAGAGATTCAGGCCTGGAAGACCAACAGACAGTTGGAAACATGAATGACATTGGACAAGGAAGTCTTGAAATGCCAAATAAATTCATTTAGGCTTTTTCCTACAGGCAATGTTGAACTGTCAAATCAGGGAATCCATTCAGTCACCAAATCCTTATGAATTCCAGGCAAGATGCTAGAGATGCAAGTTAAGGACATACATCCATATAAGTGCTTAAAATGGAGTGATTGGTGTTCCGATGTGTGTATGTGAATGGGGGTATGGCAACTGAGTCTGTCTCTGCTGACTTGACTGGGCCCAGACCCTGCCCTTCAAGTTGAACACACCTGTCTGTGCCCAGGTACAGGAATCAAACAACTGCTGCATTGAAGAAAGGTTGTAGGTGCTACTGCCTGGGAGCGCTTTGCAGGCAGTCCACTGTTAATCCTCAGCTCTACCCTTTGCTTTCTTTACATAGGTGGAATTAGCTCTTCACTTTCCCAAGAACTCTTCTAACACACCTTCTTCACCCAGAGGTCCTTACTCCCATAATTGCCCCACTAGGCCTAACTCGGCATCTGTCCAGATTCAAACTCCTACTCATTTTCAATATATGGGTCAAATGGAACGTCCATCCCCAAGCCTCACCACTGCGGAACTTCATGTGAACTTCCCTGAACCGGCTGTTCTACATCTTTCCCGCTCTGCTCATGATGTTACTTCATAGCATAGTAGTCACTTCAGTGACTGACTGAAAAGCAGGGGCTGTGTCTTTGCTATCTATTTTAATTCTTCATTTATTGGCCAATTCGGTCATTTAACTATGAAACATTTGTTGAGTATCTATTCTGTGCAGACACAATGGAGGAAAATGAACTTGACCTAGACACTCCATACCAGGGTTTTAAAATGAATAAGTAAGCTCTTTGCAGATAATGGATTTGAAAACAGAGCAACTGATTATTTTCACCAGCACAATATGCTATAGCTGTCTGTTAATCTGATATAGAGGTATCTTACATTAGAGTCAGGAAGACCAGGATACATCTTTTAAAATACAATACACACATGATGTACGAAGTTGGAATTTCTTCCAAATCAATAAGACTATCAAAATATAGTGTATGTACCATGACTGCTCATTGCTTCTGCCTGATAAAAATCGCAAGCAATCAAAAGTGTCCCCAGTTTCTCAGAAGCAATTGATAACTTGAAGTGCTACTGAAAAAATCTGAGTCTGTATAGGACTCTGCTTAGGGCCAAAGGAAAGGAATTATTTGGTTCAGTGTATGTGTGTTGTCTATGTGTGTGTGTGTGAGGGGGGTGGTTTCAAATTGCCCCAGAATTGATAATCGGTGCTGTGCCTCTCTCCTGAAGACTGACCTAGCTGAGAGAGTATTCCCAGAGTAGGAAAAATAACAGCCCCACGTCATCTTCTGAAGTTCTTTTCTCCATGACCTTCACCAGGCCCTGCCCTGAGAATCCTCACAGACCACACATGACACAGCACATGGTATATGGAGTTATACTGAGCTATAATAGAAGAAAGACATGTTTTATTAATTCTGCTTCATGTGGGAATTTTTTGTGATAGATGATAATTGAAGCATTAATCTAATTAATCTTATCAATAAAAAATCAGGAGTCAGATATCTGGATAAAAACCTGAAAGATCAGGGAAGCAGGGGAGCATCCACAGTTGCTTCCTACCTCTCTGGTTCCTCCATCAAAAGGGCCAAGATCCTCCTCAGCCCTGCCTTACCATGTCCTGTCTCCTCTCTTTACAGTCCTCCAACCTCTATGGTCAGCTCGTGGCTAGCTCCGCCCTCAGACTCCAAGCAAGCTTTATTTGTCAGAACACAATCAAAATATTACTCAACAGATAACAATTCACATTATACATTAGTATTTTGTTACTCACAAAATGTCATCTTTAACCCCTCCTTCAGGTCATTTTCTCCCCTGCCAAAAGAGTGGACAAATAATTTTGTAAGAAAGATGCCCCCATAAGGCTCACTGCTTTTTGTAGCTGATGCCATTTACATTGACATCTTCTCACTGTCCACCAAAAGCATGTTTTCTTTCCTCACAGGAGTCATTCAGATGTTCCTTTCTAGGTTATCCCACAATGCCTCTGGAGTTTCTGGATTATCCCATAATGCTCTGGAGTTTCTGGATTATCCCATGATGCCTCTGAAGTTTCTGGATTATCTCATAATGCTTCTGGAGTTTAAGATTGATTTTTCTACTCACAATGTACAATTTCTGGCATATAAAATACATCTTTATATTCACAATCCATGAAAGGTTTCCTCAAAAAGAAAAAATGTAATACCCATTAAAAGGTTTTTTTTCTTTTACTGACACTATTTTATTAATGTTTTTTTCCTTTAGTAAATGATACTAAAATAGATTTTAGCTTCTACTTAAAATGTTGTTAATTACATCTGGATTCCTGGTTGTTACATGTCTTGCTGGTTGTGATCTAGATGTCTCAAAATGCAAATTCATTGCCTTCAATAATACCCATTCTTCTTTTAGAAGATTTATCTTATTAGTTTTGATTATCTGCATGGCTATGTGCACATGTGTCCAGGTCTCTGCTAAAGTCAAAAGGGCTGTCAGATGCCCTGGTACACTCTTATTTACTGGGCCACCTATTATCCCTAGACTCACTCTTAACACAATAACTTTAAAGCATATATCAGATAGTTTCTTGGTAATTTTCACTTCTCTTTTGAACTCTCAATGGTATTGACTTCTCTCATTTTGCAGTAAATATCCTTCGTTTTGACGCACATTGCTAAGGAGTCAGTTCCATCATTTCCTTCTCCTCCCATTGGCATTATTAGCATTTCCTTAACCAGTGATTCCTTTGCAGCTCCTTCTGCACGCCACTTTAAATGTTCTGTGAGATTTAATGTAGTATTACATGAATACCAGACAGTATAATTTGCAACCCATTTCACCAGGAAAACATGAGTGGAAGTCTGTGCCCCAATGCTGGTAAGCACCCTCTGGCAGGCCCTTCCTGCAGGATCCCTCATGGACCGAGTGTGACACAGCACTGTTATTCATGTCAAGGGCAGTCCTGTTAAGACACAGAATGAAGTCCTATGCTTCCCTCTTGATGAGGAAGCAAACATAAATAGAAGCTCAATATTTTCTTGCTCCACTGACAAAGGATTGTGTTACTCTCCAAATGAGTGTGGAGCATCTCAATTTGGAGTGCTCTTGATGGAATGAAAGAATATCAAGAGGCAGAGGACTGATGTATTCATGAAAGGGACATAGATGACTTCATCTGGCATGATTGTAGAGGACCATGTGAGAGGAAGCAATAATAGCATCATTAAAAAATAAAAATGGGGACACCACGTTGGTAGAGAATTGGTAAGTAAAAGAGGGGCCTTTAGAGTATTATGAAGATGTGGCAGAGGATAAAAACACATGAAGAAAAGGAGGTAAATGTCACAGAGCCTAAATCATGTGACCACCAAGAGTTCCAGCATGTTTGTGAATATCTGAAGGACCAAATAGCATTGTGAGTGATACAATGACAAGACATGCTGAACTCACTCATGAAGCACAGCAAAGTTCCAGGACCAAAACACTGAGACCTGGTCCTTGTCACTTCTCATGGGATGAGAGGGACAAGCAACTGAGCCTGAGCTTGGTTTGGGGTTTCAAGCCCAAGTGTAGGGCACAGCACAGCAATACCCTCCATGGTGCCCAAAGGGGAACAAGCCTGGAGACCACAGAACTGAGGAGCCTAAAGAAATAAGGTGGTTAGAAGCAGGACCTCAATGCAGGTTGGTAGTGTAGAAATGAAGAAGAGAAAAGCAGCAAGAGCCATATGTCAGCCGCAGAATGGAAGGGGAGAAGGGATGGGGGCTCATTCAGCAGCATAGAGGGAGCCGGAAGAGCCAGACAAGAACAGGAAGAGGAGGAAGTAGGACACCATCCTGAGGGGGAGGGCATGAAAACATTTACCAGGAAAGCTTTCTGAGATGATAGCCCAGTGGGAGCTGTAGATTCCTGGCTTTTGTTGTTGTTGTTGTTGTTTTATGATCCCAATGCACCTTCATCTGTTGTGGTTTAAGAAACTTCCAGAATGTGAATATTCTTCAGAGAAGTTTCTATGGTTATCCTAGAGGATAAACATACAGATAAATTTAATAAATAAGTAAAGTCTCTTTTTAAAAAAAAATTTATTATTTTTATTTTATGTGTTTGTCTGTATATATGTATGTACACCACGTGCATTCAGGGACTACGGAGGCCAGAAGAAGGTGATAGATTCTCGGGAACTAGGGTTGCAGACAGTGTTAGCTACCATGTGGGTGCTGGGAACAGAGCCTGGGTCCTCAGGAAAGCACAGGGTGCTCTTAACTAGCTCTATCTCCACAGCCCCTTTTTCTCTTTTCAAATTTTTGAAGCGGAGTCTCATATAACCCAAGCTGGCCTCTAACTTCCTATGTAGCTGAGGGTGGTAACCTTGAACCTTTGAATTCATGATCCTCCGGCCTCCACCTTGCCAACACTTGGATTACAGGCATGCATCACCACGGCCATATCTTCCCTTTTCCATTTGAATTTGATGTGACAGATAACACCCGGTAGCCTGACTGCATTGTGATATCCTAGCAACAGTGGAGTCTATCAGTCAGATTCCTGTGTCTTAGGCCCAACCGACTTAAGGTAAGATCTAGCCATGAATCTCAAGACTCAGCCAATCTGACACCACTAGTCCTGATTCTACAACATTAGAGCTGAAACTGTGACAGTATGTGTCTCAGGATAACTGGGAGCCATCGATGGTCACGTGCTTCTAACATGTCTGCTGAATCAGCACCCCTCCCCACCCATAGCATCTGGAGCACCCATCATTAGAGGGCATCTGCTTGGGTTTCCAAATAAGATTCTAGTCAGTGCTAAGAAAGCCGCCTGAGAGACGCTGAAACAGACTGAGTGAGCTAGGAGGCTGGGCAGTCCAGTATTGTGTCCATCTAGTACAACACCCCTCAGTGCCAATCATGTTCAGGATAAACTTTTGAAACATCACACTGCTTTCCACTGAGCCCCTCACATGTAGTAGACTCACACATAGGGTGGAAAGTGTATCTGAGGACTAACTGAGTTATTCTGTTCCCACATGTGCTGACATGTGTGACCATGTATGTGTATTTGTGTACTGAAGTGCACACGTAAACCTATGTGTTGGGGGAGTTGGGTTTCAGAGACTAAACTCCTTCATGCTTTGGTAACACAGGTAATCACAATCTCTCCTGAAGGTAGACGAAAGAGAACCAGGCTCTATAATCTTCACAGGGCAATCTTACTTGCTCTCAAATAATCGGCATGTAACCGTTAGCACAGGGTCTGTGGTCTCCCAATGACGGTCTGGTACACAAGCAGGCAGACACATCCCTTCAGTAGAGGAATCGCAGACAGAAAGCTAAAGCATTTCTCCCTGTCCTTCAACTTCCTGCCGTTTTCAGTCCGAACCCTGAAAACTTAGCACACTTACTTCATGTCCCTGTGGCGGTGACTGATTTGCATTTGTGTTTTTGTTCCGAATGCTCTCATTTATTTTTGTAACTCCTAATTAGAGCGGAAGTGGTGGTGATGCACTCCCAGAGAGCGTGTCCTCTTGGGAAAAGCATGAACGAGGAGATACTGGCCATTCCTCACACCCCAGTAACTTGGGCTTTTGCTTTCCACATGGGCTGGGATTAAAAATACAAATTTTGTATGCTTTTTGGCAAAGCAAATTCAAACGAGACCCATCGAGAATGCACCTAGTTAAGCAGGGCAGTGGTGGTGCACACCTTTAATCCCTGCATTTGGGAGGCGGAGACAGACGGATCTCTGTGACTTCAAGGCCAGTCTGGTCTACAGAGCGAGTTCCAGGACAGCCAGGGCTACACAGAGAAACAATCTAAAAAATAAAACAAAACAAAACACACACACACACACACACACACACACACACACACACACACACACGGCGCCTAGTTACAGTGAGTTCTTCAAAATCTATGCTAGCTCTCATTATGCACAGAGGCATACTTCCTCCTGTCTCTTTTCCTAGGAACTTGGAGACTCAATAAAATCAGAAGTCCATGTCTCTTAGGACAGGGTAGAGGTCTGGAAAGGAACCAAGGGAGGGGTTTATAGAAAAGTCACATTAAATTGAAAATACACTATTTGAAAAGTAAAAATTTTGGTTTGCCCAATTTTAGAGAAAAGGACTCACTAAACAGACCATTGGTGCCTGCCCTGTCTACTGTAGGCCATGAACTCCTGCTCTTCCTAACAAGTATTAGAGGCACACTGTACTTTTGGGATTTACCCCAGAGACTTCTTCATCATTTCCAAAGAAAGATTTTATTAACTGATGTGAGAGGTAGGCAACTTCATAAAAAAGATAAAAAATTGAATGTATAGATTTTTAACATAAATATATTTATTCTTTGAGAAATGCATATAGTATATTTTGATTATACTCACACCAGCCTCTCCTCTTAAATCTTCCCAGATCCACCCCATATCTTCTCCACCCCCACATCTTCACCATCCCCATCTCTACCACCCCCATATCTCCATCACCCCCACATCTCTACCACTCTCATATCTCTACTACCCCATCTCTACCCCCACTTCTCTACCACCCCATCTCTACCACCCCCACAACTCCATCACCTCTTTTCATCCTCTTTCTTGTTATTTAATAATATTTCAAGTCCAATTTGCCATCCATATACTCCTGGGTGGGGGCATCCACTGGGGCATGGTTGACCTACAGAGAACCGCATCCTTAAAGAAAACTAACTCTCCCTTCCCAACCAGCCATCAACTGACCTCAGCTCCTCAGTAAGTGCATGGGAGTTTTATATTCTGGAAGAAGAAAAAAATTCTGTACCTGGCCTGTATGTTTCACTTAACATAATGTCCTCCACTTCCATCCATTTTGCTGCCAATGATGTCACCCTGTTCCTTTTATGTACTTTCATGTGGCGTTTTCCTTGTCTGCTCATCCTTTGTTAGGGTCCAGGTTGTTTCCATAGCTTCACTGTTGTGACTAGGGTTGCAGTAAGCATGGGCATGCACGGATCTTTTTGATGTGTTGATTTTGTTTCCTTTGGCTACAGACCTAGAAGTGGGCAGCCGGGTTGTAGAAAGCGATCCTCTCAACACACAATGATCATATGTATGTGGCGCAATCTCCACCAAAAACAAATGTTTACCTATGAAGGCACAAGCTAGTTATAAAAGCTTAAGTAAGCAGGAGGTCTTAGTGTAATGGCTAAGTTATTCTGTGGGAACTGAAGACAATAAGACTCCATTGAGCCAACGTTTTTTTTTTTTTAGGCCATTAATCTTCTGAGATTAACAACTGTTTAAAGTTATCCTACAAAGAGCAAATAGATACAGAAAAGTTAAAAACACTCAGCTCAACATCATCCCACTGGGAATATGATCCCAGGCCACAGTGTACATAATCCCCTGCCAATGCAATGGGTTATGCAAAGACCAGATAGTAACTGTAGTGGTACAGCCGATGTCTGCTGACATCTCTAGAAGAAATAGCCCAACCCATCCCTACCAAAACTTCTTGTGTATCTACCACAGCCACCTTAAAAATAGACACCACAATTCTAACCTTGGCAACCAAGCTCCCAGGAGAAGGCACACTTGAAATGCAAGGATTCTTGTGAAAGTTGCTGGTACCAAAACAGAGTCACTTATGTTAAACCCTAAAAAAATGGAGCCAGTCGACCATGGTGGAAGGGCCCAAATGTCTTTAAAAAGAGCTGTTCATCGAATTCCTTAGAACGTCTGTATTACAGGTAAGTGCTGCATAATGATGTTTGCCGAGAAGCCAGCTCTGATTCCCTAGTCACCAACGGTTGTGTCAAAACAGTTTCAGTGAACTTCTTGTTCCCTTTTAAATGCTTGCCCCAACTTCTCGGCTGCACCTTTGATCTATGGTAGTCTGCCGAGTCCAGATTGCAGCCTCCTGTTATTTAGGAATAAAGCCCTTATTAAAATCAGCAGAGTTTGCAGCAGGTTAGCGGGAAACTGAAGTTCTTCCACGGCCCTTTCCTGGTTGAGACTGCGCCGATTGTCTTAACTTAGCATCTAAGAAGTGACTGTGGCCTGAATAAACAGGTGAGAGGAGGGGACAGGAGGGTGATGCTGCTGACCAGGAAGATGATGTCATTGAGACTTACAGCTGGGCTGCCAAGTTGGGCACACCCACAAGGAAGTTGGAGACAAAAAAGGAGATGGAACTTGGGTAGATGTTTCACTGTAATTAGAGCTACATCTCCCCGGAAGAGCCAGGTGGCATCTCCGGTTCACAGCCTGGTTTGCAGCAGGAGAAGGAATCTGGGCTTTCGCCGACACGCCTCCACTACTGAAATGGATTGATGCTGTCCTGAGGGAGTCTAACAGGCAGCTCAGTGCTTCCCCCAAGAAACAGCTCTGTGCCACATGTGCTGAGAGGCTGAGGCACATAGGTCCTCTTGCAGACAGTTGGTGCAGGCATACTGTGGACACAGTCCAGATGTGTAGGAGGCTGGGCCTGCTTTCTATGGGAGCCTCTTTGTGTGTTCTCACTGGAGGAGTGGAAACACTCAGGAAAGACCCCCTCAGAGAGAAAGAAAGGAGCCTGGACATTTCAACACTGGATTCCCCATGTCCTAGGTGGATCCTGTTGCTGTCTGCATTTGAGAACAATCCAAACGGCCCCTTTGAAGTTTCTTTTTCAAGCCCATTTAAACAGAATTAAAAATATTCAGAACATTAAGTTTAAAAATGAAGTGTCCAGGAGAAAAGAAGACAAGATACTAAACTCATCCCTCTGCGGAGTTCTATCCAAAACACACAGGGGAAATACTGATGGAAGAATTACCCAGAAGCTCCAGGGACAGTGAGACAAAGAACAAGACAGGCTGGTACGGAAAAAGAAAACAATGACGTCAGCTTGACAGTTTGGAAAGGCAGTCCAGCAGGCAGAGCTGTGTGGCCTACTCCAGGCCCTGCTTAGGAACACCAGCTATGGCCCAACAGTGTGACCTCATCCCTTTGGTCAGGCTGAGGCTGGAGTCCACACTGCCATGCTAGATGCTCGCTAACAGCTTTTGCAGGTTAGTGGTATCAACAGTCTTGGAGTTCCTCTCAGCAGCAACCCATTTCCGCTTGTATCATCCATCCATTTATTTGCATTTATTTTATTTTTGATTGGCAAACCATAATTACATACACTAACAGGACACAATGTAATAATTCCATGTGGTCAGTGTGGCATGATCAAATAAAATAAATTAATACAGCTGTTATCTGACTTACCTATGATTTTTATGGCGAAGTATTTTAAATGCATTCTTTTAGTTCTTTTGAAATTTCCAATACATTATTTATAATTGTGGTCACCCTGCTGGGTGACAGATAGAAATACCTGTCCTTCTGCCTATCTGAAAGGACCCACAAATTCCTATGTCCATCCTCTGGCAGCCAACTCCTGTTATCTATGCCTTTAATTTTGTGAGATTCCTTATATAAGTAAGATCATGTGGTGTTTGTACTTCTGTATAGCTTTCTTCATTTAGCACAGTATTCTCCAAATTCATGCATGTTGCATTGCAGAATTCCTCCTTTTCACATTGAATACTACTTCATGAAATACTTTAAATTCTTAACAAATTTTAGACATGCCTTACAATATTTGTAAATATAGACTCATTGTTGTAATGAGGATCTCCAGAAGTTAAGCATCTTGTATCATAAAGAATTTATACTGTGAATAACAACTCAGATTTTCCCTCTCCTTCCTTAGGACAATGGTTCCACTCTCTGCTTTTGTGTTTAGTCATTTTAGAAATTTCATATAACTATAATCAGGCAGTTCTTGCCTTTCTATAGCTGATTCATCATGTTTTGGCATCTAACAGGATTACTTTCTTTTCAAGTCTAAATACTATTCTCTCTCTCTGTCTCATCTCTGTCTCTCTGTCTCTCTCTGTCTCTCTCTGTCTCTCTCTGTCTCTCTCTGTCTCTCTCTCTCTCTGTCTCTCTCTCTCTCTCTGTGTGTGTGTGTGTGTGTGTGTGTAGACATTTTGTTTATTCACCTATTTGTTCATGGCCTTTAGGTGGTTTCCTTTTCTTGAATATGGTATCTAATGCTACCATGAACCTGGAATTTGGACATCTGAGATCATGACTTTAATTATTTTGGACAAATACTGGGAGGTGGAATTGCTAAACAATATGGTAATTCTAATTGTAGTCTTCAGAGGATCTGCCATTGATTTCCATTAACAGGAAGCTTCCTTTTAGTGCTTCTTGTCATCCATAGTGCATAAGGGCTCTTATTCCTCCACGGCCTCATCAGTATTTGTTATCTTTAGTGTTGTTGTTGATGATAACGGTGCTGGAGGTGGTAGTGGTGACGGTGACAGCATCCCAGCATGTAGGAGGGATTACTTCCAAATGTTGACATATATATATTTCTTTGTAAAGTCATGATGGTTTGGAATTGGACCGTATATTAATAGTCTTCAGGGGAAAATCCAAAATCAATATTCTACAATGAAAATGACAATGTAGAGACCACCAAGTAGATAACAAAGTGTGGAAATAAGACCTTGAGAATTAGGGTCACAAAGTTCAAGTTCAAGCCCTGCCATTTAATAACGGTGTCTTGTGTGGCAAATGTGTGTGTTGCAGGTACTCAAATGTGTGGGGGCTGTGTGCATCACAGCATGCTTCTTTGGAGGCAGAAGCAGGACATCTAGCATCTTCTGCCATCCTCTGCTTTACTGCCTTGAGAAAGGGTCTCGCTGAATGGCTTGGGCTAGGCTGGCTGGCTTGCACACTCTCAGGACCCCAATGCTGGGTTCACAGCCACACAGCCATGCCCAGGTTTTTGCATGAGTGCTTAGGATCTGAACTCAGTCTGATTATTAGAGAACAAGTGATCTTACCCACTAGGCCTTGTCCCCAGCCCCAGAAGTCACAACTTCATTGATCCTCTGTCACAGACAGATTGCAAGAATTAAACACATGTGCAGGATATTTTTGGAAACTATGAGACACTGTAAGTAGAGGAATATATGAACATGATAGTGTTTGACATGCTAAAGTGAATCATGTATGCCTTTGGAATAAAATATGCTTTCCTTAGTTTTGACAGAGACTGTAAGTGAACCAGGTTCAGGGAAAGCCACTTCAGAATTACAATTAAGTCAGTCCAAAAATCTGTCCTAGATACAAATGTAAATTAAGGTGAATAGAGTATGGGACACATGGTTCAGTATAACCATTAGATATTGAGGGCCTTTTAGGTGTGGTGGTATTGTGTTCCCCAAAATATTTTGCACCCTAACAAACTTATCTGGGGTCAGATACAAAGACTAGAAAATGGTGGCACTCACACCTTTAATTTTAGCACTCCAGAGACAGAAATCCCTCTGGATTGTTGTGAGTTCAAGGCCACATTGTAAATGGCCAGGCATGGTGACACACACCTTTAATCCCAGAAAGCGAGCCTTTAATTCCAGGGAGTGGTGGTAGAAAACAGAAAGATATATAAGACATGATGATCAGAAACTAGAAGCATTTGGCTGGTTAAGCTTTTAGGTTTTGAACAGCACAGTTCAGCTGAGAGCCATTCAGATATGAGGACACAGAGGCTTCCAGTCTGAGGAAACAAGATCAGCTGAGAAGTTGGCCAAGTGAGGTTAGCTGTGGCTTGTTCTGTCTCTCTGATCTTCCAGTGTTTACCCCAATAACTGGCCTCAGGTTTGATTTTATTAATAAGAACTTTTTAAGATTCCTGCTACATTTTAGGTGTATCATGTGGCTCAAGGAGATGAGAATTAGAAGGGGAACAGATATGCAAATAAGAAGGAAAATGGAAATCATACACACATTAATTTAGTCAGTGCAGTAGTTTGAATGGGGTGGGCCCATATAAGTTCAACTGTTTGAATCTTTGTCCCCAGTTGGTGGAGCTGTTTGGGAAGGATTAAAAGGTGTGGCTTTATTGGAAGAGGTGTGTCATTGGGGTGGGATTTGAGGTTTCAAAAGCCCATATCATTCCCAGGTATCTATCTATCTCTCTCTCTCTCTCTCTCTCTCTCTCTCTCTCTCTCTCTCTCTCTCTCTCTCTCTCTCTCTCCCTCTCTCCCTCTCTCCCTCTCTCCCTCCCTCCCCCTCTCTCTCTCTCTCTCTCTCCCTCTCTCCCTCCCTCCCCCCCCTCTCTCTCTCTCTCTGAGCTACTGCTCCAGCACCATGCCTGTCTGCTGCCATGCTTTCTGCCATGATGGTCATAGACTCTACTACCCTCTAGAACTGTAAACTTCCAATTTAAATGCTTTCTTCTATTAGTTGCCTTGCTCATGGTGTTTCTTCCCAGCAATAGAAAAGTAACTGATAAAGTCAGTAAAGATGTAGTATGCCTTGTTCTAGACATTATGAACACCAAGCTTAACAGGAAATACAGTAGTTGCTAGCCCCCAGAGGTGATAGCTTACATAAAATTTCAAACATGCAAACAAATAAATCCATGAGAGAATCTTAGGTGCTATGACAGCCAACCAAAGATCTCCACTACATTAGTCCAGATCTCTAACATCATATGTACATTCCAGTGTCCATACCCAACTGTCTACGTGAGATCCCCACTGTGTGCCTCAAACATGCCCAAACCTGAGGTCCTTGTACTTCATCAAAAACTGCTTCTTTAGCTGAATCCCATATGGTAGGGATTGGCACCTGCATCCTCTCAACTGCTCAAATTGAAAGTCATCAGTCCCTTTCCAACCACCCTTCCGTACTCACCCCTCCCTGCCTCCTTCCCTCTCTCTAGCCACCTCGCACACCTATCTCCATTTTCAGAATGAATCCTAGAGGTAAACACGGCTCCTCATCCCCATCTAAGCCATCCCAATCTTTCTGAATTCATGTACCAGCTGCTCACTTGGCCCTGCTTTGTCACTGCCCGTGTTGAAAACAATGTTCTAAGTACAGGGTCATAGTGATCGATTCAAAACCCGCATTGCCTCATGTTCTCTTCTGCTGAGATCTTCCCAAAGCCTCACTGGCATTCCCTGAGTAGAACTCAAGTTTCTGATCTCATTGTCTGATTCTCTACATTAATTGTGTTTTTCCATCACACCAGCCTCCCGGCTAGTCCTTCAAAACATCGAGCACATGCTTGTCACTAGGTGTTTGGAAATTGTAGAGCTCTCTACCTATCACTAGGTGTTTGGAAATTGTAGGGCTCTCTACCTATCACTGGGTGTTTGGAAATTGTAGGGCTCTCTACCCAGCATGCTGTTCTACCTACATGGCTTTATCTCCTATTCCACTCAGGTCCCTGTTCAATCATCATCTTATTGATGAGCCTCTGCCTGGCATCGTATATCACATAGTTCTACTACAGTATATTCAGTATTGAACCAAAGCGGTTTATCCTCTACTTTCTTGGAGGTTGCAGTCTCCTTCAGAGATAAGAAAGTGAATAAAAACAGTTCAGTAAATGGAATGTCAGAAATACTTAATGCAGGGGTAAATACAAGAAGTAATATAATTTCAACATGATTTTGAAATAAGTCAAAAAAGGATACACAAAAGTTGATCTCTAAGTTCTGTCTCGAAAAATGATAAAAAAAAAAAAAATCTTTACCCCACAAGCTACAGGAGCCAGGTTCCACCCCAATGAATACCCAGAGTCATGAATAGTCAAACTCTATGCATATTATTTTTCCTTATACAAAAACACCTATGGCCAAGTTTAACTTATAAACTCTGTATGGAAGAGATACAATAGTAATCAACAGTAAAGTAGCATAACTAAAACTATAGACTTGAATAGGAGTCTGTACTCTGGAACCTTTACCTTGGTCAAGTAAAATCAAGTGAGGGAAGTATACAAAGGATTTTAAGTAATCTAAGTGCTCTGTAGAACATCCTTCAAGGTAGCATGAACTGGCACCCATACACAGGAAGAAGGACTTTACACCAGGAACTGTTGGAAAAGGCAACCGAGAAAGCTGTGCTTGCAGGCATGATGAATAGAATGTTAAAGAGAAAGAATTCTGTTAGCATGGAATATGAAGCTTAAAAGGAAAAAAAAAAACAAAAAAAAAAACCAGGATGTCACATGGACACCTGGTTTGGGTGTTTGTGGTAGTGACACTTGCCATGCTTATGAGTGTGCTGACCAGTGTTCTGAGTGGAGATAAAAACTGAGATGATATTTGTGAGAGTCCTTGCAGAAAACCTGGCACATGCAAATGAGGACTTAAGGAGAGCTGTTGAGAAGACAGATTAGAAATGTGTTGATGTGTCTAGGAGAACTACCCAGGGATGCTCGTTACCTTAAACAAGAACATGAGACCATTGTTGTTAATAGGCTAAAGAAGATGTTAAGGGGACAGTGACTGGAAGCCATTAAAAGTCTAAGAAGCACTGCATCCTTGAGTTAGGTCTCCACTCCTGAGCCTACTGTCAAAGGGAACAAAGGCCTTCTTCACCCTTGCTGGCGCCTCCTGCTGGCCAAACCAGCAAGAGTGCAGGAGAGCTTACACAATGCCACTGCCCATGAAAAGGGGCCTTGCCGGGCGGTGGTGGCGCACGCCTTTAATCCCAGCACTTGGGAGGCAGAGGCAGGCGGATCTCTGTGAGTTCGAGGCCAGCCTGGGCTACCAAGTGAGTTCCAGGAAAGGCGCAAAGCTACACAAGAGAAACCCTGTCTCAAAAAACCAAAAAAAAAAAAAAAAAGAAAAAAAAAAAGAAAAGAAAAGGGGCCTTTCTGGATATACAGTGAGATGGGATGATAGATTGGATGGGCAAAAAAAAAATTTCTCCACTTTTGACCTTCAGCATCTGCTCTTGTCCTTTGGATTAAAAAAAAAAGTGATCTCAACATAGAAAACACAGTAGCCTCTTAGTCTCTGTGGTCTCTCAGGATAAACTGAGTCTCACTCCTACCTGAAACACAGAATATCAGTCAGTGTTTATGATCTTCATACTAGGTATAAGAGGATACATCCCCTACATGTGTAGTGATGTGATAAACCCAACTTAATGCAGTGCATCATTCTTCCTTAGGTTATTGCATCTCCATTGTTCACATTTCCTAAGGATCATTGTGCAATGCTCATGAGAGAGATTGACTTTGTGTCCCCATCACCATATTTCCTTATGATTTTATATTTAAAATTATGTCTGGTATTACATATTTGTTTTTATTAATATCATTCACTACTGGAGTATTTAGTGCATTTATATTTTCCAAAGTTATGGGTAGCTTTGAACTTACATGTAATCATCTTTTTACTTGTTTCCCAGTAATGGCCTTTTCTCTCTACCTACTTCCTGTGGAGGATTTCTTTATTATTCCACATTTTCCTCTGTTCACTTATTGATTCCTAAGTCACCTTACTTTTTCCTTTGGGGTCACAGTAGGTTCCTCTACATCTTAGACTGCAGCAGTTCTCAACCTATGGGTCGTGTGGTGATCTCTGCCCCACCCCCCCTCCACCCCCTACCCCACCTCCCACCCCCCACACTTGGGAGGCAGAGGCACAGGGATCTCTTGGGGCTACACAAGATTGATTTGGTCTAAAAGAGAAACAGAACCAGGCAGTGGTAGCATACACCTTTGATCCCACACTTGTGATCTCACTTCTTATTCCCAGCACTAGGGAGGTTGAGACAGGAAGTGATTTGGCTGGGTGGAGAAAGGAATATAAGGCAGGAGAAGACAGGAGCTCAGCCCCCTTTCAGCTGAGGAGTTCATAGAGGTAAGAACTAGTGGCTGGCTGCTCAGCTTCTCTGATCTTTCAGCATTTACCCTGATACCTGACTCCAGGTTTTTATTAATAAGACCAATTAGGATTCCATGCTACAGGGTTGCATATCAGATACGTTGTATATCAGATATTTACATTATGACTTGTAACAGTAGCAAAATTACAGTTATGAAATAGCTACAAGATAATTTTTAGTTGGGGGTTACCACAATGTGAGGAAATGTATTAAATGGTCGCAGCATTAGGAAGGTTGAGAACCACTGGTCTTCGAGTATTGATGTAATCTCCATTCTTCCTTCTGACATGTTCAGATCCTGTTTTCTAAGTCAGTCACATTGTCATGGTCATGCATTGCTATCCCTGTGTCTGATGTAAACGCCAACAGACACTAGCATGACTGCTCTGTGCAGTCAGCATTTATTTACATTTCCATATATTTTCCCATTATATCACCCCTCATTTCCTCCAGGATTTCCATGTTTCCATCTGGAATCACTTTCTTCAGGCCCCAGGAATTGGCTCTGGGTTTTTTAGTACGCCTCTTTTTGACTAATTCTCTCACTGTTTTTGACTGAAAATATGTATTTTACTCTCATTCTTTTTTATATTTATCTAACATGTATGTGAGTATATGTGCATGTATATGTGCATATCGATGTACATGTGTGTCTATGTACGTCTGTGTGTGTATGTATATGTGTATGTATCTGTGTATATAAATGTGTATATATGTGTGTGTACATGTGTATGTGTACATACATATGTGTATGTATGTGCACGTGTATATGTGTGTGTGCCTGTGTGAAAACACAGGTGTGGAAGTCAAAAAGCAACTTGCTGAAGTTAGTTCTCAGCTCCTACCATATGGGTTCAGGGAATCAGACCCCAGGTGGTCCAGCTTGGGGCCAAGCACCTTCACCCTCTGAGCCACCCAGCCTTACTCACCTTCATTTTGGAATGATGTTTTTGTTGAACATAGAATCCTAGGTTTGCCATTATTTCCCTTCAGGCTTGAAAGAGTGGTGTCTGTCTGCTTTCTGGTTTTCGGGACTTGTTGGGGTAAGTTTCCATTCTTGTTTCTTTAAAGGCATGAGGCAAGCCCTGCATTCAATTCCCAGCCCTGGAAATAAATTAATTAAACCAATAAATGTTAAAAAGAAAAAGAAACTGGCTTCCCCTCTTACCAACAACTGTAACAATTTTACAACTTTAGTTTTAGGTAGCTTCGCTATAATTTTCCTTTTTGAGGTAGTCTTGTTTGAGATTTGATAAATCTTTCAGTTGTAAAATATTCGCCTCGCTCCTTTTTATGAACTTTTCTATCCTGTTGAAATCACGCACACTTGCCTCCATTTTGTCCTTCCCCCTCTATTTTCTCAACTACAACAACCATAATCTTACCATTGCTCCTGCCTGACAAGGCCAGTTATCCGAGGGTCTACATCTGTTGCGTGGCTTCTCTGTTGTTGTCTGCCCTTGTAGCTTCTTGGCAGAATAAGTCATTTCTCTTTTTCCCCCGTATGGTGCCCTAAGGATCCATAGTCACTCTGGTGGATGCTTCCTTCCCCCTGACAATCTACCTCCTTTCCTCCTGAAACCTTCAGAGCAGTTTGGCTTTGTGGTAAGGTTCATACCGGCTTTCTTCCTAGCACGAGACTATGGGAGAGATGACTCTGCCCTCAAGCATCTTCTGTCTTATTCACCAGTGTTCCATACAGCACCAGAACCAGGAAAACATCTCACACGGAAAGCCAAGTGTTCTTGATGGTCCTCTGAGTTTCCATTTTGTCATACAAAATTAATTAAGCTCTGCATAATTGTCATAACTGTTTTCTTTTCCCTAGTAGATGTTCTCTGCTTGGGCAAACCTAATCCTATGCCTTTGCCCTGAGAGAGAAAAACAAAACTGTCTAGACGTTATCGGTTGCCCTCACAAACATGTTCATCTTCCTAGTCCATTGAGTCTTGTTTCTGAGATTCCTGAGTACCTGTGATCATTAATCTTGATTGACATCATATAGGATCACCTAGGAGACACTCCTCTAGGCACACCCTCCAGGGTGCTCCCAAAGAGGTTAACTGAAGAGACAAGACCCACTCCGATTGTGAGTGGCGTCATCCCGTAGGCTGAGGCCCCAGATGGCATCCAAACCAAAAGTCAAGTGCAGCGCTGGTATCCATCCTTTCTTCTTCCTCACTGTGGACAGAGCGTGACCAGCTGCTAGCACTCCTGCTGCCACAGCTGGAGCCATGCTCACTGTGGTGCTTTCCCAGCTATGACGATCTGTACCCTCAAACCGTGGAAAGATGCTTTTGTCGGGTAGTTTTATCACTGCAAGGTGGAAAATGACTGATGCGTTCCTTTAGAAACGAGAAGCTTTTGTGATTTATCCCAGTTTGCATTGATCCCAGGGAAAGCGTCAGCCTACAGAAACCCACTCTATTCAGCTGGGAAGCAGAAACGCTGCTAATTCAATTTTATAGACATTTCATGGTTTACTTTGGACTTGCTAGCATGTAGCTTTCTCACTGCTACAAGTTCTGATTCATCATTTGTTGTATGTTTTAAGCAGACGTTAAACCAGAACATCAGAATGCTGCAATCCAGATTCATCCTGACGAGCATTCAATCATTGAGGACTGCCACAGCAATAGACAAATGAGCAGACCATAATAGAATGTCCAGAAATAAACCCATAGAGATATCCACACTTAATGTATGACCAAGTGAGCATTTCAAAATGAACTATTAATAAATAGTGCTGGGGTAACTTTAAAAGATCTGCAAAAACAAACCCTTTCTATGCCCTTTATATCTTATATTAAAATAAATTATATGTTAATACATATGTATATAGAAAATAACATAATAAAATACTAGAAGAAATAAGTATATTTGTACATGTGTGTAAATATATTTCCTTAGGATGAGAAACACCACTGTATAACTCAAAGCCTGCACTGAATAAGAAAACATAAAACATTCACACACAGGGAAAAAAAAGAAAAAAGCCTAAGAACCATGATCATTAAAGTCAGAACAACAATGGAAAAACTGACATGTTGCTAGGCAGTGGTGGCACACACCTTTAATCCAGCACTCAGGAGGCAAAGCCAGGCCGATCTCTGTGAGTTCGAGGCCAGCCTGGTCTACAGAGTGGGATCTAGGACAGCCAGGGCTACACAGAGAAACCCTGTCTTAAAAACAAAGCAGCAACAACAAAAACCTCACATTTAACTCACACTAACTAAAGAGCTAATCTCCTTCACATAGGAAGGAGTTCCACAAATATGACCAGTGGCAGCCACTTGTCTTAGGCACTTGGATTGTTGCAGTGATAAAGTGCCCACCTGTCTCTGTCCCTGTCACTGCTGACAGGAGACAGTACAGTGGGGCCAGAGAAGGAAAGCACTGAGGGTTTTTAAGATTAATAATCAGTCAAATTCTGTCATTAAGTCATTAACTGGAAAGGGAGAGTTGATTTTTTCTTCAATTATTTTCGTTTGCGTAAAGAGATATTACAGAATATTCAGAACCTCTCTCTCTCTCTCTCTCTCTCTCTCTCTGTGTGTGTGTGTGTGTGTGTGTGTGTGTGTGTGTGTGTGTGTGTATGTGTGTGTGTTATTCAAACCAGGATGATCTCAAACTCACAATCTCAGTCTTCCAAACATTAGAATGGCTGTTTTGTTCCACTACACCTCGCACAAAAATTTTTCTCGTATTTTTCTCATGTGACTATTTGCAGATTCTCCACTGAGTCACTGAAAAAAAAAAAAAAGGTGACACATAGGAGCATTTCCATGTCCCCTTCCAAGATTTTGATAACCCAGCTCTCAAGAGATTATTAAAATCCTGCCATGCTCCCAAAGCAGGCTGCTGCTCTTCTGCCAGAGACAAATGAAGCCTCTGTTCAGACCATCCGTTTATTGAGGCTGCATATACAAAGGGATCTTTGTACCCACCCAGACATGCTCAAAATAAAGAAAAGGCCAACACTGCTATCACAAAGCTGTTTAAATTTTTTACTGCTATGTCTGCAAGCCAGTTTTCAATTATTTGTGGAAATGACTCTAGGAAATTGGAAATAAAATGTATGTGTGTGTGTGTGTGTGTGTGTGTGTGTGTGTGAGAGAGAGAGAGAGAGAGAGAGAGAGAGAGAGAGAGAGAGAGACAGAGAGACAGAGAGACAGAGACAGACAGAGACAGACAGACAGACACAGAGAGAGACACAGAGAGGTGGCAGGGAGGGAAAGAAATAATAGGTGCAATTTAATAAGCACCATTCAGTCCAGTTCCTAAAGAAAGGAAAGGCCAATCTAAAAAGAATCAGCTATAAGGAGCATCCAAGTTCTGAAGAGTGAACACTGACGGTCTGTTATTCAGAACTCGTCTCCCTCTCATAATGAACACAGATGAAGATAACTGGAAAAAGAGCAAAAAGGGACAGGGAGTTATAGGCAGAAACTGCAATAATCCTGAAGTTCACACCACAAATTTGTCAAAATTCACCGTCCTGTAACCCTAGGGGCCAGTCCCTGGTACAGTGACAGCACCAAGCAGATGAAGGCCTGCTCCCTGGGGTTTTGAGCCTGGCATCACAATTAGGTAATCTCCGTGCTGCTTTGATGAGTATAAGTCACTTGATAGGCCTGTGCTTCAGCATTCCTTCTATGTAATTAATTAATACACAGTCATAATAAATAAACATTAACAGCAAGACTGGAGATTAACTGTGTTTGCAATAGCACTAAAAAGCATCCATGGGTGCACACAGTAAATACATAAACAAACAAATAAATAAATGTTAACAAAACAGTTTTTAAACTAGAGATCCAAATGGAACTGAAGAGATTCCTCGGTGGTTAAGAGTTCTTGCTGCCCTTCCACAGAGGACCCAAGTTGGGTTCTCAGCACCCATGTCAACTGGCTCTAATAGCCTGCAACTTCAGTTCCAGGGGATCTGACATCTTCTTCTGGTTTTTGTGGGTACCCACACACAAATCACCCCTGCAACACACACATCAATAAAAGTGAACGTAACTACTTTCTTATTTAAAAAATGCAAAACATCCTATGTTCTAGAATTGATGTGACCATACTCTTGAGAGCCATCTACAGATTCAATACAATTGCTATCAAAAATCTCAATATAATTTCTGCAGAAAGAGAAAAAATCCTTCCTGAATTTTATGCGTAGTCTTAAGGGACTCTGAGCAGCCAAAATGCTGTTTCAAAAGAATCAGAATGAATATTACATATTCTTTGATGTCAAATTTGACTATAAAGTTAGAGCACTAACATGCCGTGATGGTGGCTTAAGGCACACAAACACAGGTCAATGGGATTAAAAGTCAGCTGCATCATGTAAAGTCCAATAGTTTTTGACAAGGATGCCAGGATCACTCAGGAGAGAAAAATAGTCTCATCAACAATTGTGTCTAAAAAACTGGATACCAACATGCAAAAGAATGGAGTTGGGCCTGACCCCATCCCATCTGAGAAAGGTACAAAACACTACACCTAAGTGCTAATGCTGTGCAACACTTAGAAAGAAAGCAAGATTGTACTTACGTGCTGCTCCTCAGCCTAGGCCTGGATGAAGATACAGGGCCAAAACCCCTGCCTTCAAACACAGTTGGCTCCACAGAGCGACACAGGGGTTGTGTGTTGTGTTCAGAAATGCTCAGAGGGAAAGGCTCCTTACCCAACACAAAACAAATCATTGGCACGGGACAGAGATAACAGCCTCTGACACAAGGACTAAAATCGCAGAATTGTAAGAACTAGCCAAAGCTTGGCGTAGGGCTCAGTTTGTAGAGCAATTTACCTAACTTGCACAAAAATCAGGGCTATAGCCCAGTACATAAACTAGATCCTGGGCACATGCCTGTAATCTTGGCAGCCAGTAGGTGGAGACAGGAAATTTGAGGCCATCCTTTACAACATAGCAAGTTCAATGCTAGCCTGGGCTACATGAAGCCCTGTCTCAATCAATGCTAGTCTGGGCTAGATGAGCCCTGTCTCAATTAGGAGGTATGGGAGAAGAAGAGACACAGGATGATTGAAGGTTGTGCTGGTGGTGATGGAAAGGCCCACAGCCTAATCTGAAAAACGTTCTAGTGGAGGGAAATGTATTAAACCATGAGGCAAACCTCGACTTCTTTTCAACTCTAGCTACTTGCCAATCTCTTAAAGTCAATCTGCTTAGGCAGAACATCTACCACTGGCTCTACCTCCACTAGACAGAGCTGAGGCAGGAGAATCATCAGTTCCTGTCTCAACCTCTGGAACAGTTGGGATTGTAGGTCAAGTTGCAAATTTCACAGAGACCCCAATGGAGAAAAGGTAATATCATCAGACTCACTATTTTTGATAACACTATAGATGAGAAAAACTGACTGGTGGTTCAGGGCTGTGGAGAAGCTGCAGGCTAGGAAGCCAGGGCGAGAGAGTGGTCCCAGGCAGGGCACCTTCATTCACTGTGGCCTTCAGTCTGCTCATTCATAGCTTCCTCTTCCTTCACTCACTGCAAAACATTTATTGTGTGTTATGGCCCTTTAAGTTTTTCTAAATAGGGTATATCAGAATTATAAACCTATTTTAGACACATACATGTGGTGGTATTGTGTTCCCCAAAATATTGTATACTCTAATAAATTTATCTGAGGTCAGAGAACAGACAGCCACTAGATACAAAGGCTAGAAAATGGTGGCACTCACACCTTTAATCCTAGCATTCCAGAGATAGAAATCCCTCTGGATCTCTGTGAGTTCAAGGCCACATTGGAAATAGCCAAGCATGGTGACACACGCCTTTAATCCCAGAAAGCCAGCCTTTAATCCCAGGGAGTGGTGGTAGAAAGCAGAAAGATATATAAGGCGTGAGGACCAGAAACTAGAAGATTTTGGCTGGTTAAGCATTCAGGCTTTTGAGCAGTAGTTCAGCTCAGACCCATTCTGGATGAGGACTCAGAGGCCTCCAGTCTGAGGAGACAAGACCAGCTGAGGATCCGGCGAGGTGAGATAGCTGTGGCTTGTTCTATCTCTCTGATCTACCAGCATGGACCCCAATAACTCGCCTCAGGTTTGATTTTATTAATAAGAACTTTTAAGATCCCTGCTACACATACATTATAAAGTGGTGAATTTTTGTGTTTTCCCTGAGTATTTATTTAGTTTTCAATTTGAAGAAATGGTTGTTACTGTTGGCCATCTCCGAACTGCTGAGAATGCCCTCAGGCAGTGTGTACTGGGGAGGAGTAGTCTTGAAGACTCCTTTTTCCTACTATAGAACAATAAACAAGGAAATGGCCAGAAGGCCTTAGGTAGTCTAGAGACAGGCCATATGTCATTTCTGAATTTGGTGACACTGAATGAGTGTGGTAGCTTTACTTTATTGGATCCACTTGTGGAAAGGAAGATGGAGAGAAGCTCTTGCTCACATTTCTAAGGCGCGGAGCTGAGAGAAGTCTGTGGAGTGAAGACATTAGGAATCTCTAAGGAAAACCCAGAAAGAACAAAAGGCTTCCAGGGCAAGTTCCATGGATTGCTCTTTGCCCAGATTATTCTAATCCTAAGAGACGGATGAGATGGAGTCTGCGGTGGAAACACAGACAATCCCTGAGTGTCAAGAGTTTGAACAGGGAACAGCAGCCCACAATGTTGGCAAAGCCAAAGAAGCTGATTTGAGAAACTGGAAATCACAGGCTCTCAGCCTTGGTAACCACCTCAGGGACCTTCTCGGGCCTCCTTGATGAGGGCTGCTACATACCCTGTTAAGGGTGGAAAACTCGGGTCTTTGAGAAAAGTCTGTGTATCTTGGGAAGAGGGTGGCATAAATGGACTTGTGTTCTCATTCAGGTAGAAGTCAGAGGTCAACATTAGGTGTCTTCTAACCTCTTTTTTGAGCAGAGTCTCTCACTGAACCTGGAGCTTGGCAAGTGGCTGTCCGTACTGAGTGGCCAACAAGCTGTTAGGACCCTCTTGTCTCTGGCTCCGCAGAATTAAGATCACAGATATGTACTGCTATGCCTACCTTTCTACATGAGTGCTGGGGATCCAAAACCCAGGGCCTAATGTTTGTATAGCAAATAATTTATTGACTGAGCCCTCCAAGTAAAGTCAACAAAAAATCTTCCACAACCGTTTCCTGGACACCTGAACATAGATACCAGAACATTTTGGATTAGCATTCTTGCTTATGCTTGGAATCTAAACCATTGTTTCTAACACTCATGCTAGCTTCCCTTCCTTCATCCATTTATCACCCAAGCATGCAACCACTCACAAAGCCCTGCCTTTGCAGAAAGAGGCAGAACATGAGCGAATGATCACTTCTTGCCTCTTGAACACAGCACAGCACACTTTGCACACGGGTTGCTTTGCTGACAACATTGTGTCTTGAAATGCTCAGAGGGAAAGGCCCCTGTTCCCCTTTAGTCAAAACAAAACAAATCATTGGCAGGAAGCAGAGATCAAGTTCTGCTCTGCCTCTGCCAAGTCAGTCTTCTGCAAGCCGGGAATGGGAAGACACTTACCTTCTCCAATAGGTGTCCTCAAGAATAGACAGCTTGTGTGTGTGTGTGTGTGTGTGTGTGTGTGTGTGTGTGTGTGTGTGTGTGTGTGGCAGTGGGGTGTACACCTAGGAATCACACTCAGGATGCACATACTAGATGGATGTGCTACCACTTCGGTGAGCCCCCAGCCCCCTTTTGTTATTGTATTTTTGAGACAGGATCTTATCACATTGCCCAGACTGGACTTGAACTCTGCAGGCCTTGAGCATCTCATCCCCCTGCCTCAGCCTCCTGGAAATCAACCCAATGTGAGATGTGAGGCTGTGGGATCAAGTTCTAGTACCACATGCACATGCTACATGACCCCCCCCCCACACACACACACATAATAAAATTGTAGCAGGAATCTTAAAAGTTCTTATTAATAAAATCAAACCTAAGGCCAGTTATTGGGGTGAATGCTGGAAGATCAGAGAAGCAGAACAAGCCACAGCTACCTCACCTCGACAGCTCCTCAGCTGGTCCTGTTTCCTCAGACTGGAAGCTTCTGTGTCCTCATCCCAATGGCTCTCAGCTGAACTGTTGCTTGAAAGCCTGAAGCTTAACCAGCCAAAAGCTTCTAGTTTCTGGTCCTCACGCCTTATATATCTTTCTGCTTTCTGCCATCACTCCCTGGGATTAAAGGCTCACTTCTTGGGATTAAAGGCGTGTGTCACCATGCCTGGCTGTTTCCAATGTGGCCTTGAACTCACAGAGATCCAGAGGGATTTCTGCCTCTGGAATGCTAGGATTAAAGGTGTGAGTGCCACCATTTTCTAGCCTTTGTATCTAATGGCTGTTCTGTCTCTGACCCCAGATAAGTTTACTAGGGTGCACAATATTTGGGGGAACACAATAGCACCACATCAAATATGTCTCACTCCTGCCGAGCCACTGTCGTTAGGCTCCTGACCACCTTTTAGCACGTTACACAGCTGGGCGAGGTCTCTGCCCTCTGTACCATCTGTAGAAAATCAACACGGTCTTCAACAGTACGTTTGCATGATTTAAACCTAAAATGAGGAGTTCAGCAAGGTGCTTCGTAGGCTTGCTATCTGAACCCTGGGTTTATTGAAGGGTAAGAGGCTGCCTTGGTGAATTAAGGCCTGTGGTACCGTCTTGAGTCGGTGAGAAAGCAGCTTGAAGGCCAGCATGGACATGCCCTTTGTAGAAGTTCCCTGTAGTTTTTTTTTTTTTTTTTACTGGCTTTGTTATGGTAGTAAACTTCAAGGACCTGAAGACATAATGCCAGGACACTGATGAGCCATCCTAACATCAGAGTAGTTAACTTTTCTAAGCAAATCCACAGATTTTTCTATTGTTCTCCAAGCTTGCCTTTAGGAAGGAGTCTGAGTCTGCAGCTGCGACATACTTCTTCAGTCAGAGATAACTGTAGAGGCAGGGCCAGGTTAAATGTGATTGAACCTAGAGTATGGGGGTAGGGTAATGGTATATGTGTACGTGGTATATGCACACACGTGAACATGTTCAAGGAGGCTAGAGGAAGATTTCAGGTGTCCTGCTGCATCACTCTTTGCCCTATTCCCTTGAGACGAGGTCTCTCCCTGAGCCTGGAGCTAGGTTTGTGGGTGGAAAGCCCCTGTGGTTATCTGGTCTCTACCCTACACAGCACTGGGATCACAGGCATACACACAGCGTCACATTTGGCCTTTTTGAGGGTCCTGGGATCAGGTCTCAGGCTTTCACACTTGTGCAACCAACTGGGAGCCATCTCTCAAGGTCCCCACCCCCAAGCTATTCCTTTCTATCACTTTCATTTATCTCACCTATGATTAAAAAATTTTAAAAAGATCAAACTTGCCCCAGGTTCCCCCATTGCTGTTCATTTAATAAGAGCCTAAGAAATCCCTACTCTGTGTTAGACATTGCGTTGAATACATCTATGGGAGGAGGCATATATTACTTCTAGGGTTGGGGAAGGCGTGAAGGCCCAAGGAAGGAGTAAAGGAACTGGATTGGCTGTAACTCTTAGTGTAGCATGTGAACAGCAGCCCCACCATTTCTCAGGAACATTTGAGAAAGGAAGAGGTCTGGCCCCACCTCATACCTACAAGAGTCAATCCAAATCTGCATTTTTAACAGGGTCCCCAGGAGGTCTTGACTGCGCTCTGCAGTCACCTGGGGAGATTCGAAAAGTTCCCGTGCCGATAGCCCAGCGTCCAAGGTGTATGTGGTGTGAACGGCAGCTCTGGCCTGGGGGTTTCTATAGCCAGGAAGTTCTAGAACACAGCAACACGTGAGGCTCACTTGTATGGAGTATAGAACCTGGCCCAGGGCAGGTACTTGACCTCTGGAAGGACCCTTAACTGTCAGCCTTCCCTGAGCTGTCTGCACCAGGCAGGGATTTCCCCTTCCTCCATCTTAGTGCTGGAAGAGTTACTGTCTCCAGCAGGCTGAGTCCCAATTGTGAACCATCCAAAGAAATGAATTCAGGGAAAACTACTCCAGAGACCCAATTCCCCGGTCATCATGACAGCTAATAAGGGCATTTTGTGAGTTTACTGGAGTCCGAAGGGTTCATCTATGGAGTGCCTAGCTTCCAAGGGGAAGGGGAAAAAAAACCCTGTCGTCCCAAGTGGATTCCATGAAAAGACAGGTGGTTTTCAGATTTCCTTGCACGGTTGGAAAGAGACCATGCCGGAGAAAACCCTCTTCAGGGGCAGTCTGGTCACATTCTTGACTAATGAGCTTGGAACACAGTGTCCCTGCCTGGCATTAACAGGGAAGACTTGAGGGAGGGGAAGTGTGAAAAAGTACAGGGTGTGATGGCGTGGAAGCCATACTCAGCACAGATCTGTGGGGAAGCCCCCGGGTATTTCCTTCACCTGTGCCTGCTGAGAACTATGCAGCCAGTGACGCGTACACAGCACAGCCACAACCTAAGGCCAAGGCCCATCAGTGAGTGAGGAGGGCAGTCAGCTTCCCGTTGGCCAACAGTGGCCCGGGAGAACTGAGAAACAGCGAACAACTCCCGCATCCACCACAGGAGGTTGCAAAAGATTTTCAAGAGGATATGGCTGGTACATTTCCTCTCTGCTTAGCCCTCTTTCAAATACTAGTGTTCGTGTTCTGGAAAGTCACGAGGCTGGGTAAGAATGTGACTTGATTTGTAGAGGAAAAGGACAAGAATTTGGCTCACATAAACCTTTGAGGGGTTTCCTGAGTTTTCTAAGGAAAACAAAAGGTTTGGGTTCTTATTAGTATAATAAGCTACATCTGGGCACAAATGATACAACATGAACCCTGTAAATAGCTCCAGTAACTATGGGGGTGGGGGTGTCCATTAAAATGCTGATTCATCAGAATAAATAGCATTCTAAATGGGGGCTGTGCACTCTCATGGAAAGGCTCTCAAAACAAAAGGTCACCATGTTTTGGGGATCGTGAAAATGCTTGTACCCCCATCTACACAGAGTCAGAGAATTACATAGGCCACAAATGAGGGGGAGGCTCTAACAAAGAGGACCTCAGACACTGCTGGTGGGAATGAGAACTAGGCCAGTCACTGCAGAAGCAGAATCGGGGTTCCTCAAAGGACTCAGAAGAAACCAACCATGAGACACAGGTATAACACACCTCTTCTGGCCATTTCCTCAAAGGACTCCAAGTCAACACATCACAGAGAGCCTTGCATGCCCTTGTTCACCGCAGCACCATTCACAACAGCTAAGTTATAGAACCAACCTGCGTGTCCAACAAGAAGAAGAAAGAGAATGTGGTACAGACACTCAAAGGATTCTCTTTGCCTTAGAGACCAAGGTTATGTCATTTGCAAGGAAGTGAATGAACTGGATAAACATACTAAGGGGATTAAGTCAGTCTCTTTTATTTGCAGTTCCTAGATTGTGTGTGTGTGTGTGTGTGTGTGTGTGTGTGTGTGTGTGTGTGTGTATAAAATTGTGTACATGTAGGTATGTGACAGGAAAATCAAAGCAAAACTAAGAGTATAAAGGGGGCTAATGGGAGAGGGGAGGGGACAGAGAAAGAGAAAGGAGAACAAGGGCAAAGGGACCTTGTGCCAAACATCGAATACACATTGCATGGAGATGCCCTTATGTAACACAGTACTGGGTATAATACATTCAGCAACAACAACAACAACAAAATCTTAAAAGCAGAAAGCTCTCACGAAATGAGTACGAGGGAAGGCACGTACTCCTGTGGAGTAAGTGATTGTCTTCTATGTACATCATCCACATCTACTGCACTCATTCTGGGTACCCTAAACAGACTGCAGAAAAACATAGTAATAATGCTACCTCATGACTATAAACCTAAAATAGACTTTTCCAAGCAAGATTTCTGAATGGCCAAACACCGTTTTGGGTCCCATCATCCTTGATGTCTCTTCTTAACTTCTTTTTCCTTAAATGCTCAACCTCTCCTCTTTATTTCTCCATATTTATTTATTTTAATATGGCATCTTGTTTTCTATTTTATATTCTTAAAATAGTATTCGCTTATCATCACATCCACCCACTAACTGGTACCTGTGTCCATCAGTCTACTCTCTTCTCCTTTGGCTATAGATACACTGTCAGTGATGGACGATAACCAGCACCAGCCATAGCATCTAGGCAGGAGGCCCAGCTCCTCTTGTCCTCACCAGGAGTGAGTCCTTTCTCTTGAACCACCATGTCCTCACACACCGTTGTATGATCCCCACCATATACAAGTGCTCTGTGGTGTCCCCCACTTGCCCAGTCCTTCATGGATTCCCATCTTCTTCTATAACCACTTAATTCCTTCACTTTTTTTTTATTTTTTAATTTTTGGAGCAAAAATTCCTCAAAGAACTTTCAAAATATGTATCTTTTTTTATTATGTCTGCTTATTCTTACACTCTTTTTTTTTTTTTTTTTTTTTTTTGACCCAAGACTGATCTGGTTTTTTTCTCCCTTCCAAGTTAATAGTTCTTATAAAAGCCAGAAAAGATTTCTTTAGGATTAATTAAATCTAATAGTCAGTTCCCAATTTCATCTTGTTCAAACCATCCAGGAGCACTGAAGCACTTTCTGTACTGAGCTTCCAGACCTCCCAGGCCTTCTCCAACCTTATGGAAGATTTTCCCATTGACTTTGCTTCTTCCTCTTTATCAGCTCCATTTTTCAGCTTTATCCTTTTTCCAGATGTCCTTTCTCTGCCTACCCTCATTAACTAATGAGCCGATCCAATGACATGGCTGTGAACTTCTCTGAACGTCAACCTGCCTCTTTCTTGAATTCTTACCTTGACTTCAGCTGAGCAAAATGAATTTTGTCCATTCAAATTCAGGTGCCCAGTTTGCCTCTCACATCTATTCTTTCCCCCAGTATCATTAAACAGCAACTTGATTTTTCAATTCAACAAGATTAAAACCTTATCTCCCTCTTCTCTTGTATCTCAACCCCACAATATCCAATTATTTGGTGAATTTCCTAGACATTCTAAATGACCCTAAGATGTTCCTACCACTTACACCTCCCTCTGTCCTTTCTTCAACTGTTATCAACTCTCCTTTTCAATTTCATCACATGAACTCTGCCTCCAGGCTTCAATATCTGCACCCTTACTTCTGCATTAAATAGTTAGAGTTAAAATATACGTTCATTCTCTGCTTAAAACCCTATAATGCTAGAGTCTTGCAAAAGTAACAAGGCACCCAACATCATTGCCTGATCATCTAGCCCCACACCACTGTGGCACTGTCTCTCACTTGTTCATCCATTCCAGCCACAGTGGCCTTCTTGATACTCCCTACATGCTAGACAAGATACCAGCTCAGGACATTTGTACCTGTTTAGCTGTGTGCCTCAAAAACTCTTCCTGTCCACACTCACACTATCTCACGATACAGTTCCTCACTTCTTTGCCTAATTATATCTTCTCACCTATTCTCTAGTCAGTAAAGCTTTCCCCAAACTCCCTTCATTAAATACTGATGCTAATCCACCATCTCCTCTCCCCCTTTCCATCTGTATTTTTTCCTGTAGCACACAGCCTCCTGAGGCATATCCCAACACTTGCTTTTTGCCTGACTCCACTAGAATAGAAAAAAGCTCCATGTCTGGAGTAGTTTGAAAGAAAATGGTCCCCATAAGGAGTGGCACTATTGGTAGGTGTGGCCTTGTTGGAGGAAGTGTGCTTTGTTGGAGGAAGTGTGCCACTGCGGGTGTGGGTGGACTTTTAGGTCATATATGCTCAAGCTAGACCTTGTGACTCAGTCTTCATTTCTGCCGCCTGTGGATCAAGATGTAGAACTCTGAGCTCCACATCTGCCTCTGCACCGCCATGTTCCACCGATTTCCCTTTACATGAGTTGCTCTGGTCATGGTGTCTCTTCACAGCAATAGAAACCCTAAGACAACAGCCCTGCTGTGTAAAAGCACTCACAGGTCAAATGAATTTTAAATGTCCCAGCAGGTGTGTACATGAACACAGATCTTTCTCTTATACTAAGAACCTACTAAATGCTAAGCATAGTATTATATGATGTTATGGGGAAAAGGTGGAAGCTGGTTTTCTTGTTTTGTTTTGCTTTTTAACAATAACCTAAAGAACATTAAGAAAGACAGTATGAAATGATATTTAAAAAGTGGACAGTGCATTTAAGGAAAAAAAATCATAGCATTTCTCAACTTTATAACGTTAAGTATTTAGGCAGGTCCTGCTGGCTATCTATTCTTAACATTTGTCAAGTCCATGTTGTCTACCAGGTACACCACCAGTTTTTCACAGGACCTAGTTAATTTAAAGATCACTGAGATGAATACATTTTTGTTGGTTTTGGTTTATTTTGATTTATTTGTTTTCTTTTTTGAGACAGAGTCTCTGGTATCCTGGGCTGGCCTAGAATTCACTATGTAACAGAGGATGACCTTGAACTCCTGATCCTCCTGCCTTACCTCCCAGATCCTGGGAATGTATGCATGCACCACCACACCTGGCTACTGTTTTGAATTCCTTTTTATAGAAGACAAAATTGAGTCACAGAAAATCAGTAACTGACTCAAGAAGGCACCGCACGCGTGGGTAAATGAGGCAAATAACAACCTTGAAAACTCCCTATGAGCAGGAAGAAGGCCTATGCTCTTCCTTCCTAATCTGACAAACATGTTCTGCTTGTAAACAATTCTGAGTGAACATATTCCTACATGGTTTCTGCCTGACCAGAGAGCCATTCATACAATATTAGGGCTTTGGAGCCACAGAGGTATAAACTTTAATATGAATAGGATTCGAGGAGATCTTACCAAAATGCAGACCGTGAAGGCTGGGGATTTAGTTCAGTTGACTGGGAGCTTGCCTACTGTGCAGGAGGGACCGCCTCAGACCTAAAACTCAAAGTTATCCTCAGTCACATGTCAAATTTGAGACCAGGATACATGAGACTGTGCCTCAAAAAAAATGTACATAAAAACAGAATCGGAGGCAGACTGTGATTCTGTGAGTCAGAGCAGACTCGGGAGGGCTATGTGTGCTGCCGTTCCCAGGTGATACCGCTGGCACTCTCCATTTGAAGTAGCAAAGACCCAGGTAGATTAATACCTATGTAAGACTTTTAAAAAATGGACTCACCTGTATCTGACACGGGCAGCAGTCAGCTCAGGTAGTAAAGAGTGGATTGACATGAAAGATAAATCTCTCCGTCCATTTTGATGCTAGATCAAGGAGAGAGTCAAGATTGCCTGGAATACATCTTTACAAGTACACCACAGTTGCCAGTTTTTTTATGTCATTTATAGTTTGCTAACAAAATTAGTCAGGGATGAATTTGGCTTGCTCCCCAGGCCTTTAACTTATCTATTGTTCCCAGCGGACCAACAGCTGGCTCTTAAAATGCCTTTCCAGTTTATTTTTAACCAGAAGCATGGGCTTTTCCTGGTCTTTGGCTGGGTTCCTACTTCCTCAGCCTAAACAGAAGTCCACCCAGGGAAAGACCCCAGTTATGGTTACTTTTCCTGCTTTCTGCTAAGGAATATCCAGGAAACGAAAGTATGGACTCCACTTGCCCTCCACAATCCCCACCCAGGAGATATTTCTGCCTGGACTATCAGGCTTGGGGATTACAATTTCCTCGGCCAGAAAATACCTCCATTGCCATCCTTTTGGACAGAAATGGCATGGTTAGATGATCAGGGTAGCCTGTCCTGATGGGCATTTTGCAGAGACCAGCTGATCCAAACAGCGAAATTGTGGCAGAACAGAGGGCATGAAGTCTACAGTTACTGTGTGTGCTTGGTAAAGAGATGATGGTGTGGAGACACAATTATCCTATGCAACAGGAACTGGGTATTTCTACAGGAGGAACAATCAAGCACAGATCAGATAGTACCCCAAAACCTTGGAGGCCCCTGTGGGTGTACATATGACATATATATGAAATGTAAAGTAGATTACAGGGTATTTTTTTATTATGTGTGTTAGTTGCCTTTCTCTTTTTATGATGAAGTATTTGATAAAAATCGATCAATGTAAAGAAGAGAAGACTTATTTGGGAGACCATTATTTAGGGAGGGAAGGTGTGCAGTCTATCACCATGGGAAGGCATGCTATCGGGAACATGAGGCAGCTGCGCATGCCATGTCCACTGTCAGGAAGCAGAAGGAGGAAGAATTCTGGTCCTGAGCTCCTCCTTTTTATGCAGCCCAGGACCTCTGTATAGGGAGAATAGCACCACCCACATCTGGGCTGTGTCTTTCTTGGTCAGTTAAATGTCTCTGGAAACTCCCTAATACACACACACACACACACACACACACACACACACACACACACACACACAGAAAGAGAGAGAGAGAGAGAGAGAGAGAGAGAGAGAGAGAGAGAGAGAGAGAGAGAGAGAGATTTCCAAGTCTTTCTGTGTCAAATTGACAGTAACAGTCAGCCATCACACATAGAGTATATTTTATTTTTATGGACATTCTATAGACTGTGTATGGTAGTGTGTGTGTGTGTGTGTGTGTGTGTGTGTGTGTGTGTGTGTGTCCTCCACTCTCACATTGCATTGTGGCCTTCCAAAATTCATATCAAAGCCCTAATCCCCAGTACCCACAAAATGTGACTACATTTCAAAATAGGGCCTTGAAGACATAGATTGAGGTGCAATGAGGTCTTCTGGACGGGCCATATACCCTTCTGACTGGTGTCACCAAGAAGAGGGTAGGACACAGTCAAGACCAAGGCTGTCCCCATGAGAACACAGCAAGAAGAGGGCTGTCCCCAAGCCACAGAGAGGGGCTATAAGAGAAATGACCCTGCTGAGGCCTTGATCATGGACTTTTGTTTTT
Organism: Peromyscus maniculatus bairdii; assembly: GCF_049852395.1. Lineage (NCBI taxonomy): Eukaryota > Metazoa > Chordata > Mammalia > Rodentia > Cricetidae > Peromyscus > Peromyscus maniculatus. Next base: position 123,329,755 of record NC_134856.1, on the reverse strand, counting down.
TTCTTTTTCTTCCCCAACAGCTAGAAAATAAATGTGTAGATTCTGGGGGTTTTGTGTTAAAATGCAGATGGAGATTCAATTCAGCCTGTTGGCTTGTTATGGCAGCTCAAAGTAATACATACAAATGCAAGCAAGCACACACACACACACACACACACACACACACACACACACACACACATACACACACGGCAGCCAAATCTGGAAACACAGGCAAATACAGCTTCAAAGATGTAGTATTATTGAATTAAAAATGATAAATAGTATTATCTGAGTCCAGACTTTACGGTCCACCTCTGTAGGTACACACATGTACAAATGTCTTGGCATTTTCCATGCTCTGAGAGAAAGGAGGGAGGGAAGTAAACGTCAGCCAGCTGATAAGGCTAGGAGAAAACAAAAGAATGCTACCAGAGACTTCTGCCAAATTTATTTTGGAGGGCACTTCTCGAGTACTTTGGGGTTACTTTGACTCCCAGAGACGGTGGGTCCATAAAGTGGCCACACACACGCCTCCTCTTCCTCTGTCACAGACACCTTCCTTTGACTTTGGACTTGCCTGCCCTAGATGAATGCTGTTCCCAGAACTTCTCCACTGAGGTCTTTGCTGGGAGGGGGAGGTTCTGCCTGCCTTGAAGAGGTTAATGATTACCAAGAACTTGGAAGCCTCTGCTCCATTGTTAGTCACAGAAACCTAAGTGCAGCGCTGAAAGCAAAATCCTTTGAGGTAAGAGGAAGAGGGGACAGCAGAAGGGAACAAAACTGAACCGGGCTTCCGGCTTAACCAGTTCAGCTCTGGAAAAGCTGCAATTGTCAGGGCTCAGAGAAGTTCTGGTCCTCTGCAGCAGCAGCAGCAGCAGCAGCAGCAGCAGCAGCAGCAAAGAGTTTAAAAATAGAAACATCATCATTTTGTTAAATGAGGAAGTCCAAAAATATAATTCTCAGGCTGAGTTAATAGTGGATGTCTCAGCTCACATAAAAGGAAGCAAAGGGAACTTCTAGACGTAAATGATGTTTTAACAACTGTCACCTGTTTTTTTTTTTATTATTTATTTATTTGTGTAATGAGTTGCATATGGAGGTCAGAGGACAACTTTTGGGAGTCACTTTTCTCTTTCTACCATGACCAAGGAGATTTATGGAAGAAATAGTTTATGGAGGCTTACAGTTTCAGAGGATAAGTCCATAACCATTATGCCAGAGGGTATGGCAGCATGCAGACAAGCATGGTGCTGGAGTAGTAGCTGAGAGCTTACAGGTTGAGACAAATCCACAAAGTAAAAAGAGAGCTAACTGTGGGTGGCATGGGCTTTTGAAACTCAAAGCCTGTCCCCAGTAACATACCTCCTACAGCAAGGCCACACCTCCTAATCCTTCCCAAACAGCTCCATCAACTGGGGACCAAGCATTTAAATATATGAGCCTGTCAGGACTTGCTCATTCAGATCACCACAGTGGTCTAGCCACCAGTTATAGTACCCTTAAAGAAAACTGTCTCTCTTCTAGCAGCAATCAACTGTCAATCGTTTCTTAAGTAGGGTAAGAGTTCATGCCCACCTCTCCTCTCAATGCTGGAATTTTGTCTGGACCGAGTCTTTGAGCTGACTAACCACAGGTTCTTTACTCTAATAACAGTACCCAGTATGCTTTCAGCTTGTGGAGTGGGTCTTCAATCCAAGCAGAAAGTGGTTGGTTGCTCCTATGACATCTGTGCCACTATTACAGTAGTGAACATGACTTGCCAATAAAGCAATGCTGGCAGAGTTCACAGCTGCATAAGAATGGTAACTCTTTTCCTCCAGTAGCATACATAGCACCTTCAGGAACAACGAACGCTAATCAATAGGGATGAAGCTTCCAGGTACACACCAGCATACTCTATGACTTGAGTGCATGGTGCCTTCAGGAATAAGATCTTCATGACTTATATCATCAGGACTCAGACTTCATTGGCTCCTGCAACTGTTCTGACCCCCAACTGTAGCATCTTTAGCTCGGAAATTAAATGGTTAATCCTGACAGTAGACTTAGGTTGAAAAACACTTAGGGGAGTAGTAACACATACCTGTGCATCTTCCATGATTTCCCAAAAAAAAAAATTAGACCTTAGTGTGCTGACCTAATAAATGAATAATTCCCTTGATGCACTTGGAGTACGGTAGCATTGCTAAGTGGTGGTAAAAGGCAGGGACTTAGTTGGGGGAAGTAGCTGACTTGAGTGTGTTCTTGCCATGGTTGACTAGCACCTCGGAAACCATGAACCCAAATCCGAGTTAGTCCTTTTACATGGTTTATGTCAAGCATTTTTGTCACAGTGCTGCAGGGTCACTAAAATACAAGAGTCTTGATGGGTCTCCACATTTTTGTTCCTGCTGTTTGTTTCAGGGCTGTATCAATCCAACACCCATGGTGAGGGTGTTAAGTCCCCCCCCCCACGCTCACAACCATCTCATGGATTCTCAGTCACTCCCAGTTCACAGCCATGGTCACTCAAAAGCTCATAGGCTCCAGAGAACCTGATCTCTCACCTCTTTGACTTCTTGTTTTACTTTTCCCCCTTCCTCACACTGCTCTGGCCACAACAAATCTCTGTTTGCATTCAAGAGGGGACTTTCCCTTCAAAAATGTTGGCTCCATTTATTTCTGTAGTTTACTTTCTATATTCATCAGGGGGCTGGGACACCCAATGATGCGCAAAACAGAGAACTAGATTCCTTGTTCAGGGAGCTAGATGCCTCAGCAGTCCTAATCAGGTGTTGGAAGCCCGGAGGACTCTGGGAGAATCACTGTTATCAAGTCTAAGTTGAAAGGTCAACTGGGGTTGATGTCAGCCATGGTGATACATAGCTGCACAGGTGCAGAAGAAGAAGGCTCGCTGGCACACAGCCTGCCTCCCTCTACTTCCCTTTTCCATCCACGCCACCTACCCACTGAAAGGTACCACCCACATTCAGGATGTCTCCCTCCACCCCTCCTTGCCCCAGATGTCCATGCTCTCTGGAAACAACCCACAAACACAGACATGTGTTTTCACCAGCCATGGTCATCTCTGGATTTAGCCAAGTTGTCATCCAAGACAAACCATCATCCTGTCTTCACATCATCCTTGTGTTCAGATGTCACCTTCTTGGTGATCCTTTTCCTGACACACCCCGCTTAGAATGCAGCTCCCTCCACTGTTGCTGTCTAGAGCAGCCTGCACTCTTCCCAGCTTTATTTCATCTACACTATCCTGAGCATGAAGCTTAAATGGTCTTATTAGTAAAAACAAACCCAGGGCCTGGTATTTGGGATGAATGCTGGAAGATCAGAAAAGCAGAACAAGCCACAGCCACCTCACCTGGCCAGTTCCTCAGCTGATCCTGTTTCCTCAGACTGGATGCTTCTGTGTCCTCATCCAAATGGATCTCAGTTGAACTGTTGCTCAAAAGCCTAAAAGCTTAACCAGGCTCTAGTTCCTGGTCCTCACGCCTTATATACCTTTCTGCTTTCTGCCATCACTTCCTGGGATTAAAGGCTCTTGTTACCATGCCTAGCTGTTTCCATTGTGGCCTTGAATTCACAGAGATCTCTGCCTCTTGAATGCTAGGGTTAAAGGTGTGTGTGCCACCATTTTCTGACCTCTATGTCTATCTAGTGGCTGTTCTGTTCTCTGACCCCAGATAAGTTTATTAGGATGCACAATGTTTTGGGGAACACAGTATCACCACACTATCCTAGTCTTATCTTTGTATTTTCTTCATTTGTTTTATTGAATGTCTTTGCTAGAATGCCAGCTCCATTTGGACAAAGACTTTGTTTTATTTTATTAATTGTAGCTAGAACAAAACCTGATGTTAAATCACCTTTCAATAAATATTTATTATTTATTTATTTAGTGCAAGGGGTTGTGGGTCTCTGGGAAGTCATTAAAAATGCGATGAATAAATAAACCAAAGGACAGAAGTCATGTTGAGCCATTGGTCTCCGCTCTTATTTCTAGAATTCTTATGGTATAAGGAAAATGTCACAAAATTTCATTAAAATTGGATTAGTATGTTGTGGCCTATTACAGACTCTAGTCTCCACCTGCTTTTGTGAACACAGTTTTATTGGGATGCAGTTGCATGATGTCTACAGGGGCTCCTCTAGCACAAATACTAAAGGATTTACACTTTGCTCCATAGGACTGTCAACCTTTGATTTTCGCAGAGGTCACCTGCGTTTTCTCCTGTTTTCAGACACTCTGTGGTGGCCCTGTGCTGCTTCTGTGTCCTGCTGCAAGGAGCCTGGCCAATGACTGGCAAAGGCTGATGACCTGTGACACAACTTCATTCTGAGACACCGAGCTTCCTACAAACTGTCCTTCCCGGGGCTGATCTCAGATGCTCTCCCTGGGATACCCATCGCTCTCTGCTTCTTTTGAAAAGCCCTCGGCTCACACAAGGATTTTTGACTGACACATGGAGCTGTGAGAATCAATCCTTACTTTCAACTCAATGAAAAATTCATGCTTCTCCATTCTAATACCATGGCCTGCACACATGTTTTATCTTCCTCCTTATATTAACTTACTCAGTAAGGAATCTCCACATTGCATTGCATTCACATGCATGTTCCAGTAGTTCTTGAGCCTTGGAAAAATAGTGCCTTTACTGTACAGCAGGTTCATTTAATGATGGACATGCATCCAGTCTGGTAGGTGATTTCCTCATCATGCAAATCTCAGATTCCACTGATACAACCTACATAGTACAGCCTACTACACACTTAGACTATGTGGCATATACATATGTGTATTACATACACAGGTGAATATGGTATAACCTATTGCTTCGGGATGAACAAAATAACACAAAATAAGAAGCAGAAGTTGAAAATGATGCAGGAAAGAGTCTCAGCAAACAGAATATACAAAGCTGTTGCCATGGTTACAGCTGTAAGAACACAATGTTAGAATCCAGCTGCTTCTCAGTCCACAATACTTCGTTTGCAACAGCTTTCTCCATTTCACACGTACTGATCGGTTTCCTGCTTAGACCTTATCTGAGTCCCTAGTTAACAGACTTCCCTGTGCCAGAATCGCTTGCCCAAGGAGGAAGTGAGTTTACATCAAAGAGGGTACAGGTGGCTACTCCTGCTCCCCTCCTCTTTCTCTGCCTTCGGCCTGGGAATCAGAGGGCCTTGTTCCCCAGTCCTCAGAAAGGTATAAGCCGATGCACACTTCCGCCATGTGGGCCTGGCCTCTCTTCAGAGTTCTCACTCTGGTGTCTGTCTCTGGTGCTAGGACCCTGAACTCTGCTGAGCGCCCTCCCCTGCATGATGGTGTCTGCCTGTCCATGGCATTAACAACTTTTCCAATAAATTCCTTCCTCCCCACAGTCCTGCGTGGTGTTCCACTTTAACCCTCCCATTGGAAACCTTTCAATAGCCTTCCAATAACAGTGCCATTTTCACAGTAAACTTTATTTTAATGAGTGCTCTTGAACAATGACACAAACACAGTACAGGAGATACATAAAGCGGTGAATAGTCATGTACCATTCTGAAGTATTGTACTCTCAACACGGCAACATGTGTTAAATTTTATATGACTGGCCACACAGGTTTGTTTACACTGACATAACACTGGAATGCGTTGAGCTACACATTCCAATGGCCAGGGCATCATGAGGCAATAGCTATTTTTCACCTCCATCATACCCTTATGGGGGTCACCTCATATATGTGATTGGCACTGAGTATTAGAAACATCATTATGTAATATACAGTTGTAGTCCTTGACTGAAGGAGATGTTTTCCAATATCTAATGTGTAAGCACGTGGTCTCGGGCTTTGCAATGGTTACTATCTGTGATGGTTAATACGGTATAAATGGGAGGGTACCTGCATCTATGTGCTCTTGTTCGTGTATGTGTGCAGATGCGCACACATCTGGGTATGAAGGTCAACATCTGGTGTCTTCTTTAATGTTTCTACTTTATGTTTTGAGACAATCTATCACAAAACCTGGAGCTCATCAATTTGGCTAGATTAGCTGCAGCAAGCCCCAGGCATGCCCCCTGCCTCTGTTTCCCCAAGGTAAGGGTTGGGGATGTGCTGCTGTGCTGTAGTACATCCCACTTTTCACGAGGAGTCTGGGGATCTAAACTCGGGCTACTGTGCTCGAATGGTGAGCACCTTCCTGGCTGCACCATCTCCCTAGCCTCTCTGATGGTTCATCTTACCAACTTGATAGGATTTGAAGTCATCTAGGGTACAAATGTCTGGGCATGTCTGTTTCCAGAGAGCTTTGATGGAGGAGGGAAGATCTGCCCTGAATGTGGGTAGCACCATTCCATAGACCTGGGTCCCAAACGGCATAAAAAGCAAACAGGAGAATACATATGAGCAGCCACATTCATGTCTCTGCTGTCTAACTGTGGATGCAAGGCGACTAAGTGCCTCAGATGCCTGCCTACATGCCTCGCCTGATGTTCAGTGCCCACCAACTGTTGTGGGCAAGATAAATCTTTCCATTCTTAAGTTTCTTTTGTCGGGTGTTTCGTCGCAACAATGAGAAAGTTAACTGATACACCATCCAACTGAAGACATGTTACATAAAATACACAATATCACCAGCTACAGAAATAACACAGGGTTATTGTCTAAGTATGCTCATAGATAAGCACCTACAGACAATGGGACCAACGCAGAGATTATTAGACTGGTCCCAGCAGCATGCAATAAGGGTTTAAATCTGACCACTGGGTAAAAATTGAAATAGAGGCAGATGAGAGCAACATGTACGGCACTAGTTGGTCTCAGAAGTCAAGCATATGCAAAGACGCGGGGCCTTTGAGTCTGGAAGAAAAGTAGTGCCTTTTACCAAAGTAAAGATGTGAATCCTTAGGAAGCTGAGGGCATTCCAAGTGTTACCCTTTAACAGATTTTGAAAGCAGGGGAATTAGCTCCTAGAAAAGGAGGCTTCTAATCCCAGTTTCATGGCAAACTAAAGGGGGAAGACTGCAGTTCAAGGTATGTCTGGATTATAGCATGGGTTCAAGGTTACACAGGACAATGTACGGAAAAAGTGAAAAGAGGCCTGGAGAATGCAGCTTGGTGATAGAACGCTCGCCCGGCAAGTGTGTCTAGTCAGTGGTGGAATGCTTGCCCGGCAAGTGTGTCTAGTCAGTGGTGGAACGTTCGCCTGGCAAGTGTGTCTAGGCTTCTACTGTTGTTACAAACACCACAGTCAAAAGCAGCTTAGGAAGGAGAGAGTTTACTTCAGCATATAGCTTGTAGTCCATCATGAAGGAAAGTCAGGGAAGGGCCTCCAGCAAGGCAGGAACCCTGTGTCAGGAACTGAGGCAGAGGTGATGGAGGAGAGCTGGCTTTCTTTTCTTGGCTTGCTCAAGCTGCTTTCTTAGGACACTTATGTCACCACCGGTCCAGGGGTGACACCACCCACAGTGGGCTGGGCCCTCCCACATTGACCACTAACCAAAAAAGTGCACCACAGCCTTGCCCACAGGCCCCTCTTTGGGAAGGTTTTCTCATTTGAGAGTCCCTCTTCCGAAATAACTCTAGCTTGTGTCCAACTGGCATAAAACAGCCAGCGCAATGGGGTAGATGCTGGATCCAGTTCTTAGTGACATACACCTGCACATGTACACACAGCAGAGATGAAAGGGCCCTTGAGAGCAGCCCAGCAATAAGGACAGCAGAAGTCACAAGGATGAAGGAGCTCTGAGACGGAGACTAACAAAACCAGACTGAGCTCAACAGTAAGAGGTGGGAGAAAAGAAAATACAAGACCAGCAAAGGAAGGGTGGCTATTAAAAACAGATGCTGTGAGCTAGAGAGACGACTCTACGGTCAAGAGTGTTTACTGCTCTCACAGAGGACCCGGGTTCACTTCCCAGCACCCACATGGCGGCTCATAACTGCTTGTAAATCGGGCTCCAGGGCACCTGATGGCCTCTTCTGACCTCCTTGCTCTCCTGGGTGTATGTGGTACACCTGAACCCATGCAGATAAACACACATACACATGAAATAAATAAATGTTAAAAAAGAAAACAGAGATTGTAGCAATGTCTTCAGTATTTTCACATAGATTTTTGAGTTGCTGTTATAAAGCATATGGGAGTCATGAGCTGGGCAGCTTGTATGTGGCTGGCAGTTTCAAGCTCCATGTCAAGACGTCATTAATGGGATTTTTCTAAGGGGTTAGGATTTAGATCAAAACTATTGCTGTGGTCTTCTCAGAAGCTATTGTTAATAGTGATGCCTCAATTTGGAAGAGATGCTATGAGACTAACTATAGGTTTGGAATCAAAGAGTTTGAGTTTGGTTCCAAGCTCTGACCACTTGCTTTATCCTAATTTCTGGGCTAAAGTTCCTCCCAAACCTACGTAGACTTGATAGGTGTCAAGATGAGCACTCGAGAACACCACCACAAGGGAGTCACCCCAGCACTACTCAACTGCATTCCTTTAACTTTACTAAGTGGGGAGACACTTACTAGAGATTCTGACTTTTACTGCAATAAAAATAGTCTGGACTTAGGCAGGGCAGCAGTGGCACACACCTTTAATCCCAGCACTGGGAGGCAGAGCCAGGAGGATCTCTGTGAGTTTGAGGCCAGCCTGGGCTACAGAGTGAGATCCAGGACAGGCACCAAAACTATAGAGAGAAACCCTGTCTCAAAAAACCAAATATATATATTACATGTGGCTCCAACAGAGCCACACTGAATCAGGATCTCTGTGTTCATGTGGATGTGCGTTTGTGTAAATGCTTCTGCTGGCTGTCGGGTGCAGCCAGAATCTATTGATCTTCAGGCTGTGTACCAACTCTCCAGCATTCTAAGAACTGCTTACTCATCCCCGAGGTTCATGCATATGCCCAGGAGAAGGCAAGAATCTATTCACATGGTTTCACCCTCATGTTACAGTCATAATATAATAAATAAGTTAAATAAGTAAATGATTTCCATCTTGGATCTGCGCTGCATTTTCACATGGGTACTGAAGATCGAAAATTAAGTCCTCATTACGGCATGGCAAGCACATTAATGGATGAGCAGCCTATGTTTTTATTTTATAATCATTTTTCTTCTTCAAGAAAAAAAACACCTTGAGGGCTGGAGAGATGGCTCAGTAGTTAAGAACACTGGTTCTTACAGAGTACCCTATTTCAGTCCTCAGAACCCATATAGTGGCTCCCACTGCAACTCTGTTTTCAGGCACCAGGCATGTATATGATGCATGGAAAGACATGAGAGCAAAATTCTCATACACATAAAATAAAAAGAATAAATATTAAATATTAAAAGTTCTTGCAGAATATTCCTTTACACTGTGTGAAGATGTGTAACTGTGGTTAGTTTAATAAAAAGCTAAACAGCCAATAGCCAGGCAGGGGTATAGCAGGGACTTCTGAACAGAGAGAGCCCTGGGAAAAAGGAAGATGGAGTCACAAGCTGGACTCAGAGGAAGCAGGATGGTTAGTACAGAGTAAAGGTAACCAAGCCACGTGAAAGAATGTAGATTAAAGATATGGGTTAATTTAGGTTATAAGAACTAGTTAGGAACAAGCCTAAGCTAAGGCTAAGCTGTTGTACTTAATAAGAAGTCTCAGCATCATTTTTTTGTGAGCTGGTGGTCCAAAGAAAAATCCTGCTACCCAAAGTAGCATTATTTGTTCAGGTATAAAATGACGTGCCTTGATGAATTTTTGCATATGTACACAGGTGTATAAACCTAGATCTGGAGATACAGTATCTCCAGTCTCCAGAGGGCCAGAGGAGAAGTAGAGGTCAATAGCACTAGCCAGGGGCTTTTCCTGAATGTCCACCTTGCTAGTTCTAGCTGCACTGTGGCATTGCGTGGTTGTTCAAAATGGACGTGATTCTCTCCTGTTTGCTCTTCTTAGGTCATGAAGCATTTCCTTTGGCTCCCAGCTGTGAGCCTGCCACAAGAGCTTTCCATGCTCATTTGGGGAGCATGTGCTAAACTAAATGAATACTTGGTGTCACAGAATACTAAGTCTACAAGTCTACGCAATGCTAGCTCTGAGGACAAAGGTCAGGTCTGTCTTCTTCATCCTGGGCCTGTAATGCTTCTGTGCTTTTGAAAATTCATTGAATGAATGCTGAATAGAAAACATTTGGGGTATAAAATCAATAAAACACAGACTCTTTGACTTCAAGAAGTATCTAATCCCATGAATAGAGGAGGGAAGTTTCCCTGAGGTACATTTCAAATGTTCAAGTACTTTAAACTTTTTTCTTTATTTTTGAGAATTTCACACATATAAACAATGGAATATGATTATAGCTACATTCATTTCCCACTTCCAACTCTCCCCATGTGCCCTGCAATTTGCACCCTCTCAACATCGTGTCTTATTTTAAAATTATTATATTTTATAATCACTAGGTCTAGCCTGCATCCATATGTGCATGGGGGTGGAGCTGTCCACTGGAACTTGGGAAACCTACCAGTGGCCATGCACCCAAAGAGAATGCTTCTCCATCGCCCTGCGACTATCAGCTGCCAATAGCTCTTTGTTAAGGGGTGGACCTAGAAATTATCTACTCTTCTATGTTGGGATATTTGCTGGCTTGACCTTATGCAAATAACCACAGCTGCTATGAGCTCATGATGTCAACAGCCAAGTCACGTCCAGAAGAAAACACCCCACAACCCTCATCCCCTCCCTCCATCTGCTATGTTCTTTCCACCTTCTTTTCTACAATGTTCCCTGAGCCTTGGTGGTAGTGAAGTCGACATAGATGTCCCACTTTTTGAACGATAATGAACAAAACATTGAATATGAAGTTATTTAATGGTGTTTTAGATTTTAGCAGATAAAAATCTTACAAGGGCCAAGAGGATCAAAGTCAGAAATAGTGGGGAAAGAAGCCTGGCTCGAGGGCCATTTCCTGCATGATCAATTCAAATCTTCGAGAGATGCAGAAGAAGTTAAGAAGGGAACAGTCATGGGAAGACTCAAGTTGAAACATGGGACAGACCCCCTAGTGGCATTTATGACGCACAAGCGCAGTGACCTGGGAGTCTACATTGGCAATAGGTAAAAGAGGAAATGGAAAAAGGAAGACAAGGCAATCTGTGCTAATCTTAGGGAATAGACTGACATTCTGTCACAGTTCCAAAATCAGTCACAAAAGCTTGTTCTGGTAGCTGTGAGGAAGGCAGAGGAAAAGGCTGGGTGCAGGGGGAACTGACTGGCATCCTCAATCCAGATGTGAATTTAATCTGAGGTATCTGGCAGCGATGACCATAAACAAAAGAAGGTAATGGGTGTCAAGGGTTCAGTTCCCCCAAGGATGCTGACATTGGTCACAGAAATGGGAAACTGGGGACAGGTGACAATTTCAGTAGAAACAGAAGGCTTCTTTGGCTTTTTACATTTATTCGTTTATTTACTTGTGAGTGAGTGTGTGTTTGGGGGTGGAGGGTCTCCATGTAGTCAGAGAACACCTTGCTCAAGTTAGTTTTCTCCTTCCACTCTGGGTCTCAGGGGTCGAACTCCTATGGTTAGGCAAGTATGTTTACCCACGGAGCCATCTTACCTGCCTGAGACTGAGGGTACGCCAACCTTCTATTCTCTTTGGTGTGCACAGGCTAATGCATAATATGAGTGTCTGGTACTTGTTCATGTGGAGCATGAAAAAAGAAAGGGCCGATAATCCTATTGTATTTCTTTCCTGAGATAGCTTGAATGAGTAAGGCCGAGTTTGAGACTATGTTACCCTCATTGGTTATCTTCTAGACGTATTTAATGTATTTGTACATATGCCCTCCAGGAGCTACACAAAGAAGACAATTAAAATGCATCTGGAAAAACTGGTGGGGCCACTGCTTTCTGGCCATGTAAAAGGAGCCCTTTTAGTTTTAAAGTTTGACTGAGACCTTGTCTGCACACATTTGACCATACCTGGTGTGGAGCCAATAATAATAATAATAATAAAGCCCTAGAAACTCCCACAACATCACATCAGACTATAATAACACCAGAAGTTAGACAGAAGATGATGGCTAGAAGGTGCCAGGTGACTAATAACTGTTTATATCTCATTTGCAGACCCCGCAGTAGACCAAGCACAATCAGATCACATTCTTCAGGGTGCGGTGTCCGGGTATGCCACGGGTGGTCTTGCTCCCCCAAATATCAAATATGGAGCATTACAAGAGGCAGAAGAGGCAGTCAGGAGGGGCAATCACAAGGTCTGATACACCCTTAGGTAGAGAATGTGGGAGGGTAATCCCTTCTTCTCAGATAGCTAAGCAGTGGACCGTGTGAAAAATACTACAGCTTAATGAGGTCTCGCCAGGCTCCTGAGGGAACATAGCGTTCTCCCAGCAGCAAAAAGGGGAACACAGGACCAGCGGGGCTCTCTACACTGACAATGTCTGCAGGGAATTGTTTGGATAATTTATGCCACTAAAGCATACAATCTGTCATCTTCCAAAGAAAAAAACAAAACACGCACTGGAGACAGAGCATGAAGTAAAGCCCTCTGCAGTGTGAGAGGCAGACATGGTGTTGCCCTGTCCCATGCTTAAATAAAATGCAGTGCAATCAGCTCTCTGTCTCAGAGCATTCCTTAGGCGTGGACTCAGCCAATGACAAAAATACGGGTGTGAACGTGAAATGTCCATCACAGGCTCATGTTTTCACTCTTGGTCCCCAGGTGCAGCACTGTTTGAGGGAGATTATAGAATCTTCAGGAATGGAGCCTAGACCGATGAACAGGGTCACTGTGGAAAACTTTGAGGTTTGTGTCCTGACTCTACTTTCTGTACTGTTTGCTTGCTGGTCTGCTAGATGTGAGCCTTGTGACCCTGCTGACACAGCCAAGAGCCACTCTCGTGGCCCTGCCTTCCCCACCATGGTAGACTGTGCCCTAAGACCATGAACCAGAATAAACCTTTTCTCCCTACATTGTTCTTTGTCAGATGTTTGGTCATAGCAACAAGAAGCATAACTAGTACAGACCCACAACAGTGCCTCTGTACCAAGCACATAGGCTTTCTCTTCTTATTACTCCCTGGCCAGTCAAGCATAGAAGCGGTTGACTGCGTTAGGCACTGTTAGTAATCTAGACATGAGTTTAAATACACAGTGTGATAAGTATAGGCTATATGAAAACATACACCATTTATAAAGCCGACTTTGGAATCCACAGATTTTGGTACCTGTGAGAGATTCTAGCACCAAAAGGCATCTGGACTCCTGGTGTGCTATATTTGTGACCATTCTGCAGATGTTAAGAAAGGAGACTCCCTCATTGTTCCTATCATCTGAATGCACACTCTTTTGGGGCATAACATTTTGTTTATTCTTGGGTACCCATCATAAATGGGGTGCATTGTTGTGTTGTAATAGAGTTGAGAATTGTAGGTCAAGCAAAGTTCATAATAGCAATTTTACATTTTACATTCAAAATACGCAACACTAAAACTTTGGAAAGTATCGATATCAGGCATATTTTGTCTGATGTAAATCAATCTTGGGTGCTATTAAGCTAAGCAATTCTGTTTACAATAGTATGGAAATTGGCCAAAAATAGAGCCTATACCACAAGAAATCCCACGAAGGCTCTGAAGTTAAAGGTCATGGCATTGAAGAGGAAACTAGTCAGAAGAGATACTGTGGAAGAAGCAGAACGGGCTTGGTGCCTATGTTTGTAAGCTTCCTGTTATTGTGACCATATACAGGATATAATCAAGTATAATGGGAAAAGGGGGTTTATCTGGGCTTATTTATTCATGATCAATTGACCTTGGTAGCTTTGAGTCTTGGGCAAATCAGCACATTATTGAAAGAGCAGCTGGGGGGCGGGGGACTCTTCCCCTCATAGAATATGGGGAAAAAGATAGAACAAAGGGGCTAGAGCCCTGAAATCCTTTTCCGGGGTTCCACCTAGTGACTTTCTAGTGACTGCAAAGGTCTTTGCTTGGCCTTACCTGTTAATGCTTCTACCATCCCCCAATAGTGCCAAGTAGAAGGTAAGACTTTGGGGGTACTTGTGACCCAATTATCTAATTAGAGTAGTGCCTCTTACTCTCAGGGAACTCACTTCTAAAATCTTTATTTATCTTGAGATTTGTTCCATCTTGACCGTGTACATGCTGCCAAATCCAGATGACAGAGGCATGAGATTAGAGCATCCAATAGATGTCATGTGCATGAGATTAGAGTATTCCTGTAGATGATCTGTGCATAATAGTAGGGCATCCTTGTAGAAGATCTGTGCATGATATTAGGGCATCCCTGTAGAAGATCTGTGCATGAGTTTAGGGCATCCCCATAGATGATCTGTGAATGAGATTAGGGCATCCCATAGATGATTTGTGCATGATATTAGGGCATCCCCATAAAGCATCTGCACTGATGATCAGGACATGAAATGAGGGCATTTACATTGATGATCAGGGCATTCCCATCAATGTCAGAGGGACTGGCTAATGTCCTTCTGCTTGGTGCTGTTTAGAGCAGCTACATAAATTTTTAAGTTGGAGGTTAGCTGAAGGAAGTGTGTTAGTGGAAGAGGTGATTTACAGCTGAGTCTGATTCTAGCCTCTCTCCGCTTCCTGGTGCACCCAAGGTGAACAAGCAACCTAGCATGCCCCTCTTGCCACAATCAAGTGCCCCATCACTTTACTGGCCATGATGGATAGTACTCTCAAACTGTGAGCCCAGATAAACATGTCCTTCCATTAGCTGCTTCTTGTTTGGTATTTAATGATTACTACAAGAAACAGAACTAGTACAGTCCTGCAACAGCAGCTTCTGTTTCCAACATGTAGACTTTTTCATTACTTCCTAATCAATTCAGCACAGCAAGAACTATAACCCACTACACGGGCATTCTGCTTGCGATCTCAGGTAACCCATGCAATGTTTCCATGGCATGGGAGAGAACAGCCTGGAGATCAATCTTAAGTTCATTTTCAAAGTTGATAATCCTAATATTCTTTATAAGAAATATGAGGTGACAACGGAACAGGCTCATGGGAACTGTTCAACACCACTGTAAAAAATAGGCGATATGGAAAAAGAAAGGGACAAAACAGGAAGCGGTGACCACTATGTGAGCCTAGGGTATGGAAGGTGCTCCAAGTCTGGGTCATGCAGAGTCTCCCCTTGTGACAACAGAGGATCTTTGAGAAACAACAACAAAAGGCTTGCATGTGTCCCTGCCAAAGCAGACACAGACGCTGTTAACTCTTGGTTCCCAGGCACCTGTCTTTGTTTCCTCCTCTGCAGATACATTATTTAAACTAAGACAGGAATGCATCCACTAAGCTTGAAGCTACAACAGAAAAGCATTCTTGCTGTCATATTCCTGACATTCTATGCATTTTCATGACATTTGACTGCCAGAAACTCTCTGTACTCAAAAGTGTAAAGTCCTCCCATGCTCAGGGCAGGATTATTGTTCTCTGGGGCTCCCTGTACAGAAAGGAAAGGTGTCCTAGAGCTACTTTTATAACTGAAATAAAACAGACATAAAAATGAGAGAGATATGACTAAACCACGGTCAGGTTCAGTGTTGCGCAAGTGTGTCAGACAGAATAATACTGGGCACGTTCGTCCATAAGGCATGATGAGGAAGAATGTTCTGGATTACACTTTACTTACCAGAAAGGCTAATTAGGATTTTACTCTTCAATTGGTCATACTCAAAACTTATGTGAGAATTCAGAAAAGCTCCCTGACCTTGATATGTGCACAAGTTCATGCGTTCCAATCCCACTTCTTACTGCTGAATGCCCTATGGTTCCAGCTCCCAACCCTGCCCTATATCCAAAGCCAGCCTTTTACACAGCCACACATTCTTGCATTGACTCATGTAGCAAATATTTATGATGCCTCCGGTATGAGCTAGACACTCTGTTATGCTTTGAGGGTGTAAAGATAAAAAGACACAGAACCGAGAGTGGGTGGGACATGTAAATCAACAATTAGTGCAGCGTGATGGCACACTGTGATGGAGGGGTGCCCAAGGAGACCACACAGGTGGGGACAGATAACTCAGCCTGGGGGTGGCAAGGGCGCTGGGAAATAGCATTCCAGGAAGAGAGAGCTGAAGGTGCAAACACCCGGGTACAAAGAGCAGTCCTTGCAGAGAGAAACTCTCAGGGGCATCAGTCACCTGGAGAAGAGCCGGAGAAACAAGAGCATCTACTTTAGAGAGTCTTAAAGACCATTGTCCCTCTACTTGTTCCCATGTCCCCTGGATGTCTGAAATAGTCCCATGTCTAATGACTGAATTGAGGTGCAACCTCTGTTTATACTAAAGTGTTTCTTATTTGTGTTTTCTGAGACAGGATCTCATACAGCTCAGGCTGGCATCAAACTCACTATATAGCCAAGGCTGATCAGACAATCCGATATAGATTGATTGTCCTTTATCCAAAATTCTTGCAATCAGAAGTACTTATTTCAGCATTTGGTATATATATATATATATATATATATATATATATATATATATATATATATGTTCTGGATTACACTTTACTTACCAGAAAGGCTAAATAGGGTGTTACTTAATATATATATATATTAAGCTATTTTGGGGGTGTGATGAAAGTCTAAACAAGAATTCCTATTTCTGTGTATTCCTTACACACATACCCTTAAGTTCATTTCAAGCAATTATCTTTAATAGTTTTGTGAATGAAATGAAATTTCACACTGAAGAATTTTCTACTTGTACCATGATGTCATCATTCAAAAATGTTCGGAGTCTACAGCAGTTTGGATTTTGAGATTTTAGCGCTAGGTTAAAAATGTGCACCAACAGCACAGCTCTCCCCAGAGCTGGGGCAAAGTCGTTTGTTCTCACCGCCTCTGCTTCCTCCTTCCTGGTAGTAGCCCTGAAATACTGCCTTATATTCCTGAGTCCTGATGACCCCAGAGCCTTCTCATAAAGTCCAGAAGCTACTCGGCCTTAAACATCATGCATAGAGAGACTACTCTGGCTCCCTATTCCGTGAAGTGAATGAAGTCTTGTCCCTCTAGAGTTGTTTCAAAGACTATCATGGAGCATGTACACAGCTTAGATCATGGATGCACAATAAATATTTGCTCCACTGCCCTCCACACGTCCACTTAAAATGTCCTTCCCTTGATAAGGATAATAACTGTCTGAATTTATTGGGATAGGACACATATCAGCCTCCTTAACTAACTGAGAGTCACTTTAGGCTCTCTGCCTATGAACAGGCTTTGTTTTAAATTGGGGTTGATGGGACGCTGGAGAGTAGAGACAGAGAGATAGACAAGAAGGCAAACAGATGGATAAAATATGGGATCCAGGCCACCTTTTGGTGGTCCAACCTTACAGAATATCTTACTATTCTAAAGACTTCCATTTCCATGAGCATAGAACACTTAGAGATTTTAAACAGAAAATTGCTAGACAGTAGCATTTGTCTTAAACCCAGAGTGAAATGTACACCCAAGAACTTTCTAGCCAAGAGCCCTGAGCACCAATGCACTGTGTGGGAAGATGATTCTTTCACTATCTCTAGAGCTCCCTCCTCCCTTGTGACTTCTTTTTAAAGACAACATAATTCAAGATTTGGCTTTAGTAAGTCATCAGAATTCTTACCAGCTATGAACCCTGTGAGTTACACTAATAAATGGTGTGGCCAGATATAGCCATGGCTAAATTGTGGCCCTGATGTAGATAGAGTGATTAGTCACCAATGAGACATCTGACATCTGTGTCACACACCTCGGAGCAATGCTCAAGGATCATTTCAGAAGATTGATTGCCAAGACTGTGAGAGAGATGGATAAGGACCAGAGCAAAGCAGTGTCTTCAGGAAATGACAGGACTCATGAACTCACAGCAGCTGTGGTTGCCTGCAGAAGATCTGCACAAGATCAAGCCAACAACATTCCCACACAGAAGGGGGGCTTATGAACCCCCACCCCCAGCTGATGAGCTCTTTACAGTTGATGGGGTCTGGAAGAAGGAAGGAAACTCAGTTTTCTTTAAGGATGTTGCTCCTGGCAGGTTAACCAGGCTCCAGGGGTAGTCTGAACCCCACGAGTACGTGGGTCCTACAAACTGGACTCAGTGGACTATTAAAAAAAAAAAGAGAGAGAGAGAGAGCACAAAGATTCAAAGGTAGTAAGGTGGGGGGGAATCTGGGAGGAGTTTGAGGGAGGAGTGAGGAGTGAAAAATGGTCAAAATATTGTATGCATGTGTGAGATTCTCAAAGAATTAATAAAAATAGTATATTTAAAAGAATTTCTAGCCGGGCGTTGGTGGCGCACGCCTTTAATCCCAGCACTTGGGAGGCAGAGTCAGGCGGATCTCTGTGAGTTCGAGGCCAGCCTGGGCTACCAAGTGAGCTCCAGGAAAGGCACAAAGCTACACAGAGAAACCCTGTCTCGAAAAACCAAAAAAAAAAAAACAAAAAAAAAAAAGAATTTCTTTTTACTTATTTGTGTGTGTGTGTGTGTGTGTGTGTAAATACATAGTGTCAGTGTGAATACACACTATAAACCTGCAGGTTCCAGTGCCCGTGCACACGTGCAGAGACCAGAAGAGAGCGTGGGGTGGCCTCCTCCATTACTCTCTACCTATTCCATGGAGGCAGCATTTCTCCATGCATCGGGCAGGGGCTCACGACTCAGCAAACTCCAGGAAGCCCCCTCTCTCCTCTCCAACCAGAGCTAGTGACAGGAATAACCAGGGATGCCCAGCATGTTACATGGGTACTGAGAGCCACATTACCGGCGAGCAAGCACTCTTAGCCCCTGAGCCATCTCTCCAGAACCTCTCTACCTTTCATCTTAGAGCCCCTTTCCCCCTCAGTGTCCACAAAGAACCCCAAGCAGTCTCAGCTGACTAATACCGAACCCCTTTCTAGAATGTTCTTCTAAATTCCTCACAGTGCGCAGGTAGCACAACATGGAGCAAGGTGCCCTCAGGCAGGCCAGTGAAGTGGTCCAAAATATCCTGAACAGGCTGCTTATTTTAACTAAACAGGACAGCTCCGTATGAAACCTGAACCCTGTGGACTAAAGATTTCGGCGGCTTGAGGTTCCTGGTGTGAGATCAGGAAGCCAGACAGGACTGGGTGCCTTCCCTGCCCTCCACAGCAAGATGTTTAGTTTCCTCCTCAGGAAATCAGGCCGCCTCAGTAGGGGGCCATCTGAACGTCCTGAGTGACTGGGAACCCTGAGAGGATAGTGTCCAAAAGGCCTATCAAACTGAGGCATCTCAAAGCCCCCTGCAGTGCTATTACCATGAAACAATCATCTACCCTTTGAAGTTAATAATTAGTTCATGTAATCAAAAGGTAGATACCTAGCTCCAGTGAGCAACGGGAGGCCGTGAAAACACCAGCCAACAGACAAGGTAGGAAGGCAAGTTAGAGGCGATGAATGAGGAAAGAAAGCATCCACCCAATCCCCAGGCCCCTGAGCTGTGTGTGCCAGGACAGCTGGAGGCATACCCCAGTCTGCAGTCCCCCAGCTCCCTTTCATACACTAACATTCCAAATTTGCACAGCTGAGACCAACCACACATTCCCACAAAGATTCTCCAAGGAATCAGCCATCTGATGATGTGAATGTATAGATGACTCCTTTGGAACAGTATCTTAAATTTAAGAATCACTGCTGGGTAACTAATGCAGAGACACAGTCTTTCCCAATGTGGTCCTGAAAGACAGGGATCATTGGCTTCCAAATGTCCAGAGACAGTCTTCAGTTTCAACCTCATTGGACCTCCTCACTCTTGGTATAAAATAGGGAAGAGAAGCATCCCTCCCCAACCTCACCCCCCAAAAACAACACTGTATTAGACAGAGGTAGGTTGATATTTGAGGAGTAGAAAGGCCCAGAAAAACATTGGTGTTATTCGCCATTATGTCAATTCAGATACATCTCCTAATTCAGTGGTATTCACAAGCACAGAAATAATTTGTTCATTGCTAATTACAAATTTCCAGAAAACTGCAATTACACTCTGAAGCACTGCTGCTTTTATATTATGATCATTGAGATTGATTGGATTGTTTTCAGAAGTAAACTTAGACATGGTGATACATGTCTATAATCCCAGCAGTTGGTGGGTCGAAACAGAAAGGATCAGGCATTCAAGGTCACCCTTATCTACATAGCCAGTTCAAGGCCAGTTTGGGCTCAGTGAAACCCTGTCTCAAAAGAAAAGAAATTTCAACAAAGTTGCCCATATTATATCCCTTACCTGTTAGTTGACAGGGTACCCCAGGCCCAGTGGTGGTGATGATCCTTTTGTCTTTCTTTGTGACCTTATTTTAACTGTACCTTTGGACTCTCTGCTTTCATTTTCAATTCTAATCTGACTCAGTGGGTGCTTAGCTTTATGCCAGCTTGGCACAACCATTTTGGAAGAGGGATTCAATTGAGAAAATGCCCCTACTAGGTTGGCCCATGAGCAATCCTGTGTGCCTTTTCTCGATTGTGGGAGAGCCCAGATCACTGTTCTGTGCTGTGGGATGTTCTGTATGTCCTGTGGGAGCCCGTTCTCGGGTTCATCGTGGCTTTACCCAGCAGGTCCGCATAGAGGATGATTAGGACCACGGGCCTGAGTGCAGGTGTCTGAGATGGTCTGCATTTGGCTGTGCTGGGGGATGGTCTGTATGTCAAGTTGCTCTGATTGGTCAATACATAAAACCTGATTGGCCGTGGCTAGGCAGGAAGTATAGGTGGGACTAACAAAGAGGAGAAATAAGAGAACAGGAAGGCAGAAGGAAGATGTAAAGTACCAGTAAGCCACGAGCCACATGGCAAGATATAGATTTGTAGAAATGGATTAATTTAAGCTATAAGAACAGTTAGCAAGAAGCCTGCCATGGCCATACAGCTTGTAAGCAATATAAGTCTCTGTGTTTACTTGGTCGGGTCTGAGCAGCTGTGGGACTGGTGGGTGACAGAGATTTGTCCTGACTGTGGGCCAGGCAGGAAAACTCTAGCTACAGTTCTGCTATCCTTTTCCTGTGTGGATTTATTGGCTTGGATTTGTGCAAATGAGGATACTCCTGCTATCTTCTGTAGCAAAAGGTACCAGACAAGACACATGGAGAGTGATGAGAAGCTACTGTGCATCCCAGCTGGTTCTGGAGGTAGAACCCTTGACCCAACATAGAAGCCAGCATAAAAGTAATTGTAAGGGTCCAGCAGCTTCAAATCCTTTTGTAGTTTCATTCTGTGCTGCGAGAAAACACGCTGACCCAAAGCAACTTGCAGGAAGAAAAGGTTTACCTGGGTTATACTTTCAGACCACACTCCATCGTTGAGGGAAATCAGAACAGAGGCTCAAGGCAAGAACCTGGAGATGAGACCACGGAGGAATGTTGCTTACTGCCTCATTCTCCGGCTGGCTCACAGCCTCTTGCTTAGCTGGCTTTCTTCTGTAGCCAAGGAACACCTGCCTCGAGAGAGTGCTGCCCACAGTGTGCTGCCCCCTTCCCCACTAATCCTCAAGACAATCCCTCAAGACATGGCCACAGGCCAACCTTACTAGGCAATTCCTCAACTGAGACTCCCTCAGATGACTCTAGGCAGTTCAAGTTGACAGCTGGAGCTACTAGGAGGCGCCCGGAGCATAAACTTGGAAAATAAAGATTCATACATTCACGTGACATTTGAAAAACTGGAGGGTCACTCAGAGCCTCTGGGCTTCCTAGCGGAGGAAGAAGCATTCCAGGGTATCAACCCCTACCATGGGGCCATTGCTCCATGAAGTGGTGACAGGGGTGGCAGAAATTACTGTGTACTTCTTTGGGATAAAAATAAAAACAAAAACAAGGGAAGTGGAATGCAAAGCTTGTCACTCCTGATTTTAAAAAGGATAGTTTCTGGACAAAGTCCAGACGTCTCACAGTGGGCAGAGCTTTGGCCTGTTCCTCACAACACCTGTCCTGTCACTGCTTCTGCAGTTACACGTGCCATGGCTTTTCCTCCAGTGTCTGATCAGCTGGACCTATTGTGGAGTGAGCTCCAGGAATCCTCCTAGCCACGCCTTCCTGTGTTAAGGTGACAGGTGTGTGTAACCAAGCCTGATTTGTTACAAATATCCTGGGGATCTGAATTAAGATCCTCCTGCTGTGTGGCAGGCAATTTATAGACTGAATCACATCCCCGGTCCTGTAGGGGATTTTCCAAGGCTTCTGGCAGCACTTTCCTGACAGTTACTTTTTTTTTATTGCTCTGTTAAAACACCATGACCAAAAGCAGCTCACAAAAGAGTTTATTGGGGCTTACAGTTCCAGAGGGAGAGTCCATAGTATAGGCTGTCGGCAACAGGAGGCTGGAGCGGTACTCTGAAAGGTCACATCCTTAACCCCAGGCACAGAGCAGAGAGAGGCAACTGGAAGTAGGGGGAGGCTAAGAACTGTCAAAGCCCACCCCCAGTGACACATTTCCTTCCACCCAGGCCACACTGCCTCTCCAAATAGTGCCACCGACCGGAGGTCAGGTATACATGAGCCTATGGGGACAGTGTCATTCAAAACACTACATCCTCCAAAGAAGCTCTTCTGGTTTACGCTGAATGCCTTTGTGCTATCATAAGGAAATTAGTGGTTTTTCTAGAGTTGGCACTTTGCTCAAGAAATCCACACAATAAATAAATGATATGATCAGCTACTGAATGAAAGAACTACTGTAGGTCACCACCACAGCTTTGACTGAGAGAAGAGAATTGCACTTAAATGTCACAGGAGAATGGGTAAACTTCAGATACCTGAGCTTATTCTAGAATATTAAAACCAGAATTTGGGGTTGTGGGGTATGGGATATTCAAGAAAGTGTCTCTGTGAATTCTGACACAGAGGGGGTCAGAGGAAGTACAAACCAAACCATAGAATTCATAATGATGTGTCATGGCTGCCCCAACATAATTATTGATAGATAGGGAAATGGAGTCCAGAGGAGTTGAGTATTTTATTTAATCTGTGGCATGGTTTGCATTTATATGAGAGGAGCAGAAAAGGTCATCCACACTGGTCCTGGGGGTCCTACTGTCCCAGGAGCCTGGACCAGTCACTTCCATCCTTGGGCCTTCTTTTCCTTATCTGTAAACTATAGGGTTAAACTCACTGCCTTTGGGCTCGCTTCTATCATTTTGTTATTGTGGTGATGGTGGCAGTCTACCCCTCCCAAACCAGGAACCTTGAAACTGTTTCCCTCTGTTTTGTCTCTGATTGGATACAAGTCCATCTGGCACACAGCCAGTGTGGCCAAAGGTCTAGCAATCACTTCAGGTAGGAAGACAGACACCTGTTTCATAGTATGCTTTGTTTTTTCCACCACCCAACTATAAGACTTTTAATAGTAGAGTTCTTTCCTTGTTTATCTTTATATTCTTAAACAAAATAGGTGCTCAATAAATGCTTGCCAAAGGAAAATGCAGCTCATAAAAACCACGGCTATATGTGACCCTTCCTTGTCCTGCTCCAGTATTCACAGGAGCTCCCCCATAAAAATTTTAATCACTGCCACCATATTGTCTTTTTTACCTTTCAAAGAGGAGCTCTCTGGCTCAAAAACACTGCAAATGTCCCTTCTTGCCTCCCCTGTGGTCATTTACAGGCTGCTCTCTAGGATGCTAACCCATCCTTATCTCCCTTTTCCCCATTTCACATCTCAACAACCAGGAGTAGGACCAATTGCAAGGCGAGTGGAAGTGGTAGCCAGGACAGGCTGGTTTTAGTAGACCAGGGCTGAGAGCAGAGTTACTGGAAAGAAGTTCCACACCTTGTTGACTGGCTTCTCTAGCATGAGGAAGTGCCTGTGAGAATGAATGGCGGCTGGGGCTCTGTCTACAT
This sequence comes from Peromyscus maniculatus bairdii, assembly GCF_049852395.1. Classification (NCBI taxonomy): domain Eukaryota; kingdom Metazoa; phylum Chordata; class Mammalia; order Rodentia; family Cricetidae; genus Peromyscus; species Peromyscus maniculatus. The sequence continues at coordinate 123,305,921 of NC_134856.1, read as the reverse complement.
CATCAGCTCTGCAAACCATGAACAGTTTGGAAAGTTCTATGGTGATTGTTGGAAGAAGGTCAAAGTCCCAGACTCTCGAGTTATGAACCTTAGATGCGTCTGGTATGCGTACGCCTCCTCTGCTTAGATAGCAGAACTCTATCTGCTTCACTGGGTCAGTTGAATACAGCTATGTGACTGGTGATTCTGTGTGATCTTAGGCAGTCATCCAGCTTTTGGGATACTTCTGCTAAATTGAGAGAGTGGGGATTCTTAAGGATTCTACCAGATGGAGCTGGAAGAAATAGGTTTGGAAATGGTTTTTAACCCCTTAGCTCCAGTCCACTTCTCCACCTTCCAGAGAGACTGTGAAGATCCTTCCAGAGCTGACTCAGCAGTTAAGGGCACAGGCTACTCTTCCAGAGGACCCAGGTTCAATGCCCACCATCCACATGGCAATTCATAACTGTAACGTAACAGTTCCAGGTGATACCCACTTCTGGCTTCTGTGGGCACAACACACAGGTGGCACACAGGCATATATTCAGGCAAAATGTGTAAAATAATAAAATAAAAGAAAGTAACAAAAGATCTGTTAAGATATTACAGTAGCAACATGTAAAAATTTAGCCCAAGTCTTGGCCTGTTGCAAGCCTCCAACAAACGTTCCTTTCTACAGTTTATGTTGTGATTCTCTGATGCTCCTTGGGATTGATTAGACCACTAACTGCGAGACACAGACCAGGAGCTACCTGAGCACAGAAAGTGAGCCCAGGGTTGACAGTGATGGTGTCTGCAGTGGCCTCCTCGAGACCTCACTAAGAGCTGGTTTGATGAAGTAATTCAATTCTAACTCCGAAGGGGAAAAAAAACCTACGAAATGAACCTGCACGGGAGGAAGTCAGCACGGCCACTCCAGTGGCGTTGGGGGACTTCGGCATCCTACCTATCAGAAGGCCAAGACCTTCCTGCTGGAGGTGACAAGGAAGCGGCCTTATCAGCACTGAGATGATGGAGCAAGGTTTGGACCCAGCTTGCCTTCCTCTGCACTGTGTGGGCCCATCATTCTGGCCTAGGCACTGAATTCAGTTACCTGCTATATTCCAGGACCGGGTTCTAGATCCCTCCAGGACTAAGGCAGGGCTGTGTGCTGGCAAAAGCTTCCTGCTGTTTCTCAGGTTGTGCTCTTGTTATGGCGACTGCTCCTAGCTCCTCCTTTGTTTATTCGTTTGTCAGCTGGCACGTGAGATTATGTCAGCCTTAGGCAAGCTCTGCTCCCTGATGGCTGCCAGGTAAGAGGTCACTCTACCAGGCAGGACCTACCCAGGCGTAAATCTGGACTGGGGCCTCTCATTTCAGCTTTAACAGGGACAAGGGGAAGGAATAAACAAATGAGGAATTTGGAGACTTAATGGAGACCGCAAGTGTTGGCTTTGTGCATCTGTTAAATCCTTGGGCTGCTGAGAACACACACACACACACACACACACACACACACACACACACACACACACACACATACACACACACACACACACACACACACACACACACACACACACACACACACACACACACGACAGCTGTACGTCCCCTGCCCAGGGCGGGTGACCTGTGGGGCCTTTCTTCACTGTGCTCACCCTCTCAACCTTTGACAAGTGAGCCAACAGGAATCTTTGCCTGAATGACCCTTAAGGAGCTCAGACTTCCCTTGAAAACCCTGAAGGGTCCGAAGATTTGTGTTCTCACTGAGTACGGTGTTGTGAAGAGGCTCAGAGGGCTGTGAGAAAAGCCCACTACTGCCCTTGTTGGGTCACTGAATGTTTTCTTTCTCTCATGAGATAAGGGCTCTCTCCCTCCCCGAGTGCAGTAGAAAGTGCAGAGATAAAGTTATACAGGTGAGCCTTGAAAAATGGGCTTCTGACTCTCAGGCTTTCTCTCATTGCCTGAAAATGGGAATGGTAAAGTTAAAACAGTAAGAGGGCTGTGGTGAAGGCGCAGGGACATGATAGACGACAGTGTCAGGCACAGTGCAACCCCCTTTAGAGTTACCCCTGGACGCCCAGCTGACCACGGACAGACAGATCAGGAGGACCTTCCCCTCTGATGCCCCTTTCATAGCTAAGTAAGTGGCTCACAGAAAACCTAACACAAAAGGACCTTTGGCCACAGTTCAGAGAGAAGAGTAAGCCACAATTGTCATAAAAACATGTCAGTTCAAATAAGTGAAGCAACTGAAGTTCACTTCCAGGTAGGTCTGAGTACGTGAATCAAGAAGTACATTGGAAAAAAAAAAAAGAATTTGAAGGCCAGGGAGTCCCTTAACCTTCCTTCTCAATGTATTTTGGTAAAATTTGTGCTTCTTAGCTTAGTCTTGTTAGGTTCCAAGGCCTGAAAGTTTAGAAACAGAAAGCAAATGTGATATGAAAAACAGATTATTGTTGAGACAAGATTGCTAAGAGACTTTGGTAATCTGTTTTCCCAAATTCAAGAGTGTTTCAGAAAAGACTACCAGATTTTTGTTTCATCATTCACAGTGTCATCCATTCATGCATTCATTCATAAAACAAGCAATTTTGTATTCTGTTTCAGGAATTTCATAAGATGGTGGTGGTAGAAAGATGAATTGCCGTGGACTAACTGTGGTCTCTGTCTACAAGGAGGTCTTGTTTGAGTCAGGACCCACACCTAGCTAACAGGCACAAGGTAATCCTGTTATAGCATGGGTCTGCAGAAAGGGGTGCACCTCTCTAATAGGGGGTGTCAGAAGAGGCTTCTGAATCACTTCTGAGCTGGTTCTGAATAGGGTTTGTTAGTGGGAAAAGAGAAAAAGATGAAAATCTAGGCACAGAAAACAAAATGGAAGCATCTAAATGCACTCAGTCTTCTGTGTGTGTCATCTGTAATTGAACCTTGGGGTAATTGAGGATGGGGTTCACTTAGGAATAGAGATTCTCCTTGGAAGCTCAGAATCAAAAACAAATTGCACAGTGTTCTTATCTGACCTTGCTTAGTCCTGCATGTCCATCTTTAGGAAGTCAGTGTGGGCATTTAACAGCCAGGGGGTGGAGTCCACTCAGATGTAGCGAGACCTCAGTAGTTCTGCGATGTGTTGATGTGAGATTTTATGAAATGAACACATACCACTTCCTGCTTTGGTTTAACTGTTAAAAGACGGTTTTTGTTTATTCCTGATTTCAAAGTCACACATGAGATTATGCAGTGAAGGCTCAAAAAGGAAATAAAACTGTCTGTGGGTCCTCTGAACAGAAAACCCTCAATGTGTTCTGTTTCTAGTTGGCTTTCTGCTTTTGTGGTTAGAAGGATTTCCCATCGAAGAGATCATGAAAAAAAAATTTTTTTTTTACTTCCTGGCCATTCTTTTGTGATTTTAGCTTTCATACTTAACATGTAAATGCAGATTGAATTTATTTTAACAAGAGTCTATGTGAAATAGACTCTCAGGTGACATATATTTATGTCTTGGGTCACGTGTGTGTGTGTGTGTGTGTGTATGTGTGTGTGTGTGTGTGTGTGTGTGTGTGTGTGTGTGTGTGTGTGTGTGTGTGTGATGATTGAATCTTGGACCTCAGACATAATGAACACTCCTGGAGCCACTGAGTTACACCCCCAGCCCAATTTAGTCTTTTATTTTATTTTTAGTTTGGTTTCATTTCTTGTTTTTATAAAATCATCATTTGGTCATGGGTCTCCTAGATGGTTTGCCTGCAATCAAAATAAAATGTGATCGCTTAAGACCTACCTGAGATGCCTTGTTATCTCTGTGTCCAGGTTTGTCAGGCATTTTCCTTGGTCTTGTTGGCCACCCCTTGAGCCATTTAGCTCTTGTCGGCCATTCAGAAACTCACCATGTACAGTAGAAAGTGCTTTCATTCTTATGCTTCCAGAAACAGCTGTCTAACGAATCCCTACGCTGATGTTCTGAGTACCTGCCCCACTAAGGATGACATGAGACTCTCCCATCCCCCCATCCCCAGCCTCTGAATGATGACAAACCTTCATTCATTCCTTAAGCAAACATGATGCTCCAGGATACAGAGTTGAATGAGGCATAGATAGTCCCTATCCTGGGGGAGGGGGGTGTTCCCTCTTGCCCTTCTAGAAGGTTCCAGAGGAGCTGCCTAGGCACACAGTTTCATGGGATGATCTCATGGGAATCTAGATAATCACATGCAATTTACTTAACAAATAGTCATTGAGCTCCTAATATTTGCCAAGAGCAGTGCTGGGTGCTGGGCTACATGGCCTCAAGGAGCTCACTGCTGAGTGGAAGACAAATAAATAGGCGTTTCTAGCAGGAGAGATAAGGCTAAGTACGTGAAAGCATTGGGCCTCAGATGCCACGGCTTTCTGTTATTCATGCCAGCCTGCCAAGCTCTTATCGGCTGTATCAGCAAAAAGCACTTCTTTTACATTAGAAGTAAGGTAAGAGCGAAGGCAGTTAGCTGTCTGCTTGTTCACCTAAGATGTGTGATCTGATCTCAACTCTCTTGGGACTCAACTTCTAGAGTTACAGAGGAAGTCCGCAGGAGCAGGGGAATGAATGGGAGAACAAGCCAGGCAAGGAATTCAAAGAGGGATGAGTGGATGATGTATTGCTCTTGCCAGGGAACTCCACTGGCCTCCAGGCCTCCTGGTATCAACGCCAAGAGCACAGCCTGAGAAAAGATAACACAAGCCAGTCACCGAAGACTGTTCCTTTCCTTTTATCCCAGTGACCCACATCTGTGGGCCTTGCTGATGTTTGTTTTGACTTCTTAACTCTGCAAACCAGGGCGGCTCTTGCACTGTGGGCTGTTTACCTGACAAATCTGTTATGGATGAATTAGTGAGCTTAGGTGGTCATCTGTTATTGGGGCACATAGAACCACCCACAGAATACTGAAAGACAGACTCTTCTTACCCCAGATGGGAACCAAACCTATTCTACAACCTCTGGGGATCATCTGAGCCTCCTACCAATCCCTGAGCATGCCAACCTATCACTCTACTTTCATACTAAGAAGAGAGAAGAAAGTGGAATACAAGTCATAAATACAGCTATTTTACAAGAGCCTCTAAACTGGGAATCAGGATACATTTGTGAGCCCCTCCTGCATCCTGACGGCCCTTTCTCCATTCTAACCTGTCAGGGATTGATTTCAGCACCATGTCATGTGATATTACATTGTCAAGGATAATTAGAATCTGCTGCTGATTGCTTTCTACTCTCCTTCAGTTCATCACTGTGGTGATATTTTATTTGTGCTCTAGCAAATAAAACTTATCTGGGGATCAGAGGACAGAGCCAGCCACTAGATTAGACATAGAGGCCAGACAATGTTGTCACACACCCTTAATCCTTTCACTCAGGAGGCAGAGATCCGTATGGATCTCTGAGTTCAAGACCACACTGGAAACAAAGCCAGGCAGTGGTGGCATACACCTTTAATCCCAGGACTTGAGATCTCACGCCTTTGCTTGGGAAGCACACACGCCTTTAATCCCAGGAAGTGATGGCAGGAAGCAGGAAGGTATATAAGGCATAAGGACCAGGAACTAGAGGCTTTTAAGCAGTTCAGCCGAGAACCATTCGAGTGAGGACTCAGAGGCTTTCAGTCTGAGGAAACAGGATCAGCAGAGGAGTTGGCAAGGCGAGGTTGGCTGTGGCTTCTTCTGACTCTCATCTCTCAACTTGCACCCCAATATCTGGCTACGGATTTTTTATTAATAAGACTGTGTTAGCAATTCATGTATACATCACTATCTAGAGGAAATAGCGCTTCCACTCAAGGCTCCACAAAGGTTTCTATGAAACAGAAAACAAAAGGAGTGATGTTTATGAGCTGCAGAAAGTTCTAGATTCACCTAGTGTTTCCTCTTGCATAGAACAGTATAATTCCTGCTGAGTTTCTTGAGCAGAGGCCTTCTGTAGATGGTGGCCCTTTTGTTATCGTCATCGCCATGCATATCACTGTTGTTTGTTTGTTTGTTTGTTTTCTTCTGTGTTTTAAGTTGTTATAGAGGCAACCAAAACTTCTAAGCAAGTGCGCTGGCTTCTTTTCACAGTTGGGAATACACATGAGAGGGACAAGAAAAAAGGTAACTACGGCATAAAATGCCTAGGGAAAAATAGGTCTCTGAACATGGCAGCTGAACTTGCATGCCCATGCACTCACACATGTAAATAGCATATGTGTGTGCGGGCACATGTATATTCTTATGTATGTATATAAATAGGTATGTGTTGTATGTAATCCAGAATCCATCCTTAGCTCTGCAACCTTTTTCTGTTTTTCTCTTAGGGTTCTTTATTCTCTGCCCCCCACCCTGAATCTTGTAACTATGCTTTGTTCTATAATGTCTCAGCCTAAAGAGATCTTAAGTGCCTGTAAATGTGCCTGGGTATTGTGGCATGTACGCACAGGTAAGCCTTTCACAGATACACACACACACACACACACACACACACACACACACACACACACAAGTTGCCTTCCCTAGGCTTCAGTGACTAGGAATCCCACTATACAGAGTCCAATTATGCACCCCAGGGGAGGAGCCAGACCCATGCCCTCCTCTCTGCCTCTCTCCAAAAGGTTCATTTCATAAAGCACGCCACTGATTAGGTATTTATACTTTGCATGCCAAAGATAAGAGGAAATGAACAATATTGTTTGCAAACAACTCCCTATCATTATTGATAGGAATCTACAAAAGGAAGCTTGGTAGCTGGCTAGGTTTTTCACTTTATATAAATTTGGCTTCTTAGTCTTTGATCCCTCCACATATAATTGTATGTATCAATTTCCTACCTTATGTCAGGGAATCTTCTAGGCTCTAGTACTATAACACACTACAGCTGATAATACCCGGAGCGTCTAGGATTTACATTCTAATAGAGGCAAGCAGAAAAGTGAATGAACATACAAACTCTGGGAATGGATGGGAGCCAGGTCTGGATGGAGGATGAAAGGGAAGGAATGCTTCTTCAGAAAGGGGAGCGAACGTGCTATCACCCCTTTAAATGCTGCCGTCTGACACAGACTTGTAAGAAAGGAAAGGCGAGTTAGGTGGGCATCTAAAGACTGATGCCAAGCAAGCAGTCAGCCTGGATGTCTGGCATGAACAAGGGTTCCTGCTGTTCAGACAACAAAGAAGAGAACAGTGTGTGCAGCTCATGAGGAAGGAAAGCAGCAGAGCTCAGAGGAGCCAGGGACCCACCACCAGGCAAGGACCCATCCGTGGTGGGAGGGTGGGTTTAGTTTTAATGAGATTGAGTGCTATGGAAGAGTTTCAAGCAGATTTAAATTATGCTCTCCCCCTCCCCATACACACACAACCTAGGGAGGGCCTCATTCGTGCTCCACAAATGTTCTCTCTGTAAAGTATGTCTCCAGCCTTCTTTTTATGGCGAAATAGGCTCTCCCTAAGTTGCCTAGACTGGCCTTGAACTTGTCATCTTCTGACTTCTTCAGAAGAAGAGCAGGCATGTTATCATCACCACCAGGTCCTGCTTAACTTAAGAGGCTTAAGAAGTATCATTTAAATTACTTAGTGAAGAGCTGATTGATAGCCAAGGTGGAAGAGAAGAGAGCAGGCAGATAGATGCTCACTTCCACAGCCCAGTAGAGGGGGGAGTGGATATCACGGGGGATGCCTCAGGCCACGCAGACTGCTTTGCTCACTGGCCACCCTACCCACATGGAGCTTCGCATTACCCCAAAGCACATCCATCACTGAGTGCCTCTCTCCAGATTTTTATGTGGGGACTGAGGATGAGGCACTACCACAAACACTACAGCAAACACACCGACAGCATCATTTGGCTTTTCTCTCTCTCCTCAGCACCTGTTTGGTACATGGCCTTTTTCTTACATTCCCACTCCCACCCAAATTTCAGACTGTCTCTTTTCTCTAGTATGCAAAGACGTTCATCTTTGCCATTGCTCTTATGGCCCCAAACCTGAGCAAAGGCCTCTAGTATTTGGAAAATGAAGTACTCGTCTATTGACAGATTTGCTCTCACCTCTGGGACAAGGTAGAAACCACCCTTTGTTCCTGAAGAGCGTGTTTGCCTTCTTCCTCACACTTCAGACAGGTCATCCAAACAAAAGACTCTACCACAAATAAATTCTGTGGTTAGAAACAAACAAGCAAGTAAATGATAAAAAATGACACTAGATAAAGATGACATGAAGTTAGAAGAAGGATTATAGGGACTGGGAAGGGTGGGGAAGAGAGGAAGGGCAAGACAAGGGGCTGTGGGGAAGAGACAGAAGAAGCACAAGTGGACATAGTCTATATTGATCTGGGCTACGCTATAGAATTAATATATATTGATCTGGGCTATCGCAGAGACTCCCGCTACTCCATAGAATTAATATATATTGATCTGGGCTATCACAGAGACTCCTGCTACTCCATAGAATTAATATATATTGATCTGGGCTATCACAGAGACTCCCACTACTCTATAGAATTAATATATATTGATCTGGGCTATCACAGAGACTCCTGCTACTCTATAGAATTAATATGTGTTGATTATTCTAATCATATATAAAAATCATCATCTAGTAGATGCTAAATGTCCATCGGTTGCTATTAAGTGGTAAATAAGAACAACAACAACCACAAAAATCACTCTGTTGTAAACTGTTACTTGTTTTATGAAAAACTAAGAAAGGAATTTGAAGGATGTTAAATAAAAGGAAATGATAAAGAGCTGGAATGTGAATTACTCTTCTGCCCACCCCCGACCCCCGACCCCTTCTTTCTACATATGGGTAAAGATCAGCCAACTTCCTGTTCTTGCTACCATGCTATGTTTTCCCAGTCATTGTGGAATTTCCCTTTGAAACTCTAAGCCAGAAGAAACTCTTTCTTCTATAAGATGCTTTTGGCCATGATATTTCATCACAACAACAGAAAAAGTACATAATGCATCCTTCAACTGTGACAAACTGTTGCATGCATTGGAATATCACAACAAACTAGGCATGGTGATGCACATCTGTGCACATCTGTAATCTCAGCACTATGGAGGTGGAGGCTGGAGAGTTAAGAGTTCAGGCCAGCTTGGGCCACATGAAATGCTATCTGCAGGGGAAGGGAGTCTATCACATTATACACTCATAAGTGTGTGCAATTATTATGACAGTTGAAAAGGCAAATATAGTGATAACTAAAAAAAATGTACAGGGAATGGGGTAATAAATATAGTGCTTGCTGAATACATATGAGGATCTGAGTTCTGCTCTCCAATATCCATGTGAAAATTCAGGCATATACCTGAAATCTCGCAACCTGGGAGGCAGAGACAGAGGGCCCTGGGGCTTCACTGGCCAGCTAATCTACCTGAATTCATAAGCTCCAGATTCAGTGAGAGACTTTGTCTCAAAAACCTAAGGTAGAGAACAATAAAAGAGGACATCTGACATTGATCTCTGGCCTTGTTGTGCACATGCATGCAGACACACACACACGCACACATGCAAACACACACACACACACACACACACACATGCACACATGCACACACAATTTCACTCATTGAAATTTCCTACATCTTACCACGCCAATACTTCATTTCATCTTTTAATAGTTTCTTCCCATGCTGCTGTTGTCCTCCAATGTAGTTACATTTTCTTGCAAGGCAATCTCACTTACCTAACACTTTCATCCTTAGCCTATACTCCAACACCTAACAAATATTGATGGAATTAACAAAATGGACAGAAATCTTTATCTCTATGTCTTGTAATGAAGTACATCACATGGATTTGGGACTGATGAGTTTTTGTTTGGTTACTTGGTTGATTGTTTTTGTTTGTCTTAGCTTTGTACCACAGGCAAAGTAGGAGTTCTGGTTTCAGAGCAGAACACCTAAGTTTAAATCTCAATAGATCCTCACTAAGACAATAATAGAAGACACGCTGTTGATGGACAGTACACAGCTAGCTGAGTGTCTGTGAAGTAGTCTCAGAGCAGAAACATCAGAGTTCCACAGATCACAGAAACGTCTCTGGGATGAAGATGAGTCTCTCACACTCTTCTCAGCACCTGGGACATGCTACTCTTGGTACCAGAAGAGGCACTTTCAATAGGGACTGTCCATCACATTGAGAAGAAATGAATGGATAGCTTTATCCAGTAGTTCCCACCTGTCTAGAGCATCTGATTATGGGGCATCACAGGAAAGTTATTGCTTTGGATTGCTTTCATGGAATGTACTTCCACCATCTCCCCAGCTAAGTCTCTTTGTGATGTAGAGTTGGAGAGGGGGCAAGCACCAGGCAACAGTGACATGAAATTCTAGAAAGGTGGCTGACAATGCCTACCTACCCGGTCTCTGGCATCTAGCCTGCTCTATGTGTAATACCAAGTACTAGAATCTGGTTTGTTAATACATGTATATAAAAAAATAAAATTAAAACAAATACTCTTAGGAGGCCATCCCTAATTGCTAAGGTAGGTAGAATTATGAGCTACATGTGGGTTAACACTGGATCAAATACATCTTTCCAGTCCCCAGAACATGCAGACAGCCTATCATGTGCTAGGGAGCATAGCTAACTTTTAGTGACTTAATAAATCAGCCTTGGAGTTTCTTCCAGGCTGACTTCATCTCACTCACTGTACAGAAATGATGTTTCTTAATGTTCTGGACAGACAGAGAATGAAATCTCATCCTGTACTTTTGTTTGAACATCCTGGGACCTAGTAACACTTCCTGCTGGAAGTTTGTAATTTTCTCTCCCAGGTCTCAGCAGTTACCAGACATTTCACACTGTTATAATGTCACCTCATTCCTATTCTTTTTTTTTAAAGGCACTTAGAAGTACTTTTAATGCCACCCGAAAAATCCTAATGAGATGCTTGGATCCTGAAACAAAGACTTAATGAGTAAGCTCTTGCTTGAGCACCCTCAGGATGTTGACAAGGTCCCACCACGCCTGTGAGTCTCCCACTGTGAGCTGGCAGGGCTCCTACCACCCAGAAAGTGATAGACAAACTCACTTGAGATGTCTTGCCCCCAGGGAGAATACAAACAGCAGAGGCAGAAGGCAGAGCCACCTCCAGAGTGGTGATGTGATGAGGGTTACCTTAGAGCTTGTGGGGGAGGGCTCCCACTCCATTTGTCCTCACTGGATCCTTGGTGGACAAGCCAGGGAGAGAGATGAAGCCCTGATTAATCACCTGAAGCTCTCAGCTTATATCTGCTAACATTATGCTCATGGTAATTGTGTAGTATTAGCTCAAAAGAGAAACACCCACAGTTTGTTTAACTAAAGAGCAAAGACTGTCACTTTGGGGAAAATAGAATTTTTTAATACAAGGCAGATAAATTTGAGCTTCATTCTCCATTAAAGAAGTCAACCTTCCTAAATCTAAATGTTATGAATAAAGAACACTAAGAGGGAAGGCAGTCACTCATGATCTATGACAATGGGTAGACCATGAGGTATAGAGATCTGGCCTTTTGACACAGAGATTGTACCTTCTATATTTAGAATCACACATCTCTGGGGGAGGGGGCCTTCTGATGAATAAAGGTCCTGTAGAATGGAGATACAGCCCAGGGCCTCTGTGGTTAGTTTGAGCAATGCCATGCTCATGACTCATAGCTGGGGCATGCCTTGTCCTTGAGCTCCACTGAGAAGAGTCACTCTGCACTGTATTCCTTTCTCTGACACAGTCTGACTTCACTAGAGACTGAGTTTCCCTTTTTGACTTACATGGTCACCAAGGGAACCTCACTCATAGCAGCTAGAGCTGGGTGGAGCTTAAGCCCAGCATGTATTGGATGAGAACACCTCTCACTGTGCCTAGCTGCCCTCCAAAACTTTTAAAACTATGCTGGTACTGAATAAGAATGAAATCTCCCTAGAATGGGAATGGGTTGGCAACAAATAAAAACATAAGGGAGAAAGTAAGTTAGAACAGCACAGGGAATGCATGTGTGTGAAGTGCTTAGCTGCAAATGAGACATCTATATCATCCCCTCCTCTCCGCACCCCGGTCCCAGGGACGATCTCGAAAGAGGGAGTGGAAAAGTCTCTGCCAGCCAGAGGTCAAGAAGGACCAGACTGAAACAGTGTCTTCTGGATGTGACAGGGCCACTGCCCTCATGAACTCACAGCATCTGCGGCTGCTTACACAAGACCGAGCCAGTCACCATTCCAGAAAAGAAGTGGGAAGTGATTGTGAGTCCCTATCCCCAGCTCAGGAGCTATTAACTGCTGAATGCTTCTGGGGGAGGGAGACTCAGATTCCTTTAAGGGTGAATCCCTGAAAGATTAGCCAAGCTTTCGGGATGCCTCACACCCATGAGTATTTGGGCAGTATATACTGAAATCAGTGGGTTATTTTTAAAAAACAAAAAACAAAAAGCAACAACAACAAAAAAACGAGCAGACATGAAGTCAGGGGAGGGTGGTAGGTTTGGGGATGGATCTGAGAAGGGCTAAGGGTAGGAATAGAAGATGAATATGACCAAATTTCATTGTTTAGATGTATGAAATTCTCAAAGAATTAATAAAAATGTTGTATTTTTATTAATTAAAAATAACCTAAAAAGATCTTTTTGTTTTGCTTTTCTTTTTTAAAGTTTTTCAAGACAAACTTTCTCTATGTAGCCCTGGCTGTCTTGGAACTTGCTCTGTAGACCAGGCTAGCCTTGAACTCAGAGAACTCTGCCTGTCTCTACCTCCTAAGTGATGGGACTAAAGATGTGAGCCACCACCACCAGGCCTGGAAAGATTGTTTAAGTTAAAGAAAACATTTTTGACCCATTTGGACAGTTTTTATTACCTGCTAGCCTGGAAGACTTTGTGAGAAAAAATGAAAATTGCTGCAACTACATGTGTCTGAATGTCCACAAATATGCACAGAAGTTATTTATTTAAATCAATTGAATATATAGGAGGGTCTTCTCATTGAAGATTCAGTGGAAAAGTCCTCAGACCTCCAGCACATTGATGAACTGTTCACTTGAACATTTGTGCCAGATAACCTGAATGAGAATAAGAGCCAGAAATCCACATCAGCCCAACAACTCCAGCTTCTTCTGGGTGGGTTGGTTGTCAGCCTTGCATCTTCTACCAGAACTGATTCTGGAAACAGCCCACATCTGCTGATAGCTGTTGAAGTGGAAGGTCTGAACTTCAGTGAATGAGTGGTATTTATTAATCAAGACTAGGGAAGACTTGGTTCTCCCTCTTTTTCCTTCTCAGTTTTAAAACAGTATTTGTATTTGAAGCTATGCTTTCAGAAGATCCATGATAAAATGAATATCTGTTTACATTTATGGACAGGAGATACACACATTTCTGTTTGTCATGGCCTGAGAAAGTTCCTTCAAAGACAAAGTTTTTGAGCAAGAAAATGTGTATTTCTTGGGTCCTAAGAGGTGCCTTCTAATAAGGAACTTTGTAACTATTGTAGAAATGAATGGATGGTTTTGAAAAGTCTCGAAAAGTGAGAAGATACTTCATTAACTTCGGAAAGCAGAAGATAATTATATTAACTCCTGGGACACAAATTACCAATACCCCTTTGCTAAGTCTGAGAATGTTCAGGGAAAGGCTTTGAGGAGACCTGTCAGGTAGCACGTAGCAATATGCACTCCTTCAGCACATAATGAAAAAGTCTGAATGGAGTCATCTTGATTGGGGTCACTTCAAATGGAAAAGAATAGAATTGGTAAGTCTAGTCTTACACACATGCCTAGCTGAGCTTTTAAACTGAGCTTCAGAACACCCACCCCAAATGTAAGCTCTCCTTGGATTGACCAAAAGATATTTCCATGAAACTTTGTGTGTTGACCTTTGTATGGCATCACTTTCCCCAAACTAGAAACTGAGACCACTTACAATCCCTTCTCACGAAACAGCAAAATGTTCCTAGTGGTCACCAGCACCAGCTTTTTAAATTAACTGTCTTATTTTTATTCATTTTGATATGATTGTTTGTATGCTTGAGTGTAGGCATGTGTATCACATGGGTACAGGTACTCAGAGAAGTCATAAGAGAATGTCAAATTGTCTGAAACTGGATTTCGGAGGTTGTGAGCCACCCAGTATGGGTGCTGGGAGCTGCACCTGGTCCTCGGGAAGAGCAGCAAGCTCTCTTCTCCACTGAGCCATCACTCCAGCTCCCAACCACGATGTCTGACTAATGAGTGGTACTACTGCCAACCTGGCTTGTGGGAAAACGCCATCAATATGGTTGCCATTTTGTAAAACATCAGAGCACGTCTCCAAGGCTGAGTTTATGTTTTTCCAGATTGCAGCCCTATTTGGTCCAAAATAAGAGCAATTGTCTTTGTTCTTGACTAGGTTTTATCCACAGTCAGCAGTCCACTTATTCATCCATGTTCTATTTCAGTAAATCTTTATTAGTGACCTTACCATGACAAATCATTGACAGTGACAAAGTAACGCATGACATCAACTTCCGCCTTCCTGGGACCAAGAAAATAATATACCTGACTTTTTTTTTTTTCCTTTTTATATTTGTTTAGTGGCAGCAGAATTTGGGGGTAGAAAAGCAGTAACTAAGTCTTCAATGTAGACATCCATTCCTACTCCTTTAGAACAGTTATAGACCCTCCATATTTTCCCAGAATTCTCGTTGAGGGTTATCCGACTTTGCAGCAGGGTCTTCATCATTATCCCTAATTTCTACCCTGTAGATGTCGATCACATCTGGCTCTGAAGATCAAAAGCAACTCCCCGTGTTGTTAACTGTCTCCTAGGAAGAGAATAATCACCTCCAACAAGGAACTGCTGCCTTCTGACCTTCACTGGAAGCAGGCCAAAGGAACAGTCTTGATACACTCCATGGCTAAGCAGGGGTACCTGTGAAACCTGGATTCACGCACACCAGGCTTTCACCCTCAGCAAGCTGAAGCTATCATCTATATGCATAGGACAAAGGCGAGAAAAAGTCCTTACAGGAGCAGAAAGCTGAAGCAGTGGCCAGAGAAGGACACCCAGTGAAAGAGGCAGCTGTGAGATGAACATTTCTGTTCTTGCCTTGAAGATTGAAACCCAATGGTGAATACAATCAAAGCATGCCAGTTACCTAAATCAGAGAGAAGACAAACTGAGAAGACCCTCCCACCATCCAGGCCTTGTATCAAAAATCAGAAGTAACCTCCACGTGGAAAAGGTAACACACAGTGAACTCTCATGAGAGAGCTAAGAAGAAGACCAAATGGAACTGGAAGAAAGTCATCCCTACACCAGACTGTACACCAAGGGTTAAGCAGAGCTCAGGACAAGCTCCCTCTAAATGCTCAGAGCTCAGAGAAAGCTCCCTGAGTGCAGGGACATGAGACCCCCTCAGCAGTGAGAGAAGAATGAAAGGAAAAGAAACCGCCCTGCACCAGGAACTATGTGTGAACTATGAGGCACTACTGTCTGCCTCTGAGGGAACCGTGAGTATACACGACCCTAGAGATGGAGAACGGAGACAAATCAGAATCATTCCATGTGCCTGGATGTAGAGTAAGGACTGGAAAGCAGTCATAGGCCTTTGAGGAAGAATAGGGATACAGAGAGTAATTTCTCCTGAAGTACACAGCTGCATAAGATCCACACAAATATTAATAGTAAGAAGTCAGTTATCAAAGCTTTAGAATACAGTCAGTATACATCTTAGTAAGTGAAAAATGAACTAAATGTCAAATACACTCATGTGTGTTATGTATGTATATACATACACACACATATATATGTAATATGGTATACAATTGTCAAATTTCATCAAACTAGAAGGGGTAAGGTATTTTATTTATTGCATACAAACTATTTTACTATGTAAAATGTTACTTTATTAAACTAATTTAAAGGCCTGTAATTTATGAAAACAAATCTTTGAAAAACATCCAGTGGCAGAAAGGAAAGCAGAAGCATCTTGACAAACGCCAGTTGGAAGCTTTGCTATCTGACCGAAAGGTGGCTCTCCTCTACTTCCAATACACGGCAGCACAAGCCTTCAATGCAGTTAGTAAGGATGCCATGGTCACTCATCAGACCCTGGGTTCGAGTCACAGAACTGATGGAGCGGAGGGACCAGTGGGATTCACCGACTGAAACACATGCTCTGCTTGCTTGTGAAGTCACATACCAGTCTATGAGCATGTGCTGGCAACTGATGCTTCGGTCGTCGATGCTGCCAGACTTCACGTGAAGGAAGCATTCTCTTGGAGAGGCTCCTTTTGTCTACAGTTCCAACGGTGATATTCCGCCCACTGCTTGAGGCAGTGAGCAAGCACAAAGAATTGTTTGCCCGTAGCTCCGTCTTCCCTGAAACTTTCTTTTCCTGGCTATCCTTGTTCAAGAGCATGAGCAAGCAAAGAGAGCTTGGAGTGAAACTCAAGCATTAGTAAGCGATGAGAAATGACACACACCGTGGGTGGGGCGTGGAGTGGGGACAGTATTTCCCTCCCCTCATCCAGCATAGTGACAATGCTCCATATTCTTTGCTGTCTCCTTTCCCATAGAGGAAGCTCTTGGTACAAGTGAGGGAGGTAAGTTAGCTCGTGGGAAAAAAAAAAATGGCTCTTGAACTGTGAGCAGTAAGTTGGCACATGCCCAAGAAATGTCCTCAAGGTGTGCCATGAGAGATGAAGTCACTTGGCTCATTTTACCAACTTCGGGATGGCGTCAAGACTTGACAAAGCCAGGCAACTTGTATGAGGAAACAAACCTAAGGCAAGCCTGTGTTGCTAGAGAGAGCTTCCGGCATGCAAGAAAGAGGAAGAACAAGCCTTGCTCAAGAAAAAGGCTGGCAAGGCCTTTACCTGAGAAAAAAAGCAAGGCCATGGGCAGTGAGGTGAACTCAGAGTGAACATGAACTTCCAAGGCCCTGGCCGGACTGACACACACAGCTCCCTGAGGTATACAAATATCCTGGCAACCCTTCAAATTCTTCTTCGGTATTTATTTAGTTAAAAAAAAAATATCATCACCTGCTTGTGTGGGAGGCTAGAGGTGACCTTCCTTGCAGCCTAACGCATGTACAGAAGAGATCATATATCATAATGTGTAGCTGAAGAAAACCCCATGTTCACACCCATGTTCTCTGTACCTACACCAGGCAATAGAAGATCAGAATTCCCTTGGCTGTCTTCCACTTAGTTTCTAAGGCTAAATTGCTTTGATTTTGGTTCCTGGAGTTCAAAAGCTATTCATGTTCACAGGTTACTAAATGATCTATCTTTTCACTTATTGAGAGCTGCCTCAAACATGGCTTGTTTTGTTTCTCTGTAAGCAGAGAACTGTTACTGTCCAAAATTTTAATTTGAAGGCAGTAGCATGTTCTGTGATTTTCTGTTCAGCATTTTCAGACTGTGGTTGGTTATGGCTACAGGAATCTGCAGAAAGTGAAAAACCATTGTCTCTTAGGTACAGCAGTGTGCCGTTCTTTATCTGATTTCAGAAAGCCAGCTGCTTGTTCCTGCTGACTCTGAGTAACTGTCAATGGCTGGACATAGTGTGGCAGACTGTCATCATCCCTAATAATACCAGTTAGTCTTCCCTCCTTATGTATGTGAGAGAGATTCCAAGACTTGTAGTGGAAGCCTGGAGTTGTAGGTAATGAAGAAATCCATAATTTAATGTGCTCTCCATCTTACTTAGGCATTGACCACATGCTGTGCCTATAACTTCTGCAGTTTGAAGTTCAAGCAAAACAAGTATAATTTTTTTTCCATTTTTCACAACTTAATCTCCATATAATAACTTCCATATATTAACCTTTTTCCAGCTTCTCTTTGGCATATATAAATTGCTGACTTCATTATTCCCCTTCAGGACCATTTTTAAGTAAAATAAGTATCTCTTGGCAAGCATTGGTATACCAGCATAACCAAGAAACCTACTAAGTAACAAGAGGGGAGTGTTCATAGTGAGGATACTCTGAATAAAGCTGGATGGAGCGTTTATTATATTCAGAATGGCACACAACTTCAAACTTATGAATAATCACTTTCTGTGATTTTCTGTTCAGCATTTTCAGATTATGGTTGACCATGGCTAAATAAATCTGCAGAAAGTGAAAAACAGAGCGGGTGGGTGGTTACTGTGTCCACGTCAAGAGTAAAGATAAGGCGTCGCTGGGAAGGAGAGTTTTTGATTCTACTCAAGAGCACTGTGTACTTTAACAGAAGTAGAACAAGTCTCCTCTTTGCTGGCTGCAAGAAGAATTACGGTGGAACTCTGAGTTACCAGTCCCTTCCCCCAGTTTCTAACAGGGAGTGTGTTAGTACCATTTATTTCTGATTGGTAACCCAGAGAGATGCCCAGGCTGTTATCAGATATGTGGGTATCACAAATGTCCTTTGCATCTTCCAGCTTGACAAACTTTGCTCCCTTCCCTCTGTAGCCTTGTGGGACGCTCAGTTCAGATCCGTAGATGAGTTTAACGCCACGGACAGGAGAGATTCCAAGCATAGCATTCTCCTCTCCATGTGGTGTGGGGATTGTCAGCTCAGTTAACAGACATATTTAAAGCATGTATTCTGGCTACTGAGGACAGAGAAATATAAGCCAGTCCATCTTGTTAAAGAGTACACTGTCAGGCAAGCAATCAGGCAAGTAAGCAAGCAAATGCCAGCCAGGGTGGAGGCACAAAGCCCTTGGCCTTGAGGCATACAAGGAGTCCTCCCTGGCACAAGAGGAAACATTTGAAAAGAAGCTTGCAGGAGAAATAAGATTTCACCAGTGGAATTATGAAAAACAACAACAAACCCACGATGGTAGTCTAAGAACAAAAACAAAACTCAGAATAAATTTACAGCAAAGTTGAAAAACAGCTGACATTAGTGTTTTTTCAATTGTAACAGACATGAGTGTCTGAGCCATGTGAATGCTTGCTGAAAAAGAGTAGGTCTGGGTTCCTTCTCTGCTGGATCTTAATTTCCAGGACTTGTGACCTGGAACTCTTCAGTTTGGCCATCTTTCTATGTGATCCTGTTGCACCCACAACTTCAGGAATGGTGTCCTACAGTAATCATGCAGATAGAAGGAGGAGATGGGAGAGAAAGGTAAAACAGGGAGTAGGTGGAGGCAGTCGGGGAAGAGCGTCTGTGATGCACAGGGGCCTATATCTGGAATATCATCTTTGTGACCATACCGTGTGGTAGGTGTTACTGTCTATGTATTATGGTTGAATAGACAAAGACTCAGGAATGTCACGATGGTGACAGATCTATGATTGAACCCAGGTGTGTCTGAACACAACACAGTGGCCAGGATTTTAACCACCCGACCACCCTTGTCCAGTGTCCCTGTATTAGCTGTATAATTTCTGAGTCTACTCTTATTATAAACAAGAGTTCTCTCCACTGAGTGCAAAGACTTGGATGGTTTGGCTTTCATTCTCCACAGGGGTACTGAGCCTTTTGTCTTCCTGACTAGAGGTGTGGGAACCAATGGCTAATCAACTCTGGTCCTTGGGACTTTTGTCCAGCAGTCCCATACCGATTTGACTCTGGCTCCTTATGATAACTTAGGTCCTGGCCACGCCTTCCTTTAAGTTCAAGGACTTGCTATAATGGCAGGCTTTGTAAGCAGCTGGTAGTCTCTAGTGGGTCAATTTGCAGAGAACTAGGTCCAAGGCTCTTCTTTTTGTCTGTTTTGAGCTCAAATCAGTTAAGAATTCATTTTAATTAATTTTATTGCCTTCAGACATACATGAATTGGGTGGAACCATTGTGACCTTCAGAAGCCATTTCCCTTGCTGAGTCTTTATTTCTATCTATACTCTAGAGATAAGAACTATCCTGTGATGTGATTGTACCAGAAGCTAATTTCTGAATGAGAGTTTTGTTTTTCTGAGTTTACACTAGATGACCAAAGTTTTCGAATTGAAGCCATGAGCTTTCTTTATTTTATGCTTTCATATGTCTTTATAGAGAGATAATCTAGAAATCCAGTTGTTTTTTATTGTGTGATATTTTCTTTAACCTCTTCATGGTATTAGTGAACCAAATTATAATTGATTAAATGATAAATAGGCATTTACATAAATTGACTATCTTGTAAATTGCCAGAAATTCAGAACTCTTGACCCCTAATACTTTTGGGGGGGAGGGTTGTTTTGTTTGTTTGTTTTTCTTGAGACAAGATAGCTCCACTGACTAGAACAAACTTGCAATAATCCTGCTTCAAACTAGGATTACAAACTTGTGACGTTCTTATAGAAAATAATCTGATGCTAATTCCTGCATTCAAACTCACACACTTCAGGTACAGTTTTGTCAATCAGACTATTTAATAATTTCGGTTTAATAAAAATCCTCAAGTCTTCTCTGACTCGTCTGCATTAAATGTAAGTTCAGACTTTGATTGTACATAGGCATAGGCTTCCTAAATACATACAGGTTCACTTACTGAATAAGCATCTCTTTGGTTAAGTGCTCAAAATGATGGAAACTATAAATTGTGCTTAACTAATTTGAGTCCTGCTGACAATTTACCCCAGCAGTAATTATGTTTTGCTGTGTATCAGTTGAAGACAATTTATAAGATCTTTAAGAAAGTTCAGTCTTTGTCTAGTAGTTGAATAAATGCAAGACTGCTCTCTAGATATCTACAAACAACTATTAAGTGTCTGCAACTTTCAGAAAACATGCCATAGAAGAAGTACCTGGAAACAGAATATCATAGAAACTTTTAATCATGGACTTTGATTGTGTAGTTAATCTGGCTAAGATTTCTTATATTCATTTGTGAGATTTTTTTTTTAAAGTTTCACAAGACAAGGTTTGGGTTTTCTCTGTGTTAAATAATTGTGTCCACACCCCTGGATGATTGGCTTTCAACTAACCAAAGTTTGTGAATCTGCCAAGATAAGAAATGTTCCTATGCCTTACCAGAATAACGTGCTATTTTGTATTGAGTTTATTGTGTCTTCGTCCACTGGTGCTGATGTAAGAAAAATATTATAAGCTGGGTCACTTGGAAATAACAGATGTGCATTTCTCACCGTTCTGGAGACTGGAAGTCCGAGAGCAAGGTGAAGGTGGACCAGTTTCTGGTGAGGGTCCTGCTTGATGATTTACAGACACTACCCCCTCACTGTATGCTCACAGGTCCTGGCAGGAGGCACGAGACAGTGCTCTGGGGTCTCCTCATAGGTACACCCCATCATGACCTCATCACCTCCCAAAGGCCCCTTTGCCTGATATCTGTACATTGATCACTAAGTTTCAACATAGGGGTCTTTCTGATACCACAGCAGTATCCTCAGATACTTAAAAGAGATTTCTTCCTTAGGAAGGGGCTGAAATCTTGAATCATATTAGATACTGTTTTTCCATTTTAATACTGCTGTTGTTGTTGTGTGATTAAACAGGTAGCCAAGTGATGCTTTCTAGCTAATGTATCACCTTAGCTGAATTAAGTGCTCAAAACTCCTGATAGCTGATTTTTTTCCTTCTTGAGATAAAATATTATTTTATTATTGTTATTGTTATTGTGTGTGTGTGTGCACTCTCGTGTGTGTGTATGTATGCAGTATGTATAGGAGGTATACATGGGTGCGAGTCTGTTCCCGCCTTCCACCATGGTTCTAGAGGTTGAACTCAGGTCTTCAGACTTGAGTGTCAAGTGCTTTTACTTGCTGAACCATCTCACCAGCCTCTAAGATCAACATCTTAAGTACATCTTTTCTTTCTAAAACTATTTCTGAACTTTTCAAGGGGCCTTAGAGAGTTAGGAGATTTACTTAGCTTTCCTTAGGAAAAAAAAATGCGTATAGATAAAATCCATAAATCTTTCTAACAATGTAGGCTATGTATCTGAATAGTCCCTCGAGAATTTTCGATGCTGCTACTGTCCATGGTGCACAAGCATTCCTCACAGAGCTGGTTCTGCCTTGCCTGTTAGATAACAGTATACAGCACTGCCCACTGAGCTATAGGGCAGGTTGTAAGGTCCCTGGATGATGCCTGTACCCAAACAATACCAAGACCCCTAATTCAATGCTTTTTCTATCTCAGTTGGCATTTGTCAAATTCAATGGTCATAAATTTAGCACCCTGAGATATAATAGCAAACCTAGCACGGATTTCTTTTGTATTTCCCACAGATTCGCCAATAGAAGATTCATTATGTGCATCACGAGTGTTAGAGGCCAGAAGAGAATATCAGCTCTCTTGGACCTGGAGTTACAGGCATGAGCCGCTATGTGGGTGCTGGGAACTCTGCAAGAGTAGCAAGCACCCTTAACCACTGAGCCATCTCTCCAGTCCCCTGAAGGATTCTTTTTTAACCAGTGAAAATAATATTTGTTTACTTTCCTAAATTGAAAGTATCAACTCTCCCTTGAAAAGAGCCATTACTATGTCTAGGACTGTTTTGTAGAAAATGTTTTGGATTAGCTTTACTGCCTTGCTTTGGAGACCTCACGAACAACCGGCTTTTCCTGTTGCTGCATTATTCTTCTATTGAGCTGTCAGCTTACTCTCACCAGTAATAAATTAAGCATGGCTGGGTCACACCTTATGCCATCCAGATCGTTTTCATTTTTCTCTGATGCATCCGAGGGAGGTGTTGGTCAGCTGCTCGGCAAGACCTCTTGGTCTGGAAGGTCCCTTCATAGCCCTGTCAAAAAGGGCTATGGCAGATACTCTGGGTCCAGGCTTCTGATGATGTCAGTAAGAAGCAGAGAACATAGCAATAGAGTCAATGTTTTCAGACCTCTGTCTGAGAAGTAGATGGACACACAAGGCTGCTAACTCAAGACTGAGTGGAACAAGAATTCATTACATGGGAAGGAATAGCTGACAAAGAGAACTGTGGGTTTCGTTTGGAATATGGCCCTCCTAATGTCTCATGTTCTGGATCTATAAGGGAACTATTTATTTTCCCTCTTAAGCTACTATAAGTCCTGGCAAGTTATACTTTGCCTTTAATAACTAGAATGAGATATCCATAAGTAATACATTCCCTTCTCTGCCTGACTCCTCTGGATTTGGGGAAATCTTGTTCAATATTTTTTAATTTTCATAGCATATAATTATTTGAATAAGTTCAGTGTGGATCTGTCTTTCTTGTTATTGTGACCTAATTGAAAATTGTGGATATGTAACTAAGGATTCACCTGCAATGTCATGCTTGAGAGTATTTACTTCCTCAGACAGAACCAGAAACTTTTAAAGAAGTCTGGTTAGCATTAGGGAGGTGAGCTTTAAAGGCTCTCACTGGCAAATGGGCCTGACTTCTAGTTTACACCCTCAGCCTCACACCTAAAGGTGTCATTTCTTGGGGTCACTTCTTTGCAGACTCAGCATCATATGATATTAAGGAGACTCAGAGTGGTTTTTGGGTTTTTTTTTTTTTTTTGTTTTCTAAACTTGTAGATACTACAGGTGCAATTTAGCAGTGAGCTTTCTGGCTTATCTTCCTATCTTCAAAATCCGTAGTTTTTAAATACAGTCTGAACTTCTTTATGAGAATTTCTAAACAGCAAACTCAAGAGTCTGATGGAGGAATGTCTTTCTGTACACTGCAAATATGTGTTGCTCTGACTGGTTGATAAATAAAGCCATTTGGCCTATGGCAAGGTAGCTTAGAGGCAGGCAGGAAATCCAAAGAGAGAAACAGGAAGAAGGCTGGGAGAGAAGCCAGCGAACCACCCAAGGAGCTACATGTAATGGGATGCAGGTAAAGCCACAGAACATGTAGCGATACATAGATTAATAGGAATGGGCTAATTTAAGATATAAGAGCTAGTTAGCAAAAAGCCTGAGCCATGGCCATGCAGTTATAATTAATATAAGCCCCTGTGTGTTTACTTGGGGGATGCAAGTGGGAAAGATTTGTCCCAACCGCCAACAGGCCAAGACACAGGAAATCTTCTGGCTACAAGAGTCTGCCTGGTAAATTATCATTCTTGCCATACATGATTAAATACATCTGTGAAATCTAGCACCACTTTAATTTTCTAATAAGACATACTAGTCTCAAAAATCCTATTTTTGATTGTAAGTGGATTGCCACAGAAATGTCTCAACAGAAGCCAATCATCAGATCACACACTCTTGCAGGCCTGTTTGTTGCTCTTGCGGGATTCTACATCTCTTTTTAAATGGCACACAACTGATGAATATGCAAATTATGTTTTGTCTAGTGAAATTTTAATTGACTTGCTGTGGTAAAACCAGTTTTGGTACCTACCTCTTGACTGGACTGGATCTTCATGAATTCCCAAGTTGCCTATCCTTATCTGGCTTTCAATCCTCCCAGCTTCTTCCAAAATCTAACCTTAATCCTTTAAACCAGCATTTCCAATTTTTCTCACTGCCACTTGACCCAGTTCCCAGACTCCTGTGGGAAATCCAGGTCATGTGTAACCTTGTATCTGGTCATTTTTCCTGAAAAGGCACTGCAAGATTCAGCCCGATGAATGTTCTACCATCTATCTCTTCAAGGACTTGCAGCTGTAGCCTACCTTGAATCTCCTTGCAAGGATTCAGCAAGAAGCCTTGTACACAGGTTCTTCTAAGCACTGATGTTCTATCCAGGAGGCTTCAAGAACCTCACCTGGAAGCTCTTCAGCACTAACAGAAAAGGTGGTTGTTTTCTCAGCACAGAACCATTCTGGCAAGAAAGAAGGGATTGTAAAGATAGGCACTTGTGCCTGCCTGTTGCTTTGACTGTCTGACTATGGAAAAGATGCTCCCTAAGGAATTAAAAACTCCCCCCCAGGAGTTCCACACTGGGGAGAGGAAAAGGCAGAAGGCCTGGCACCAGCCAAAGAGGAGAGTTGCCTCCCAGGAAGAGATGTCACATAGTTCTGACAAATTACCCAGACTGCCTTACTGAACAGACTGAGTAGAGATGGTAATGGGTCAATAATGGCAGGACTATGCCTCAACCATGGCTACTTAATTACACAAATCTCTTGCCTTCTAGTAAACCTAAACTCAGTCTAAATACCCTGGAGTTCAGGGCTATCCAATGTCTTTATTTGTTCCTCTTCCCAGTGTGCCCACATTGAAGAAATTATCGTCCTCTTCTCTTTACTCTTCTGGCAGGTTGATAAAGTGTTCAGAACCAAGCTTGTTGGGATTTCCAGGATGCAGGCTCTGACTCCAATAAGCCAATAACACAGAGGCCTCTTAGAATCCACTGGACTGCTTACTTTCAGTGGTTTGACTCCCATGTAGCTGAAGTTTATCTGGTCCCGCAGTCCCACAGCTGCTCAGACCCAAATGAACACACAGGCTTATATTAATTATAAACTGTATGGCCTAATGGCTCAGGATTCTTGTTAGCTAGCTCTTATATCTTAAATTAACCCATTTATATAAATTTATGCTTTGCCACATGGCTTGTGGCTTACTGATACTTTTACATCTTGCTTCTCATGATAGCAGCTGGCAGCATCTGCTCTGCCTTTCTCCTCTCCAGTTAGAATGTCCTGCCTAACTCTATTCTGCCTCACCATTGGCCAAACAGCTTTATTTATCAACCAATCAGAGCAACACATATTCACAGCATACAGAAAAACATCACCCATCACTCCCAACTCTATTTTTTAATATACTTTTATAGTAATGGCTCCCTTCTCATGAAAGCATCTTTTTTTTAAGGTGTCTGAGCTACCAAACACTGAAACATTGACCTTTGCCAACATCATTGCCATGCTGATGGTACAACTGGTTTAGCAGGAACAACACCATGCTCTTTGAGAAACTATCCTGAGATCTTACTTCACCCCACTCAGGAGATTGATGAACATCTTAGGGTGTTTCAGGGTTGAATGATACTCATCTTGAAGAAAAAAAAAAAGGATTGAATTTTATCTTAACATCATATTTCTCAAGAAACCACCTACATTTTGTGTTTTGAAAAATGGGGAGCCGTAGAGGACCAGCCCATTCTCGATGTTTCCCTCTGTATTTTCACAATGAATGGAGAAGGCCATATCTCTCCATCCCCAGGATTCCTAAAATCTCGTGGATGGCTCCTTTGTGACTGTACCTTTATAAAATTCCAGGTCCCTTTCTCTTCATGAGACATTCTTCACTAATGAACAATATTCTAGTTGTAACAGTCTAAATAAAATTATCTCCCTAATTGTCCAGTACACTTTGTCTTTCACCCAACAGGGCACTCAGGGGCCATTGATTAGAGCAAAATAAATGAGTCCTTGGGGACCAAATCAGAGACCAATGCCCACAGTCAAGAATACTGCTAATCTTGGACTAGATCATATCTTAGCAAATGGTCTAGTCCAAAAGGGCAATCAAATTGACACGTAAATTAATTAAACAGTTTATTCCTATAAATCACATGGAAATTCTTGATCTGTTGAGACATTTTTGATCATAATGAAGACTCTGAGTATAAAATGATTTTACTTTTGATTAAGAGCAGACTTTCATTGCATATTTTATAGGTACAAATAAGTTAAAATCTCCAAATGTATTTAAACTCTATTGGAACTGCTTTCTTTTTATTCTGAAAAACATTTCCAAAAATTTCAATCTCATCAATAGCATTTTGGATTTCTCTATTGCTGTTGTGCCGACTTGAAATTTTCACGACCATTAAATTAATTATTCTCACTGATTTTTAGCAAGATAACTTAAAGGAAACCCAGCAACACTTGCAAAGGCACAGTGTTTCTGTTGCTTTTTTGGTTGGTTTCTTTAAGGTCTCTGGTGCTGCTGCATTAATTATTCTTGCTGAATTCTAGTAAGTTACCTCTTAATGATCCAGAGTCCTGTTGACCTTCCTTAGGAATCAATAAGGTGAGCATGGTAAGCTGTTTTTCTTATCAAGTCATCTGTAGACAAAATGTTTCATTGAGAAGTTTCCATACCTTTGAGCTTCGAATCTCTTGCATGGGCTCTTGCTTAGTTCATGGGTCTAAGGAATATTTCTCACTCTCTTCTCCCATTAAGCTATCCCTTCCCTCATTTGTCACTTTCACTTTTACTACAGAGTTTCATACTGTGACTTTAAAAGAACACAGTAAATTATTTGAACTTGTAACTTTTAGTAGCTACCTATTGTTTAGATAAATTGGCACTTAATTTCAAAAAGTTTAATCCCAAGGAATTTCCTCATCAACAAAATAATACAAATAAAATTACCTGCCTCACAGGGTGTTGCCAGGTGTGAACTAATACTTGCAAAGCTCTTCAAAGAGTGTCTGTTACACAGTAGATACTGCACAAGTGTTATCTCTAGTATGCACTTGCCTTGGACATTACTACAAATTCCATGAGCTTGGAGACACTTTCTGTCTCTTCTCAGTTACACACACACACACACACACACACACACACACACACACACACACACATTCAATTGACTGTTTCAACATTTTAATGGGTTGAATAAAGCATATCATAGTCATTATATCTACACTGAAAAATTTACAGATGATATGATAATGATAGCTGGGATTAGCTTCAAAGTAACCTTGGAAGGGAGGGTAGGATATAGGTAGAGGAAATTACATCAATCACAGCTTGACACTTATTAAAGCTGTAAGATGGTACATTGAGTTTATTATACACTTTTCTCTAATGTGGGATATGATTGAATATACCCATAATTACAAATTTTAAACTCAGTATGCCCAATGTTGAAATTCCATGATTTTCAAAACTTTTCTTTTACTCTGGCTCTTCTCGTATGGTCCTTGTCTCAGTTGGTGGCATTTTTTTAATCATATGCAGAAGATACTGATGAAAGACATAGGAAATTGAAGGATAACAAGAAACATTTTAAAACTCATTTACCTCTGTGTTATTGAAATCATGACTAAAGCTTTGGGGAGATTTTGTTATCATGAGAGTGATATATAGGGCATGTTGGAATAGAGAGATGTAGAAAGAGATCCCCACTGAGTCAAGCAGTTTACCACTGGGGATAAACTTCAAGAAGAGAATCTGTGTTACACAAACTTTCTAAAGAGCGCTTCATACAAAAATCTTCTAAAACTACTGTATCTAACCACATCTAGTTAGAAGAATGTCATCTCCCTCCCCTTCTTTATGAAAACCTAAAAGCTATGTGTGTGTTTATAAACCCACTGAGTAGGCATCTCTTGGTTGGTGTGCTATAGACTGGAACACTAGGAAAGACCCACACTTCAGTCTGAACTTCAGATAAAGGTTTTATGATTGGGCCAAGGCTCAGAACATCTCCAGGAAACCAAGATGGCTCTGAAACTCCAACCTGCTTCAAGAGTTATCCTGCTTCAGGGACACTTGGCTTAGTCTGGGAGGAAGGGACTGGACCTCCCTGGACTGAGTCTACCAAGTTGATCACAGTCCTCGGGGGAGGACTTGTCCTGGAGGAGGTGGGAATGGAGGGTGGGCTGGGGGTAAGGGGAGGGCGTGGGAGGGGGCAGAATAGGGGAACCCATGGCTGATATGTAGAACTGAATGGTATTGTAAAATAAAAAATATATATCACAAAAAAAAAG
Organism: Peromyscus maniculatus bairdii; assembly: GCF_049852395.1. Taxonomy (NCBI): domain Eukaryota; kingdom Metazoa; phylum Chordata; class Mammalia; order Rodentia; family Cricetidae; genus Peromyscus; species Peromyscus maniculatus. The sequence goes on along the minus strand of NC_134856.1, from coordinate 123,277,478 downwards.
ATTGAAAAAAAAAAGTTATCCTGCTTCACAGTCAACATGTGCCTCTGTGGCTTACTACAGCCATGGTTTCAGAGAATTAAGAACACTGCCAAATATTCATCAAATGGGTCTTACTTAAATAATAAATCACTTCCCACTCTTTCACGGCCTAAAGTTGACCTGAGAAGGAAAGACCCAACTTTTTAAGCAGTACTTTCCAGGATGTTCTTCCTACAGCAGAACAAGGCTCTTAGCAAACCTCTGTCTACACTCTGCATTGAGTTTGCACAACTATAAACTCAGTCTGCCACAAGTTTCTTAGTTAGGATTTCTCTCTTTCTTTCTCTCTCTCTTTTTTTTTTTTTTTTTTTTTTTTTTTGGTTTTCTGAGACAGGGTTTCTCTGTGTAGCTTTGCGCCTTTCCCTGGAACTATCTCTGTAGACCAGGGTGGCCTCGAACTCACAAAGATCCTCCTGCCTCTGCCTCCCGAGTGCTGGGATTAAAGGTGTGTGCCACCACCGCCTGGCTTAGTTAGGATTTCTATTGCTGCAATGAAACACCATGACCAAAAAGCAAGTTGGGGAAGAAAGGTTTTATTGGGCTCATACTTTAGCACTGTTGTTCAACACTGAAGGAAGTCAGGACAGGAACTCAAAACAGGGCAGGATTCCGGAAACAGGAGCTGATGTGGAATCCATGGAGAGGAGCTGCTTACTGACTTTCTCAGCCCATCTTATAGAACCCAGAACCAGAGGCCAGGGAAGGCACCACCCACCATGGGCTGGGCCCTCCTCCATTGATCACTATATGAGAAAATGCCTTACAGCTGGATTTCATGGAGGCATTTCCTCAACTGAGGCCCCTTCCTCTGATGACTTTAGCTTGTATCAAGTTGACACACAAAACCAACTGGTACAGTTTCTCAGAAGAAAAAGGAGAGCTCACAACATTTCTACTTCTACCAAATGATCCCCAGTATGAGCAAGGGTAGCATGCTCAATGAGAGGGACAGCCATGAAGCAGAGAGGCCTCTGACCTTTGTGAATACGGAGACAGTAGCATGCGACTCAATGATACTGGAAAAGATAACGACATACTCAGGGACATGACAGTTAGATTACTAAGCTTGCAAAATGTTGAAATTATTTCATCCTGGTTGATCAATAGTCATAGGAGTAAACATTCTAGAAATTTCACATGGAGACCAACTGTAACACGAATTCTAATTGGTCTTAATAAAAAAAAAAACCGGAGCCAGATATTGGGGTAAATGCTGAAAGATCAGAGCAACAAAGGAATAAATAACAGCTACCTCTCACCTCACCAACTCCTCAGCCGAAAAGTCTGAGCTCCTCTCTCCTCCTACCTTATATTCCTTTTCTCTACCCAGCCATATCACTTCCTGTCTCAGCCTCCCTATTGCTGGGATTAAAGGCTTGTATGCTTCCCAAGTACTGGAAGTAAAGGCATGAGATCCCAAGTGCTGGGATTAGAGGTGTGTGCCACCACTGCCTGGCCTCTATGGCCAAGTAGAGGCTGGCTTTGCCCTCTGATCTTCAGGCAAACTTTATTTGTTAAAGCACAAACAAAATATCACCACAACTAGCCCTTCCCTTAGATCACATGCTCTCCTCATGATCCAACAGCTACAGACTTCATACCTGGTCCAACTGGAGTTCACTTGGGGCCTGCTATTGGAGAAATTATTTTGGCCACTCCACGTAGTTAAAAGGATATTTATTTAATGGCGTAACTCACAAATTAAGTAATGGGTAGGTCGCAGGGTCTGGGGAAGGTGTAATGCAGTCCAGCGGTGTTCTCCGGAGCTCTGCACAGTCAATCTGCACCGGTCAGCGTCCCGACACCGAGAGAGCACCCAGAGCGAGTGCTCGCCCATCCAGCTCTCAGGTCCCCAGGCGCCTCCCCTCGCCCCGCCTCGTAGGCGTGACAGTTGCCAGAGTCTCAATGGGGGTTGGAACTTCCAGAACCAAGCTGGAATGGCTACCCACTACAGCCTGCCCTACAGTTTGTCCTAATCCATTGCCAGTAATAGCTCAATACTGTACATAACATCCCTGAGCACTTGGACAGCAATTTAAGCAGAGGAGGCCTGGCCTTCCTCAGAATATGAAAAAGAAGAATACAGAACAAGACATTCAGAGCTAGCAAAACTATTTTCAGACTCCTGGCAGCCTATGTCCTGAGATATCAGTATCCTGTCACAGTTGGATTACATCCTTTCCATCATTCAGTATCTCCTTCTTCCTTGCTTTACCAGGTGGTACCAGTCTTATCTCTCGGCCTAGCATTTGAAGGACATGGTACTCCTAACTGGGGTATTCATCACTGAAGTTTCTACCATGTGTTGGCTTCATGGACAACAGTAGTTGATAAAGCCGACTGTGACACCAGGGTTGGTGGTGGATATTGCCCATGACAGCAAATGTTCTGCCCGCTGTGCTTTGAAATGATGAGAATGAGGCAGCAAAGTACCACGTGATGGAATGCTCACAATGAAAGTTCAGGGTATGTATGGAACGTTGAGTTTTGCAGAGAGAACGATTACAAACTAATTCCACTTACAGCTCACTCACAAACCAGACATAAGCTCACCTTCTCCCTGCCTTAGGAGTAAGGAACCCTTCTGATCTAGGAAACCTTACAGGAAAAAAAAAAAAAAAAAAAAAAAAAAAAAAAAAAAAAAAAAAAAAAAAAAAAAAAAAAAAAACAGGGATCCTGAGATTCGCTATTCCTGTTTGTCTCAGGTCTTTGGATAAGTCAACCTCACATTCAATAGGTCCATCTCCTTGGCTGTCAATGGAGTAGTATAGTAGTCCCAATTCCCTGAAACGACTATGGTGGGAAGGGGACTCACAGGTGGAGGGAAGTGAAAATGCTGTGGGAAGCCAAGTTCTCTCCAAATTACGTGACTGTGAAACCTAGAAGGCCACGGAGAGTTCCATGCAACATATCCCTCCTGACTCTCAGACTAGGAGCCCTGGAATGGCATATGTACAAATGAATGAATTCCACTGAGAACAAGTTGTGGTACATGTTGAGAATTTGAGCTTAAAAGCAGTATTTTCAAGACTTTAGACACAGGAAGAAGATAAACACCGCCTAGTATTACAGAGTAAATGTTGGCTCACTAAAATAATTCCCTTTCACTCATATGAGTTTCATTTGATAAATAAATCTAAAGGTGATAATTGAAAGTTTCTCTGGCTACTCATTTCATGATGCAATGAAACTTACAGACTTCTTCAATGTCCTCCCCACTCTACCCCACCCCACCCCATCCCTTGGCGAATGCTTCTTTCCTTTTTCTGTATTACCAGGAATTCAGGACCCACTATGGGAGCTAGGCAAATGCTCTCCCAGAGAGCCCCAGCTCCAGCTGGGTCAGCTAACTTTATCTGGGAGGCTGCGAGGTGATGCTTTCCTGGAGACCCTGCTTTTCCCTTCCATCCCCTGCCCCCGCCCCCGCCCCCAGAACCCCCTTCTAAGATTCTCTTGGGTGTCTCTTCCCGGTGACCTCCAGGGGCCTCTGGGTCAAACAGCCCACTCTGTGGTGCTCAAGCCTGTGAGCTTTGGAAACACCTGTCCTTGCTGTGTGACATTAGTTCACTTCCCTCTCTGGGTCTTTGCTTTCTTTTCTTTCAAATAAAAATAAAATAAAATAATAATAATAAAAAAAGCTCTGATGATGTTAGCCAGCCTCTCTCTAAGGGAACTCTAGTTGAATATAGTCCGTCCCCCGTCCCCGTCCCCCCCCCCCCCCCCCGCCACGCCAACCTCTGAAGGACCACACGTGGAATGAAAACCAGTGGTTTTCATCACCAAAGAAGCTAATCCCTGGGGAAAAGGAAGTACTCATTAGTGGGATCCTCTGTCCCTGCCTCTGTCAAAGGTCACCACTTCCTGCCCAGGCTCTGCTCTCCTTTGGAGTCCTGAGATTAAAGCCCCGGTGGGTTCTTAAAAGTGAAGAGAGAAATCTGTCCTGAGTGCACTTCCAGAAAGCATGCTCTTTCTGGAAAACTGGGAGGAAGCACGAGACCATCCTATTAGCTCAGCTCTCAGGCCTACAGGGATTTTGAATATGGCTGAACCCAAAATTGCCTCTGTGTACCGGAAAAGAATGAGTTGCCTGCGAACTTCCCAACGTCTTTCACAGCTGATCCACATCCCAGAGAGGGGCTGCTTCATGTCTTTCTGTTTCTTGCCAGTTTCAGAAACAGAAATCATAGAGCAAAAAAACATAAGAATTTAACTGATTAAAAATGACAACTCCATCACTCCAGGTACAGCCTTCTCTGAACTGTTTTATTCAGCAGCTTCTCCCTTCCCAGCTACACGTATTAGACTCCGTTCTCTAAACTCTGGCCTTCATTTTTTTACCACCTCAGCACCTCCATCTTTGACTTTTTCTTGAAACTATTAAAAAAGAAGAAAGAAACCACCTCCCTCGACATACTTTCTCTCATTCAGTGGCTTAGGGAGCTCCTGAGGCAGAGGCTTGAATGGTTTGCTCTACATGAAAATGTAGCCAAGTTCAGGCCAAGCCCTCTTGAGAGTCATACAGTAGCAAGCAATTTCATCAGGCGAAGCAAAATACCTGTACACACACACACACACACACACACACACACACACACACACACACTTCTCCCATATACCTGAGACTGCTTAAAATGCTAATAATTTAGTAGGGGATGAAAATGAATTGCAGGCAGCTGCCCAGGACGTTGGCCATGCGGGCCAGAAGACTGTCATTTGACAGCTCCCTACGACGTCACTGTTAGGACAACAGTGATCACTAGGAGCTAGTGTTTCTTAAATGCTGAGCGTTCCTTCAGCCTCTATTAGAGAAAGACAATGAAGGTTCTAGAAGCCCATCTAGCTCCTACGAGTCTTTGCTGATATGACCATTTACAACACTGTTTCTCCCAGTAGTTGGCAAAGCCAGAGAAGAGAAAGTGGGAGGGGGGCGGGTAGTGTCTTCAGATAAGCTCCTGGTGTCCCTACTTCGGGGACACTCAGCCAGTCTGAGCTTGGAAGAAGCAACAGTTCTCAGTGTACCTCAATGAACAAAATACTGACTCTGGGCACATAAAAGGCACTGGCGGCCTCCACGGAGCAAGCTCTGATAGCAGCCCCTGGGGTGAGGACCTGTGTAGAGGTGCCTAAGTTGGAGGATCATCTTTCCATCACTTCCTCCAGCCCAGTACTATGGAGAAAGCACCTCTCACCACACCATCAGCTTAAATTGCCCGATGCTGCCTAATGGCCAGAGAAGCAAGGTTAATGGACCACCTCCCTGGGGATATCTCAGGTAAAGGAGAAGCAGAGACTATACTCCATGGGAAGACAGGACTTAAAGCTTTTATTTTGTGTTCCTTAACACAATCCAAAAGCATTGTTGTATGTACAAATGCATATATTAGTAACTATCAAATATCATCTTTATAATTATTTCCTTCATATTATATGACCTTGCAAGGACAAATATCCATAAAAGCAATTTTTAAGAAACATATCCGTTTCCTTTTTTAATCAAGTCGACATCCTACTTTCTTTCTAATTTCAATCTTCCTAGAAAGCCATTCCCTCCAGGATTATCACTTCTTAGGGTTTTCAGAAATAATTCACAAATAAGTACAGTAGGGAAAAATATTTATTTTCTAAAATCATTACCTTGACAGGCAAAACAAAGCATGTTCTCAATTTCATTCAGAAATACATTTAAAAAAATACATAGACCAATATGGCCTGCCCAGACATATATTCAACATGGTAAATATAAGGAATAAATTGTTTGAATATAAATATCTATAAAAAAATAAGTACATCAAAATTCAATCTAACCCTTTCCATTAGCCAGTTTCATATACAGGAACAAATTTTTACCGCTCTTTCGCACAACCAGCTTTCAAGATCTTTCACAAACAACTCTATACCATTGTGTTTCCCAAGGTCAAGGGCAGGGGCTGGATTCCGTCATCCTCTTTCTCATAGACCAGGGCTAGCAGATTAGCATGGAAATGTTTCATCTACTGCTGACTGACACATTGGACTAGAAGAGGCGAGGATTCAGTAGAGCAAATGGGGAGCCTGGTGGCAGGAGAGGAAGGCATCCAGGGAGGCAATAATTAAAGGTGGGATATATATGACAGTGCAGTAAGGTGAGGTAGACTCATATTCGTGGAACACATCCTAATGTACAGTAGTAACAGTTGCTTTGAGTTTTGCATTTTACAACTTGGGGGGGGGAGTCTTTGTCCTTTTTTTCTTCCTTTTTTTTTTTTTAAACTCAAGTGTTTGTCCTTCGAGTATGTTTTCAATTTGTGCATTCCTCAGAAAATTTTTGCATGGACTTTGGAGTTTCTCCCTGAAATGTGCCAGGCGCCTGAGTCAGACACAAACACTCCCTACGGACTTTCTGCAGAAACTCCACCCTGGTGTGGAATCTCCTTCCTCTCTGGATGATGCCACCCTAGAATGTCATCATGTCTCTGCTCTCCGAGAGGTCCACTGGCATTCCCAAATAGCAAGAAGGGGAGAAAAGCAGTCACTACCAGCAGAAGCAGATGAAGACAGGTTAGGGAACATCTCAACCTTTCTTGGAATGTTTAGAACAAGGATGCTGGTCCCCTGCCAGTCTGAAACAAGAAATTGTGGGAGCGGGATGGATGCTCTTGCTGAGAACCCAGCCAGCATGGAGAGTGCAGAGTTGGCCATGGGCTTGCTTTATGGCTGGGCTGGCTTCCAGAACACAGGGAAGCTCCGTAGTCAGTGCGCTCGGTTGTGTGTCAACCTCTGGTCTCGATAGAGCTCGGCTTTCAACTTTGCAACACGAAAAGATGTCTTGATGCTATTGCTGATGGCCTCCAACCTATCAAAACAAGAAAAGAAAAGAATAAATGCTATTGAAACACACAGAGAGAGAAAGAAAAGAAATCACTCCTTGGCTAAACAAACACCTAAATTTAGAATTTGGCACAAACACGTTAAGTCTAGTTCCTAGCCTTTTATACCAGGTGTGACCGTATGTTACTCTTTGATAAATCCTCAGGCAGTCGCTATGATGACTGTGAATGAACCCTGCCATTTATGCTTAGTACTGCCGAGAGGAATCTTATGAGCATGTCTGAGAGGAATTAGGTACTCAGTACTATGTTCAAGTAGCTTCAACCTACCCTCTGCTACCCTGGAGAAATGGTACATTGGCACCTTCTAAATCACATAAGAAATGGAAGCTTATGAGAAGGAACAGATGAAGAACTGTAGCATCGATTTAGTAGTTAATATCAGACAAAGTAACAAACTGGTACTGGTCTGAGGCGAGCCACAGGAACTGTGACTGAGCTGAGAGTGAACCCGAGGTGGCCAGTGTGAAGGAAGCTAATTGTGGCTGTCCTGCAGAGGAACAGTAACCACCTCAGTAGTCCCTCCCCGCTGCCACACTGGGATCAGAACACTTTGGTCACAGAACACTTTGCCCCTGGATTTCTTGGAGAAGCTTCTGGAGACAGAGCATGTGACAGGTCTGAGCAAGGGTTCCTTAACACCCCCATCTTCTCAGTTTCAAAAAGTTTAGCCTTTGGAAGGATCATCAAAAAGCTGCCTGTAGCCCCCTGTGGGGTTGCCTAACCCAGCTCTCTCCCTTGCCATGGGAAGCAGGAGAAGTGCCCTGGCTCTTCAGATTTCCATATTTAAACAACAGTCATGGAATGAACCTGAAAAACAGCATGTTCTAAATCTCACCAACCTTACCTAATGGCTTTATTTCCCTTTGGCCATTTGAATAATTAACTGCTACTTTTTTGGATAACATATATAAATATTTTAAATGTCTTTTCCTTAACAAGATTTTTAGTTTCTCTAGGCAAGCAGAAAATAAAAGAACCAGAGAAGAAAAGACGGCATATACTCAAATGCTAAAGCTGCCTGTCAGTGTGGAAGGACCACCTATAGGCCAGTGTGTGCTAAGATACAGTGGGCAGGTGTGTGCACTCACAGCCCAAATATTTGAGGGCCCCTTTGCTCTTTTAAGCCCACAAACGGTGACGATTGTGTACTGTACGGGAGCCTTTCTCCCACTAGGAAGGACTAGGGACGGGGACATCAGCACTGCTGTCCAGGGCTAGCGGTCATTGTGAACCTCTTACCTTCTTATTTTTCTTCCTTCCACCAGCTGCTGATAGATGCACTTCTTCCCCAGCTTGGAGCAGGCTTTTCTTTTCGTAAAGTCCTCTAACCCTTTCTGCCTGGTATTTTGGGCTCTGTTAAGACACACAGGTAAAACCATTTTAGCAAGCTAGGTTGAGACTCACCTTGACCCTCTGTGTCTCTGCTGCTGTTGCTAAAGTGAGAAGACAGTCTCATGGGAAGAAGGCCGATGAGCTGCAAATTAACTGACCGTTAAAGGGGCTTCCCCTCACCTGAGCTCTTGTCCTGCTTGGCAGAAATTCCAACACTTCTTGTCTTTTTGGTGAGCACACTGACATCTATTCCCTTGGTCTGCGGCCTTTGTAGAAAATAAGTCCTTCAAGGAACGCTTGGACCTGGAAGGGCTGCCCAGTCCATATGGAACAACACGCCTATTAGAGAAAGAGAAAAGGAAAAGATGTTCGCTTAATTAATAGTCTTTCAAATAACACATCCTTTGGACACACAACTCAGGAAGCATTTGGACAGCTCACGATAGGAAAGTGTGGAAGCTATTTGGCTTGTTTGCCCATCAGTAGCCCTCAGTGTATGTTCTCAAATGGGAGGACACCAGCTTTTGTTTCTGATTCAGTGAAATTCTGTCTTGATACTTAGCAATACTCCATTTCTTCTGGACACCGTTTTGCTCCAGATTACAATACCTCTGTTTGGGTTTCTGCTTTGTGTTTTCTTCCTTTTCTAGTGTGTGATATGAGCAGAGGGAGGAAGACAAGCAAAACCATAACACAAGATTTTCTACCACAGTCATGTGTGATAATGCTAGGCATGATGCCTGGTAGAGCGAGGCATAGTGGACCATTGCTCCTCAAGTTTGGTCAAATCTCATGGCTATGGAGGACTTAGTGTCAAAATGCTATCCAGTAACTTGCAATGAGTCCATTTCAGTTCTCACAGCAAGGAACACAGTCCTTTCCTTGATAGAACTACTACTAAGGATTAAGTCCACAGCAGTTTGAGTCTGGTTTGTTTTGGAATTCGGCCAGTCATTGTAGACAGAATAAATGTGTTTGTTCTCTCTTGTGATTGCTTCTGATGAGTGGACTAGTGTTGGGGGCTGAGGGAAATGGCCAGTGTTCTGATCTCTGTTTTGAAATGCAGTTTTCTAAAGACAAGGAGAGAAGCCGGAAGTTCAGGACTCCATTCTAGCCCTGCTACCAGCTAGTTTCTTAACGGGGGACGTCAACATTTGGTTCCTTAGTTTTTTTCCATATGTAAAATAAAGGCTTCAAAACCATCTATTGCTCCTCTGGAATAGATGGCAATATGCCAGCTTGGAGAAGTACAGGGTAGACTAGCCTACACCGGACCTATTTGGTCCTGAAAACCCAAGTGAGAGCCTCCTGCTAAGTCCCTCTGTTCCTTTCTGGTCTTGAAAGGCACAGCACCTTCCTGCTTGTCCCCTTCCATCTGTCCCACTGTAAGCAGCCTGGCTCCCAGTGCCTCGGAAGGAAGACACTCTCCTAGATGGCTAACACTAAGCTGACCTGTCTCAGCATGGTTCCCCTTGGGAGGTGCTTTCTCATCCTCAGCAATGCTGAAAGCCTGGAGCTCCCCAGAACAGGAACTTCAGCCCCCAAGCCAGAACAGTCAAAGGATGACTAGAGTTACAATGCCCTCTAGAGACTCACTCGGGAGTGTTGACCCAGATGATGTCCAAGTGGCAGAAGTAGACACACTCTTTGTCCATCAAGGAGGAACAGGAACAGCGCTTGGACCTACGGGGTCTCCAGGATGTGCTGGGAGGGAGGCTCTCCCCTCCATTCTCAGCTTGGGTGCTGAGCTCCGCTCCCAAGACAGCTGCGAAGAGAAACAGAGGGTTGACATGGGTCTCTCCTCAGATGTCCAGAGCACCTGCATCATGGTATTCAGGCCAGATCTAGCAGCGCAAATAGAAGCAGACAAGGCATACAACTGCCTTCAGCCAGAAACACAAACAGAAGGAAAGGGCTTTCTTTGTTCTCTGTGCTTAACAGGACTTCACCCTTACCCTGGCTGGCTTTTCCACCTGCAGGGAGATTACACACACACACACACACACACACACACACACACACACACACACAGAGAGAGAGAGAGAGAGAGAGAGAGAGAGAGAGAGAGAGAGGGAGAGAGAGAGAGAGAGAGGAGCTAGGAAAGGACTCGCCAGCCTTTCAAAGATGCTTTGAAGGGGACCCTGTCTGGTGAAATTTTGAGGGAGCCCATGCTCCTGGAGACTTAGGATGGCACAGGTCCCATAGGTTAAACTGGCATGTGACCACAAATGAATAAGACAGACTGCCTCTTCCCAGCTTTGCAACCACTTCCCTCCTCAGGATAACCTTTCCTTTAGGGGTACCCACAACTGCTCAGCTTGTGTAGGGGCACAGAGTGGTCTAGATGACATGACGTATGGATGCCTTTGACATTAGGTAGAAAGCAAGAGCATCCAGAAAATGACTAGACACAAGATAATTAACTTTTTAGTAGTCACTGCAGGTGGGAGATAAGTTGCCACTGAAGGAATCAAAGACAGAGCGTGGGGACCTAGGGGAGTGCTCTGTGGGTTCGGGATTCAGAATCTTTGGCAGCATGGCTTGCATGGGACTCGACAGCTCCCTCTGGCCCGACACAGCATCGCCTCTTTCCATTGAAAATTTAGCCGCGCAGCTTATCTGCCCAATTTTGTTGATTTCAAACCATCAGGCACATTCCAGCGTTTTCATCATCCCTTTGACATCCTTTCTCTTTGGTTAGGGTCATGAAAAGACAGAAAGGAAAAAAAAGTGCACTGACCCTAAAAAAATACGGTGGGAGGGGAGCCAAGCAGATGCACCCACACTGTCTAATTCCTTAAGCAGGCAAGGACGATCCCAGCTCCCCTCCCAGGACAGGTGAACGCAACAGAAAATAGAGCTCACGCTGTTTGAGGATGCCAAAAACCTGCCAAATGAAACCTTAAGTCAATAGTGATAAATTTTAAAGAAAACATGTGCTTCGCCCTGAAACCGCCTGCGGGGTTACTCAGCATACGGTTGATCGGCAGGTGATTCTCTGCTCACATTGTGCCTGCATGACCTGAATAAAATTCCTGGGCTTTAAGCTGTGTTTCTAAATATTTTACACATGAACACAGTATCAAGACAGCGTTTGAATAAGCTCCTAAATGCACTGCGTAACCTAAACACACGTATTTCAGATATATCTTTGCCTCAGTTCCAGCTACTCAGCAATATTGCTACAACGCTATTTTGAAGCAATGTGATAGAGCTTGTAGTCGGTTGTGTTTTATTTCCTTCACGGGGACACAGAAGTAATTGAGAGGCACTTGCTGTTCAAGCTGCAGTAAGAAAAAAAAAAAAGAAAGAAAGAAAGCAAAGAAGGGTGGAAAACAGAAGCCAGAACAGCGCTGCGCTGAAGCAGAAAGATTCGCAAGTGGCGCCTACCTGTTTCTGGAGCTCCTTGGAAAGCCACAAACAGCAGAGAGAAGATCACGGGAAAATAATCCATTCTGCAAAGGGATCAAAAGAAGAAGGGGGAAAAAACAAAACTCGATTGCAAATGGAAGTCAATGCAAAGCGAAGAGGACGGCGTCTGGTCGCTCGGATCGCCTCTGGTAATTGAGATCTCGGCGCAGTCCTCAGCCAGTGGCCCTTTCACCGGGAGCGAAAGCGTCGCGGGCAGCCGGGGAGGCGGTGCACGAGGAAGGCAGCGCAGACCCGGTCCGGCTCGCAGCGCCAGTGCAGGAACGCGTCTGGCTCGGACGGCTCTCGGACGGCTTTTTATATTGAACCCCTATAGAGTGGGGGTAAACAGCTCCGACTTTATTCCAGCCCTAGACAATGTTATTGTGTGATTAGTCACCCACAGGCAACGTGCTGCCGGAGATAAGGCCAGGCTCTAGAGGAAATCACGGCTAACTTCAGAGGCAGACGCCCGCCGTCTGACAATCCAGGGGCAGGGCTAAGCAAAAGAAAACACCCACTAGACAGAGACCTCTGCAAAACCTGCACCGAGCGGCAGCCCGCTTCCCCTTTGCAAGCTGCCAGCCCCGGAGTTCAAGAATCAAGAGGTTCTCCAGGAGAAAAGTCACCCCATTGGAATGAAAAGTATGAAGTACAATTAAGTAGATTGTATTGTGAGCGCGGGGGGTGGGGGGTGGGGGAGTGGTGGTCATTGTTCACTTCATTTTCCTTTTATGTCTTTCTGATTTTTAGTTGGGATAAACAAGGGGACGCTCGCCCTCTTTGCTCTTCACTCCCTGGTCGTGGAGGAGCAGATTATTTCGGAAGATTAACCTACTTTTCCAAGCCCCTTCCCCAACTCTCTCTCTCTCTGTCTCTCTCTCTCTCTCTGTCTCTCTCTCTCTCTGTCTCTCTCTCTCTGTCTCTCTCTCTCTCTCTCTCTCTCTCTCTCTCTCTCTCTCTCTCTCTCTCTCTCTCTCTCTCTCTCTCTCTCTCTCTCTCTCTCTCTCTCTCTCTCTCTCTCTCTCTTTCCTTAAGTTCTTTTCATCTTAGGTGAGAAAGATTCCATAAGGAGTTAGCAAGGAAGGAAAATTAAATAATAATGATAAGAGAAACAGCAACAATAATAATATGGTTTTGTGAAGCGCATCCTTATTTTCCTAGTATCACTAATTAGAAGTACCCCCCAACACATACCCCACACCCCAATATTTCTTGTGCCTAGTCTCTCCTTGGCAATTTCCTGGCTATCACGACGCATCTTGAGAAATGGCAGGAAATGAACACCAGGGGGCGATGAAGAGCTGCGGGGCTTATGTTTTAGGATAAAACAATTAAAGCCTTGGTTTCTAAATCATTGAAAACAACCTGTGGCCGAGCAGACAGAAGAGTAGACAGAAGGGCAGAGAAGGGAGCCTCACATAGGAAAGCGGGGTGACTGCAGGGCATTCCACTATTCCCTTCTCTGGCTTTCCAGAGTGGCCCCTGTCCCCCTTTGCTTCTTTATTTGGGCAAACGGGCAAACGGTGTTCTGTGCACGCTACAAGGGCGATGTGTGTTGGGGAGGGGGAGGGCGGGGGAGGACCTGCCTATGCTAAATAAGTGGATCAGATCATACCTCACCGTTTAATAACGTGTTGACATTTTCCAAACAGTTTCCTGTCTATTTTACCATGAAATACTCCCTTCCCCCGGGTGCCCACGGGTTGTTGAGGTACAGGTGACAACATGCCTTAATGAATAAAGCAAAACACACACAAAACGTGTAGGCTTTTTCAATAAGCTTCCCTTTTCAGGGGAGGAAAGGGAGGACCCCAGAATGCCAGCCTGGAGCAACACACAAGATCCACTCAGAGTGGCTTCTCTATAAAGATTAAATAGAACTGTACCACGACCTAGGGATGCCACCAGAAAGACCCCCTCCTCCATCTCATCTTTTTTACTCCAGTCTCCCCTGGGAGTAGATGCCAATATAGACTCATTTCTAATACTAGACTCACACAGAGAGATGGAATGCAACCATTTCTCCACCTCTACAATCAGAAGGCAGATTTGTTAGCAATAACCAAGCTGTAGACAGGGACATGCTTAGGCCCCTTGACCTCCCTGGATATCTCAGCAAGGGAGACACACCAGCAGAGTCAGCTCCCTGGTGAACTCTGTCCCTTATGAGGCACTGTACTAAGAGCTGGCGACATTGGAGAAGCAGGAACCAGGAACCCTCCCACACCTACACCTGAGGCCCAGGGCCACTGCCTGCTCTCTGCCTCTGCTTTGCTTACCTCAGCCCAACCCCCAGGGTAGCCAAGAGGTGACAGCTATCCCAGAACTGGGCCCCAACAGGAAGCCAGCTCAGCCCACCCCAGCTCCTCAGAAGACCTGGAGGAGAAGAGAGCTGACATCACCTTCCCAAAGTCCAAGCCTCCCACCAGCAGGAGAAAGGTAGCTGGGAAACATGCACCCCCTCAACACGCCCCCCCCCCGCCCTATACACACACACACACACACACACACACACACACACACACACACACACACACACACACATCCTTTCTGACCTCCTGGCCAATTTGGCCAAACACTGGCAACTGTCAGGACCACCACCCTGGAAATGCCCAACCTAGTGCTCAAAGGTATCCTCCAGTGTCTAGCCTGGGCTATCCTTCGGTGCGGGAACCCCTGCAGGTACTAGTGGCCCCAGCATCAAGGGGAGAAGAGAAGCAAGTGGGAACTGCCCAGGTCTTCCTGCTGCCCACCCTCCAATTGTCCATCCAATACCGCTCTGTACACACACTCCAAGTAGAAATATAATGGCAGCCACCCTCTCCGATTCTCCTCTTCTAAAGCTCTGTGAAAGCAAACTGTAAACTAAAACAATATATTAGGCCTGGGAGGGTCTCATCTTTCCAGGTATAATGCTACCTTTTGTGTTTAGTCCTAAATCCCCTAGGCCTCTGTGTGTACATGCATTGCGTGTACATGCATTGTGTGCACATGCATTGTGTGCACATGCATTGTGTGCACATGCATTGTGTGTACATGCATGTGCACCTACGTCTCTTTTTGTGTGCTTGGGATACAGTGTAGACTCTACCTCTCTATCACTCCATCTCTGTCCCTTACAGCAGCCCCCTGCCTCTTTTCTTGCCATGGAAGGAAATGGGACTCCTCATTCAAGGCCAGAAAGGGAAGCTCTAGTCTCCTCTAGGCAGCTTCCCAGATAAAATTTTGCCAAGTATCAAGGGGAGGGGCCGACAGGCCCATCAAACCAGTTTGACCAGCTAGATGGTCCCACCCACCTCCACTTAAAATAGAGAGGTTAAAGACCTGAAGGAAGGAATAGAGGTGGATTTAAGTTTTCTAACTACAGGGGTGCCTTCCCTGACCCCATGCCACTCTCCAAAAAACTCCCAGGGCAATGCTCCCTGCAGCCCACCACGCTCAAGGAGGGGGGAAGAGGCAAGGAAGATGGGTTTTCCCTCCCATACAACAGCTCCTTGTCAGTCTTCTTGTTCCTGCTGGAGATGTTACCCTTGAATGCGGGAAACTGCCTGATAAAGCTGTTTTTATGTTTTTCTTTCTGTATCTTTGGCTGCATATTAATAGATAGCTATAAATAAAACACCCCGAGCTCCAAATCCAGAAACTACACAGTAGCAGAGTGTATTGTTTTCAGCACTCTTCGACTTTGGTCTTTCTCAACTTTTGCGTAACAAAACTTGCAACTTTGCCAAGCCAATAAATTTGGTGTGAGATGTTGCATTTTGTTCAGGGAAGAAAATAGCCCTGCAGTTGCTTGACAACGGATGGAAATTAGCTTCCTGTGGGCAAGGTGAAGCTATGCAGACACTGAGCCTGCTTTAATCCTCCGTTGGCGACTGCTCTGTAGACAATGCTTTTATGAAATGCTCTACATTACAGTCATTGTGCCCATGACACACTGCATGCACGTGGTAGTTGTGAATGGACCAAGTTTCTGTCTCCCTTTAGTCCAAAAACTAATGGTGAATAGCCCACAGGAAATGGGATGTTCTGAATCAACTCATCTAATGCATTAAAAAAAAAGAAAAAAGAAGAAGTGGGCTAGCTTTGATCCCAGCACCCAGGAGGCAGAGGCAGGTGGACCTCTGTGAGTTCGAGGCCAGCCTGGTCTACAGAGTGAGTTCCAGGACAGCCAGGGCTGTTAAACAGAGAAACCCTGTCTTTAAAAAAAAAAAAAAAAGAAGAAGAAAGAAAGAAAGAAAAAAAAAAAGTACAAAGTGTAATTTACATTTAGTTTAACAGATTGTGTGAGACTCTCTGACCTATATTGCTGAAGCTCAGTCACCAGGAAACCTCTTTCTCAGTTTTTTTCTTTCCTTTTTTTTGTTTTTTGCCATATTTGTGTGACATGTACATTTTCTTGATATTTTGTTTTTTTAGCAAAATTGTTTCTTTTACTTGAATAATTTTAGGAAAGTGTGTGTTTTTATATCCTCTGGGGTGTGTGTGTGTGTGTGTGTGTGTGTGTGTGTGTGTGTGTGTGTGTGCACATGTAGATCTAGATAGAGGATAGAGGTGTTATCTGGCACCTTCCTCTATCATTCTCCCAAGATCTCTTTCACTGAACCTGGCTCTCACCCTTTTGGCTAGGCTGGCTGACCAGTAAGGCCCCAGGACATACCTGTCTCTGGCTCTCAGAACTAAGGTTACAGACATAAGCCTCCAAGCCTGACTGCTTGGAATCCTGGGAAATCTGAACTCAGGTCCTCATGTTTAAAGATGCGAGCACCTTACCCACTAATCCATTTTCCCAGTCCAGAAAATTGTATAACACCACTATCCTTAATAATGGATATGGTTTAATAATATGGAATATTTAATCATTACCTATTGATTATGGCTTTAGGAAAAAATGCTCATCCATAACCCATGCCCCACTATACCAACTGTGGCATGTCCATCGCTCTTACTGAATTACTGTTCCGTCCACTGTGACGTCACATGGGTCATTGAGGATTAAATTTGTTTCTCCTCTCTGATTCTCTTTTCAAGACAAACACCAAATAACTTCTATCAAAAACACTCAAAAGAGTGCACTTCCAAGAAACAATTACTCTAGCAGAAAAGAGAAAAACAAAAAACACATATAAAATGTCCCCAGCCCACAGGTCCCCTGGTGCAGTGGCTTGATCGCACCAGGGTTTCACATCTGCTCTGAACTCCTTTGCTCTCCTCATCCTTCTCAAACTCACGTATCCAATACAAGTGTCAACTCTCACACACTCTCAGGCACACACAAACCTGTCAGTTTGAATGGGAACAGAGTAATAGGACACTTGTCACCAAAGAAAATGACAGTCAGTGTCTCCAGGCTAGTCTTTTGTTCGAATCTTGTGCATGCCATTTGGAAATAAAGGGACTTTGATACAGAGAATAATGAGAAAACGACTGATGTGGAATGGAGAGGTGTCACTTCATTAAATGGAACGTGGGGGCATAGTTTCCGCAAGCTTTCCTCCATGTGTCTGAAGGGTGTGGGATGCAGTTTGTCCTTTCTGAAAACATCAGGACATTTAGTTCCATTTGTGTGATAGGAGATGTGGTCTTTGTAGGTGACTAGGCCTTTCTTCAGGGGAAAAGATGTGGGTGTTGTACAGCAAGGCTTCCTCCCATGTGCAAGCCCTTCCTTGGTGACCTACTATTCTTCCCCCTTCCACTGGAAGGTGAAGCAGTGCCGAGCATTCCTCAGAAGCCTGATAGACGTTGGTGCCATGATCTTGGCCTTGCAAGCTTTCAAGACCATGAACCAGATAAAACTCTGTTTCTTATAAAGCAGCATACACTCCACTACTTACTGTCTTATAGCACCACATGGGATGACTAACAGACTGTGTTTTATTTTGTCTTGAGACAGGATCTCATGTAGCTCAGGCTGATCCCGAAGTGGCGATATAGTGCAGGATGAACTTGAACTTTTGACACCACTCACCCCCCAGGTTCTGGGATCACTTTTGTGCACCCACATATCCAGTAAAGAACTGAATCTGGCCATGCATGGTGGGTGAACCCCTTTAATCTCAACACTCTGGAGCAGAGGCAGGTAGGTCTCTGTAAATTCAAGGCTAGCCTGATCTCCATAGGGAGTTCTCTCTCGGCCTCCCACATGTTACCACACCTGGGTTAAAACACATTTTTAAAATGGCATTCCATTAATGATTGTGTATTTTTTAAAAAGTTTATTTGATGGCAAAAAATAAACAAGAGCTCTTCCATCTTTCTCAAGATTTTTTATAATAAAAAGCACTTGGTATCATGCTAAAATGTGCATCACCAGCCCAAGGTAGTAGACAGAAACCAATTCCTTTGAAATTCATTTTTCATATTAGAAATTGAAAATCAGAAAGCTTATTTTATTCAGTTTCTCTATTTAACAGACATAGATGTTAGTGATCCACAACTTGGTGACCAAGGTAGTTCTAAGTTCTTTGTACACTCCAATGAGAAGGAAAGAAAGACATATTTGTATTCACAAGTCAGTAGACCAATAAGGGTTATTGAAAACTGCCAGGCATAAGCCACACAGGGTTGGGGGAGGCTTTCCAAGGAACGGAATGTAAGGAATATGGCAAGAGACAGTCAACAGACCAGGGGTAGAGAAGAAGCCAGGAGTGGGGAGCACATCTGGAATACAACACTCGGGAAGTGGAGGCAGGGGGATCAGAAGTTCAAAGTCACCCTCAAATGCATAATAAGTTTGGACTTACAGAGATCCTGTCTCTAAGAAAAAAAAATGAAGGAAGGAGGGGAGAAAGAAAAAAAATAAGAAAGAAGGACAGACAAACTGAATCACCAAAACAAAGAAGGAGTCTGGAGGAGAGAGAAGCAGAATGTGGGGAGGAAGGGAGGAGTTTTAACGATGTTTGGCTGCTGGGTTTACAGTTTCAGTAAGAGCACACAGCTGCCAGTGGTGACGGATCAGGAGTGGGGTCTACATCATGAACGTGTCTGCAAAGTCTGGGCAGGATGCAGGATGCAGGATGCAGGATGCCTCGGCTGTGTACTTTCACACTTTGATGCTCACGGCCAAAAATGACCACAGGGGCCAGCAAAGGAAAAGAAGGTGGTGGAGCTAAAGAAGCCGCAGTTTCCTGAGGACCCCCTCCCCAGAGCATCATCTCAGGGAACTTGACAGTTCCCTATGCAGACCGGGCCACAGGTCTAAAGTCTGGGTTTTATTTGTGTTTTCAAATAATGATTGAAAATGACTCCCATGTTTTGCAAATCTCATTCTTGGAGTCAGCTTTTTGCCCGGAGGGGAAAAAAAAAATCACTACAGAGTTTTAGAAAAGTTCTCTAGCACCCCTTCATGAGAAAAGAGTTAGTTAAAAAAAAATTCATTTCAGAATTCCTACAGGGTCTACCAACAGGCAGTTCAAAAGTTGCTCTCAGCCTAAACTGTAAGTTGGTAAAAAAAAAAAAAAAATCCTCCTCAAACAATTACTTTTTGAGTAATATAAATATGCAGATGAAAAGAACAGAATATTTTGTGCTGGTTGTCATTATAGAGAAGAAATGGGCTAGAGAGTGAGAAACTTCTTTAAAGGGACATTTGGATTCACTTTAAAATGCAGATTTAATTCCACAAACTCCAAAATACATTTAACACTAAGGGTTGTGTTTGATTTGGCATTTTCTCTTTCTTCCCATGTGTTCTTCTAATGAAAGAAGTGGGGGAAACGTTGGGGTAGTTGCAAGACCTTTCCTGGAAATTAATGTCTTTATGATTTTTTGTAAAGCTTGAAGCATACTATTACTTAACGTTTATTGATTATAAATGTTTCCCTACGTGCAGTTTTTTACCAAGGTCGGTCATAAAGGCTTTGACTACATGCCTTCCCCATGCAGGACTTGTGAGAGCCAGAATGCAGACGGAGGTAACTGTGTTTGTACAGTTTTAGTTTGTCAATTCACTTCACAACAATGTGGGGGAAAAATCCAGTGAAATAAAATGCAGAACATAAAGGGGGACTATTTGCTTGTAGCTGGATGTGAGGCCTTTGTGGGACTTCGGGGGAGTCCCGTTGGAGGGTCACTTAAAAAGAAAGAGAAAGAGGTAGAAGAGGAGGAGGAAGACAAAGAAGCAGATGGGCCAGCCTGTCCCCTCCCCAGCTCTCTCCTCTCTCAGGATGTGAATCAGGAGAAGGGCACCTTGGAGCACCTTGAAAAACGAGGCTGTTTGTGTGAGACACAGCATCTTGCGACAAAGTGGGATGGATCTCATGACAGCATAGTCACTTATTTAGACTTTTTCCCCCTAAACTTGTTTCAAGATTAGTCAGGGAGGGATGACAGTTTTCCAGATAAAATATTTTTACAGCCTTGTATCTGCCCGCCCCTCCGCCTGTTCCCTCTCCCCCAACCTCCATTCTATTTTTGTCAGCTATCGAGAAGAAACTGTCTTTCTGGACTAATGACCAGGTCCCTGCACCCACACCTCCTTTGACCCTACCCCTTCTCTCTCACCCCTCCCCCTTTCAGAGAGCCATTTACCACTTCATGACGACTTACACACAACACAATACGACAAAGAGCACGAGTCCCCAGACAAAGAGCAGCAGTCCCCAGATACACAGATTTCCAACCAACCTGCAGTTCCCCTCCTGTGTGGGGGTGTGAGCGTATCTGTGCATGCAAAGCATGCATGTGAGTGTAGGAGGAGTCACCAATATGAAGGCCACAGAAGGACATCAATCAGGTGCCCTGCCTCCTCTGCTGTTCACTGCTTTATTGACCTCAAAATAGGGTCCCTCACTGAACCTTTTGGGCTAGGCTGGCTAGAAGGAGGTTTCAGGATCCACATGTGTTAGGCCTCCAATGCTGGGGTTACAGGCCGGTGGAGCCATGTCTGGCTTTTATGTGAGTACTGGGAATTTGAACTCAGATCTATCCACACCACCTCCCTAGTCCCCAACCTACATTTCTTCACTAATTATCATCCTCTGCACAGGCACATAGTAGACACGGATTTTTTTTTTTTTATTCTCAAAGATTGACCAGAAAATAAATACCCAGCACATCCTTATTGCAACTATCCTTCTTCTCTTCTTCCAATGGGATCCTTTGGAATACTTTGTCTTTAAATTAATGATGGTATGTTATTAGTTTCAAACCCTAGATATAAAGTACCAAGAAACAAATATCAATAAATAGTAAATCCTCAAAACTCCTACAGGGGTTTGTTCCCTTCTAGAGGGAAATTTGTGAAGGAAGAGAAGCTGCCTCCGTATAAGAAGGGATGCCACCCCGCTACTCAGAAGCTGGAGTAAGGGAAACAGAACATTCGGGCAGAACCAAAAAAAAACAGAACTTAGCTAGAAAAAGTAAACAGTCTATAATTTAGACAGAATGTCAAATTTTGATAACACTCAATTCTGAGGAAAGTGAAACTCTTAATAAGGACGTTGTCCAAATATAGATTACCCCACGCAACAGGAACCAAAGTCCACTCTTTAAACAGCTACCCTCCTCCCCTTTCTCCCCTTGTTCCCGGTATAAAATGAAGGAAAATAGTGGATTATGTGTCTTTAAAAAAAAAATCTCTGTATGAAGTCAGAGGACACCCTCTGGCGTCTTTTCACTTTTTTATTTTATTTTTTTGAGAGTGTCGCCCCGTTACTACAGTATTTTACCACCGCATACAGCAGATGAGCTGACCCACAAGCTTCAGGGAATGCCTCCATCGCCACCTCCCATGCCACGGTAGGAGCCCTCATGCTTCCAGGGCTAGCGCTTCGCCCCTGGTCGTTACCTGAAAATTGCTCAAATGAAGCCGTTTAGCTGAGGCTGCATGACAGAGATTCGTGATGACTGTATCAACTTGAACGTTTTAAGCGGGGGATGTCCGAAGGTCTTTTAAAGTCAAGGATACAGAAAACGGAGAAAGCAAGATACCCGCAAATGCACTGTGCAGACGAAGAGCTGCAAGGTCGGAGGACGGAAAGCTCAGGCAGAGCTCTCTTCCCGAAGCCGACTGAAGGAAAAGAACTTACTGTCAAAATCGTCCCAGCGGAGACCCTCAATCTGAAGTCACAAACCGAAACGCGGGTGTCTGGAAAAGGAGAGGTTGGGCTGCCAGGAAGAGGCAGCCCCAAGGCCGAGCTTGTCAACTTCCCAGATCAGACTGAACATGTGGGACTCATGGATGAAAGAGGCAGTGGAAAGCCCACGGAGAAAATGAGATTCTGAGCCGTGTGTCGTTTTGTGACTTTTTTTCTGTCATGATTTAAATATTACAGAGTGTACTTTGACAACCCTAGATAGTGCGGTCCACCATACATCTAGCTATATGCTGTACGAACTTAATGTGATCATGAGGTTTGTCATGGGTCCTCCGTTATTATTTTTGCCTAGCATGTGTAAGGCCCTGAGTTTAATAATATCCAGCACTGAAAATAAATAGATTAATTAAGTAAAACATGCTCTATCACACATATCTGGAGTTAGTACATTATAAAAAGAAGGCAGCTGTCTAAGTGAAAGAGGTCTAGATTTGGTTGCCTATGATTCTTTCTTCACTAGTATCTAGATTTTTCTATTGGAAAATACCCATAGAGATATCAAACCAGCCCTATGTACATCAGAACGTACATCAGAAGATTAAAATGCTCATATGAGGGGGCTGGAGAGGTGGCTCAGCAATTACAAGCACTTTCTGCTCTTGAGGAGGACTTGAGTCTAATTCCCAGCACCCAAGTGAGGTGGTTCACAACCAGGAAGAACTCCAGCTCCAAGTCTGACCTAATGGCTGGCCCGTTCCAGCAGCATCCGTAAAGGCACATACATATCCCCCGCCCTGCGTCCCCCCCCCCCAACACATAAATAACACACTTAATTTTAAAGATTAAAAGTAGTTTTTTATTTAAAAATGCCTTTCATTGTCCCACTTTTCATCAAAAACTGTAGCGACTAGCTTTCTTTTCTCTTACTTGGTTACAGAATGACTTGTTTACAAACAGATTAAAGCCATCCTGAACATCTGCACTTGATTACGTCACGCCCTTTGCAGTACCCAGCCCTCCCCACTCGCCTTTCTTTAAACAAACAGTACTAATGAGAGTCCTCCCTGCAGCTACATAGGTTTACACATTGCTGGTAGTTTTTTCATTTTTCTTTAGCATTGTTTGGTTGCACTTATCTATCTATCTATCTATCTATCTATCTATCTATCTATCTATCTATCTATCTATCTATTTCATCTCAGACTGGCCTCAGACTCAGTATTTAGGTGAGGATGACCATGAACTTCTGATCCTCCTGCCTCTACCTCCTCAGGTGCTGGGATTATAGGTGTATACCACCACGCCCAGATCACATAGTGCTGGAAATAAAGCCCAGGGCTTTGTGTGTCCCTAGACCTAGTCATACTTTATTATGTCCTGTGTTCAGCGTCTCATTCTTTTTGAACACCTTCCCTCAAACATGTTTCTGGAGGACTCTGCCTTATTTTGTGGTTGGCTTTCTAAGAGGCCATGGTGTCTACTGTCCTTCATTGTAGAGTTCCTTCCTATGGCTGTGGAGAATGAGACACAGCAATGAAGGATGTGGCGTATAAGGCATATCAATGAATTGTCCTAATTTTACTAGACAATTTTTTTCCTATCCAGTGCCTATGTTCCTAATGACACTTTCCTATAGATGCGGGTTTGCAAAAAAGAATTAAAAATGCAAAGAAAGATGGGGAAATGGTTGAAAAAACAGTTCCCCGACTTAGCAAAATCTGTCCTATCAGCCTCTGACTCTGTTACTCTGACTCCTCTTCATCCTCTTGGTCTGAGCTCATCACCTCCCTGCTGGCCCCAGTTCCTTTTCTCATGCTGTCTACACAACATTCACGTCTCTGCTTAGTCTCAGGAATAGGCCCATCTTCTCCCCTCCCCATCTTTCCCAAAACCCACATGCACTGATGGAACTTCCTTCTCCGTGTCTGGTCCTGGTATATTGGGAAAGAAAAAAAACAACAACAATGAACTTGAAATATAAGCAGTGGTGAATTTTAAAGCAAGCATGATTCCTAATCTCTTTAGATCTTTAGTTAGTGGGAGAGACAGCCAAACATGAAAACACCCAAATAAAAACTGACCCACATCGCTAAGGAGCAGATAAGTCGATTTTATAACCACGGTGGCTTCCTGGTGACTGTGCAGGGAGTTGAGGAGCAAGCAGGGCCAGGGAGAGGAAGAAAATAAAAGCATAAAAATTCAGGTGGAATGGTGGTAGCCTTTCAAAATACAAGCTGAGCAATAAAGTTTATAAAGGACTCCAACAGGCTTTGGTGAGAACATTCTGAATGCAGGTTCTTCTACAGATCATCCATTTTTAAAGGAAAAGGAAATACCTAGTGTATGTGGTGTCAGAATGGTATATATGGGAGTGACCTAGTTTAAGAAGGGACAGTGGTCAGTCATCGGGGTCACAGAGCCCTAAGGAGCTCCCTTGAGCTGTCCCTGTCATGTTGTAAGGACAGGCACCACGCTGCACTCTCTCCTTCTGTTCAGAAAATTGAAAGGAAGCAGCCAGCCATAAATCAAAGATTTCTGAGAACTTGATGTGATTTGATGAGCTGTGTCCCTAGGGAAACGCTCACTAAGGTTCTTCTAACAATCATCATGAAGAATAAGGCTTGCTCACAAATTCCATGAACCATAAGTTCCCAGGTTCACTGGAACATTATTTCAGAGCTAAATCAAATCTCCCATTTCTCCTAGATACCTTCTAGAGAGTTCTTAGTGGAGAGAAAGAGGATCTATTTAAACCATGCAGTTTTCTAACTCTGTAAATGTTCCAGTAAAAGTTTTCATGCAAGTGGGAAATTAGACGTATGATCCATATTGAGATATGAAGATAACCCAAATTTTGAACTCAACGGAGCCCCAACCCCTTATTCCTCAGGTTATCAAGAATCAGTGCTGTGGGATGTTCTGTATGTCCTGTGGGAGCCCTTCTTGGGTTCTTTGTGGCGTTACCCAGCAGGTCCGCATAGAGGATGATTAGGACCATGGGCCTGAGTGCAGGTGTCTGAGATGGTCTGCACTTGGCTGTGCTGGGGGATGGTCTGTATGTCAAGTTGTTCTGATTGATCAATAAATAAAACCTGATCGGCTGTGGCTAGGCAAGAAGGATAGGCGGGACTAACAGAGAGGAGAAATAAAAGGACAGGAAGGCAGAAGGACTGACTGCAGCCGCCGCCATGACCAGCAGCATGTGAAGTCGCCGGGAAGCCACCAGCCACGTGGCAAGGTATAGATTTATGGAAATGGACTAATTTAAGATAAAAGCACAGTTAGCAAGAAGCCTGCCACGGCCATACAGTTTGTAAGCAATATAAGTCTCTGTGTTTTACTTGGTTGGGTCTGAGCGGCTGTGGGACTGGCGGGTGACAAAGATTTGTCCTGACTGTGGGCAAGGCGGAAAACTCTAGCTACAAATCAGGAAGTTTAAAGGAAGACTCCTAGGTTTGTCTTCCCCCGCTGCCTCTGTCGCACAGCACTGTGGGAAGTGTGCAGCCTTCGGGGCTCCAGAGCATCCAGGCTCCGATGGCCCAGGCTCAGCTTCCTCGTATGCAGGTGCAGTTCTAATCTGAGGTTGGCACCTTCCATTATTCTCTTCTGAGGGCACCACCCTGCCGGAGAGCCAGCTCAGTCTCTCTCCCAGACAGGCCCACTCCAAGTTCTGGGATTCCCCCAGTTTGCCCTTGGCACTGTACTTTCTTCACCAAGGAGATGTGCCTTGGGAAATTCTATCTACTTCCATTTCTTTGGACTCAAAACCTTCATAAACTAATGCTCCAGTGCCCAGATCTGTTTCTTACTAAATGTATAAATTAAGGGGGAGCTATTGATCGCTTAGTTCTGTTTCTTGACAATAGTAATAAAGAGAGAAATTCTTACACTATTCCATGGCTATAAGGACTGAATGAACTCATATCCCTAAACCATGTGGCATAGCACTGGCACACGGTTACTACCAATTCATGTTAGCTGCTATTTGAACACTCTTCTCTTAGTTGCCCAAACCGGAAATCTAAAGTCACCCTTGACACCTGTGCCCTGTCTAAGCCTACCTCCTAGTCCTCCTCGGTCCCGTCAAGCACATTCTCTGGGTTTGTTTCCACTCATGGGACTATTCAGAAATAAAAGAAAAACCAAAAACCAAAACCCTCTAGTTTCCTGCCTTCAGTGTGCCTTTCTCCACAGACTATTCACTGTCAACCATGTTAGCCAACTCTGTAACTAATTAGACATTTCAATAGGGAATGCTGTGCTTGTGAAGACAGTAGTAAATTGTAATAATGATGAAATTATGCCAATGTCCAATTATTTGAAACCCCATCTTCAAAACTTATCATTTGAACAGGAAGCCACCCAAAGCAAGCCAAAGTATTCATATGCTTACATTCAAAGTGCTGACGCATTTAGATTTATAAAATACACAATAAACTCTATTTCTTCCTGCTTTTAAGTCCTTCATCCATTTCCCACAGCCATCTAAATAAATGGCCCACACCAGCCTTGCCACACAGCTCCAAGTGTGTAAACAGAGTCCTTAAACTTATCTGGCTCACTCTTGCCTCAGGGGAGTCCCAACACTTTTCTCTCTAGTGATGTTGATCCTACACTTTTTGCATCATAGTTTGAAGATGGAATATTCAGTTTGACTTCTTGGAGGAAGTCCCCTAAACCCCTCCATCTATGTCGTGACCGGGTCTAGTCCAGCTGCCTATACTAACCCTTGTCATCTTTGACTAAGACAATGTGTAGGCACCCCTCCTACATCCTCCTGAATAACTCTGCACAGACTTCTTGCACAAGACTTCTTATACCTGATTACGATCACCCGTTGTTCACCGCCTCACCTTTTAGACTGTAAATTCCTTTGTTCAAAGGAATGCACATCATCCATCTTTGCTCTCCCAACTTCTGCAGAGCAACTTGCTTTTAGGATGTCCTCAGGATAACACCTCAAAATTCAAACTGGATGCACAGCATGCATAAGGCTCTCAGCACAATGCCTGTGCAAACAGCCACATAGGCCCCTTCTCTTTCCACTGTTAAAACATGCCAGCTGAACGAAAGTTTTCCTTCCTTGAAGAGATCAAGAAATGAGCAGCATCTTCGTGTGAATAATATAACTGCTTATATGTTGGAGCTCTGCCTGTCCATTGGGGTGTTTGTACTCACAAGCACACGTTCTTACACGCACATGCTCCAGCTAACTTCATCTCTGGAAGTCCTTACTGCTGTTATTCAGTTAACTAAAAAAGAATGACTCAGAGGCAAGTCCTTTGCACATCCATTACATAGCTACTCTAACTTTTCCAAAAATTACATTCCTTTAGTCTACCTGAGAGTATAGACATTAAGTGAGACATTAAGCATTTGCAAAATGTAGTATGTCCACAAATGCATAAAAATAGTCAAGTTTGGAGTGGTGCTAAATGGTCAATTCCAAAGATTAGGGGGAACAAAATTTTAATACTGCAGATCTCCTACATCTAGCAAAACATGTCTGCTTTAATCTTGAATTTGTAACAATAAAAATACACATAACCAGGCCAAACCACTCCTCTCAGGAATTCTCGCCAAGACTGTATCGCATCTCTGTCCTGCCTCTTGGGTGAGAAGAGACTTCAGAGCCAAAAGTGACTCATCGGCACAGCGCTTTCTGTGTGCCTGTGTGACAGGAGGAAGCATGTGTAGGAGGGAGGTAGCAGGGCTACAGGTGACAAATCGTCCTATGAGCTGGCCGTCTTGAGAAATCCTTGGGAAACCCCGTGGGTACCACAGGAGGTGCTGTGGGATGGAAGCATCTGAGAAACATAATGTCTCAGTAAATTCCCAAACAGTGAGATCCCGGAAGTTCATGCCATGGGTCTTTCAGGTTAGGTACCTGCAGAAAGAAGAATTCAGCAAGTTTTCCAAAAGCCAGCGCCCAGCTCTCCCACAGAAGAGTGTAACTGTACCCTAAAACCAAGGTAGATTAATATTTGCTAATTTTGTTTTGGAAAACAATCCCCTATGAGCCTCAGTTTCCACAAGAGCAGGCAGGATAGGATGCCTGGCCAGCTCTCATGGAAATCGTGTGAGAAAGATGTGGAAATAGCTGGCACCCTGCAAGAGTGTATGTGATTTCAGTACATCCTGGAAATATTCATGGGCAGGCTTTAAGGACAAGACAGTGTTCTAAATCCAGGGTAGCTGCAAACAGTAAAACCCCATTTCCACAGGCTTTTGTTCCGATTTGGGGAGGAACAGAAAGAACTGGGGCCATTATGAAACAATTATTTGCCGAGTAAATTAAAACTTTTCCATCAAGCAATGGTGCTTTCTGCTCTTATTGAAGATGTCCTGTGATGTATTAAATATGCCTGTGCTGGCTAGTTTTACATCAACTTGACACAAGCTAGAGTCATCTGAGAGGAGGGAACATCAATTGATAAAATGCCCTTATAGCCGGGTGGTGGTGGTGCATGCCTTTAATCCCAGCACTCGGGAGGCAGAGCCAGGCGGATCTCTGTGAGTTCCAGGCCAGCCTGGGCTACCAAGTGAGTCCCAGGAAAGGCGCAAAGCTACACAGAGAAACCCTGTCTCGAAAAAACCAAAAAAAAAAAAAAAAATGCCCTTATAAAATTGGTCTGTAGACAACCCTGTAGAGCATTTTCTTAATTAGTGACTGATGAGGGAGGACCCAGCGCATGGTAGGTGATGTCATCCCTGGGATGGTGGTCCTGGGTTTTATAAGGAAGCAGGCTGAGCCAGCCATGAGAATAAAGTCAGTAATAGCACTCCGCCCTGGCCTCTGCATCAGCCCCTGCCTCCAGGTTCCTGCCCTGTTGGAGTTCCTGTCCTCACTGCTTTTGATGATAAACCCTATACTCCTCAAGTTGCTTTTGGTTGTGATGTTTCATCACAGCAACAACAACCCTAAACTAAGATAATGCCTAATGTGTTTTGACACACCATGGGACTCTTAGATAATGTTTAACCAACTAAGTCATACAGCCTGCCCCTGAATTGTAATATCTGCTGAAAAGTCAAAGCATTTAACTTGCAGCTTTGAAGTTGCTCATCACCCTACATGCCTTCCAATGTTATTAGTTATCTACGTCTGAGTGAGATCCATTAAAGATTGTATCTCGAAGTCCAACTTTAGTTGGCCCAGTAAGACTTAGGGCATGCAGTGTACATACTCCTAATATACCAGACAAAAGACAGATCATGTTAGTCACAATGAAAATGCACCAAGTAACTGCTCCAAATAGCAGGTGTGTGTGTGTGTGTGTGTGTGTGTGTGTGTGTGTGTGTGTGTGTGTGTGTGTGTGTGTGTGTATGTGTAGCTCTGGGGATGAGGGGAGCAGGCACACTCATGGTAGACAGGTAAGTGGGAGACAGACATGGCTCTTTGGCTGTATGACCACTTCGTGCTTCCCCGTAAAGTCAGTGATTATTTTTATTTTGTTTTTGTTTTTCAGACCCAAAGACTTTCTCCATAGTTTCAGTTTTCTGGTAGATCTGAATAGAAGAGCACTTACCACTAAAAATCAGCAGTACACAGGGGTATCACCTGATCCACAGGAAGCTACTAAAGTCCAGCCCAGATTGGGTGAGCTGGATGTTAACTCAGACCTTCCAAATGTACACACCCCAAAGCTATTGTTAACATGAGGGAATATGCTGAAAAACAATAGCTTAAAAAAAAGTTCAGCCAGGCTGTGGTGGTACATGGTGCACGCCTTTAATCCCAGCACTCAGGAGGCAGAGCCATGCAGATCTCTGTGAATTCAAGGCCAGCCTGGTTTATAGAGCGAGATTCATGACAGGCACCAAAACTACACAGAGAAACCCTGTCTCGAAAAAAATAAAAAATAAAATAAAAAGCTCTTGTCTACAACCGTAGCTGCATCTCCCATCAAAGAAAAGCAATGTGTCTCATTTAGTGCCTTAAATTTACCTGTATTGCCACAGTTCTTGAATATATGCAAATCATCTAGATGTTTCCTAATATGCACCTGTTGATTTCTATTTTTAAAACAGACTTTTGTGTGTATTAAGTGTTTGTTAGCGTGTATATATGTGCAGCACAAGTGTGCCTGGTCTCCACAGGTACCAGAAGAAGGCACTGGATCCCCTGGACCTGGAGTTATGGGAAATTGTGAGCCACTATGTGAGTACTGAGAACTGAACCTAAGTCCTCTGCAAGAGCAGCAAGTGCTCATAACTGCTAAGCCATCTCTCCAGCCCTGTATCAGCTTTTTAACTTTGAGAGAGAGGGAGAGGAGAGGAGAGGAGAGGAGAGGAGAGGAGAGGAGAGAGAGAGAGAGAGAGAGAGAGAGAGAGAGAGAGAGAGAGAGAGAGAGAGAGAGAGAGAGACTGTGTCTTCCTCAGCATTACTGAGAAAATACTGTTTCATAAGTGTCATTCTGTGCCCTACATGAGGACCTACCTATAGTTCGGGAATGAACCATAATGTCCTACATCACATATTTCTAGTATGTGAAACATAATTCCACCCGTCATTCCATAGGCCTACCCCTGCTTTCTATTTCCCTTGAGTATGACTTAGAAATGCCTCTTTGACTCTCTTTCCTCCCTGGACCAGGCAAGGTAACCCTCTCTGTGCCCCATCCCACGAGCACCACTTGCCATACCTTAGTACCTAGAACACTGTATAGTCTTCATGTTACTTGTCAGCATCCACTATTGGACTGTCAGAGCCTTAGCAGGCTGGGCTTCATTTTCTCTGGATAGCCATTTACTCAGCGTAATTCAAGGGCATTTAACAGACTACCACCCTTTCTTCCTCTGCTCTCCTGTACACTCACCATTCTCCATTCCCTCAACTCCCTTTGGCCACAGCTGGTATTCAATGTAAATCTTTGGGGGATATCCTCTCTACCTGTTTTCAAAGACATCTTTGGCACATATTACAATACATGTTACATAAAAGTATGACTCAATAATTTCCAATTCTCTTCTTTCTTCACATTTGTTCTGAACCCGTTTTTGCATATTGAGGAAGCAAGAGGCAGGAAATGGTTGTCTCTTTCCTAAGCTCTTCCCATGCTCCTCTGATTTCCATAACCAACACCCAAATTCCAGCTTCTCTTCCTCACCCCATGTGCCCCACGCCCCAAAGCCCAGTCTATAGCTGGAACAATGAATGAAGACTAGGACCAAAAGTTGGCCACCTTTTCCAACTCTAGTGGATTCTCTGGGGAAAAGTTCTGTCAAGTAGTGACCAGTCTCTGAGTCAACGGAAAAGAAGGGGCGGACTCCCTTAATCTTGTTTCACGACAACCGTGTGCCACCCCCGCTGGAGTTTTCATGGAGTCTTTGGTTTCTGTTCCCTTCTACTTACACCCTCCATTTACCCAGCCTATGTCCTCCTCTCCCCCAGCTTAGTCAGTTAGGGCTTTAAAAAAAAAACAACTGAGTCGTTACCATGGGAATAGGCAGCTAAAACGCCGTTGTCATTGGAAAGGATAATGAAGCCAATGAACATGCTAGCATATTTGTTTGTTAGTGTTGTCATGATAAAATACCCAAGATTGAGTGACTTACACAACAGAAGTATTCTTAGGAAGTCCAAGATAATGATGCCAACTGTGTTCTTTTTTTTTTTTTTTTTTTTTGAAGGTCTCTTTCCTTGGCTTATAGATGGCCACTGTCCTCTGATGGGCATCGTTCTGTGTATGTACATGTGATGAATCTCTGTGTCTCATCTCTTCTTTTTCTTTATATATGTGTGAGTGTGTGTTGTGTGTATCTGTTCATGTGTGGACATGTTTACATGTAGAGGCTGGAGGTTGACTTCTGGTGTCTTCCTTGACCACTCTTCAGTTCATTTTACTTTATTTTATTTTTGAGATGGGGTCTTTCACTGTTTCTGGAGCTGACTGCCTAATGTGTATTAATGTGTATGAGGAATCTGCCTGTATCTCCCTACTCAAAGTGCTGTGGTAACAGATGCATGCCTCTGCACCTCATTTTTTTTTTTTTTTTTTTTTTTTTGTGGTGCTGGGCATCTGAACTCATATCCTCAATATCACTTTATTGACTAAGGCATCTCCTCAGCTGCCATCTCTTCTCCTTATAAGGACACTAGTCACTAGGTTAGGCCCTGTCCTAGTGACCTGTTTTAACTTAGTCACCTCCTTAAAATTCTACCTCAAATGCATCTCAGTAAAGGGTAGAGAAGGTTAGTACTTTAACTTGGGGAATTGGGGGACACAGCTCAGCCCATATAATGGTAGGTTCATATTTTCTTTTCCCATATATTTATCTGTATGTTCATGGTATACATGCATAATTGTATCTGTGTTTGCATATATGTGGGCATGCATGCATATGTGTATGTGTGGAAACTTAAGGTTGATGTTTTCAGCATTTCTTGATCATTTCCTACATTTTTTAAAATGAGGCAAGGTCTCTTACTGAATCCAGACTCTTTGATACAGCTAGTACAGGTAGTCAGCTCATTCTGGGGAATCCCCTGTCTCCACCATCCAAGCACTAGAATAACAGGCAGGCCACTATGCCTACTCAACATTTATGTAGGATATTTGAACTTCAGTCCTCACACTTGTGTAGCAAGCACATATCTACTGAGCAATTGCCCTAGACTTTACATTTTCATTCACTGGGTCGCAAAACTTATGACATGTCAAGCCTGGCTTGGCATCATCCAGGGCTAGCCCAAGGCTGCCTGCCAGCTGGTCAGACCTAACATCCTGGCCTCTGTTGTTGCTGACATCTGTTGAGTCCCTTCCAAAACCCCACTCTACATTCTTCTCTGCTTTGTGGGTTGTTTAAACTTGTAATCAGACTAGGTGCTGTCGACCTTTATTCTCTTTCTCTTCTTGGTATGTCTGTTTCAATCACTAGAAAACCAGTGTAAGAATAGTTAAGGTTCCTAAAGGAAATGCCCAGTTAAGAACTCACCCAGGATACTGAGTTCTAGTACAATGATGCTGTTACAAAGAGTTCTGAACAGAGTCAGAGAAGACTGCCTTGGTCATCTTCTCTTACCTCCTTCTACACTGTAGCTCATCTTCTCTGGTTTGCCTCGCCTTCCAACTTCAAGGACTCTCCCAGGCCATTGCTTTCTTCTGTTCTGTTTCTATTATATATGATCAGCCCTATTATATATGAGTTTTAGCTTAAATGGGCTGTTTTTTAAGGCTCATGTGTTAAAGGCTGGGTGTCTAACATGATATTGAGAGGTGGTAGAAACATTAGAAGGTGGAGAGAAGTGGAACAAAGTCAAATAATTGTGGACATGCCCTTGAAGACTGTCCATTCCTCCCGCCCTCTTTCTCCTTCTCTCCTTTTTCTTCTGTGCCCTGTCCTTCCTGGATACTATATCAAGAGTAACTTCCTCTACTACATGTTCCCACACTGACATACCGTCTCAGCAACAGTTCTAAAGCAATGGATTCATGTGACCATGGGCCGAAACCATGAGTCAAAATGAACCTTCCCTTTTCAAAAGTTAATCATAATAGATATTTTGCTATAGCAACAGAAAATTGGGTAGCATAATATGCTTTTATCATTTTTTCAAAATAAATGTTTATCCCTTCTGGATCATGGCCTAAAACCCACTAATCCAAATTACACACACACACACACACACACACACACACACACACACACACACACACACACACACACACGGTGGGGGGGGGGGAGAGAGAGAGAGAGAGAATATCAGAGAGATAAACTTTGCTAAAACTTTTTTTTTAATTAGAGCTATGAATTCAAGCCTAAGTATTTTCTGAACACCAGGTCCTAATTGTCATTTTCAGCTCCTAATGAACTGCTTCAGGTGTCCAGATTTCTTCTGTCTCTAGAGCCACAAGAATCCACTCACAAGACACATGAGAATATCTACACTATTATCAGAGCTTGAAATGCATTTGAAATTCATGTAAGTGATTACTCTTCATTCATTACTAAAGAGTCATTAGAACCTCTTAAATGTAACAGATAAAATAGCTAGCCAAGTCCTGTGGTTAGAGTAACATTTGGTTTCCTCATGGAAGCATTATTAACACCATTTTAATGAAGCACAAAAGGAAAGAAATCCAGGAGCTTCTATCAAAAGCAAAGGCAAGTTAAAGCTATCTCAGCCCTTTCTATTCTGCTTGGAAATCGTGATGGTAGAGCTATCCTCTCAAATGCAAAGGTCAGTCCATGCAGACAACCTTTGAGAACTGTATTCTTTCTTTTGTAGCTGAATCTGGAAATAATATTATAGTAAAATGAAGTATAATTGGAAGAGGAAAACACACAGCAGGGAAATGAGAGGAGTCGGAAAATATAAGGACCGTGAAAGATGTCCAGGATAATCTATTTAACCCTGCCTCCCAAGAGCCTACAGTGTTTGTCTAACTTTGGGCTGAGTATCAATAACATTCAAGTTGATTTATGGTCGTGACAGAGTTTTCTGTGAGAAGTGGTGATGGAAGTCCAGAAAGGATTAACAAGAAGATCGAAGTCTCCCTGTAGACAAAGCATGGTGGGCTGGACAATGTCAACGGGTGAAAATGGAGCTGTTTTGTGAATGTTCAGCATCCTGGATGAGGGCAGGGGCAACAACCAGGTTTTAGATGTGATTTTGTTCTCCATTAATAATTCACATCCATGTATCTTTTGGGCTAGATTATTTTGAATGTTAATTCATCAAGATCTCACTTCCTCAAGTTTTGTTAGGTGTGTGTCGGAAAATGTTTGAGACAATTTTCTTTTAGAGAGTGGCCAAATCATGTTCCCTAAATTTACCAAAAACAGTATGGTTAGCAGGTAAAACTCAGAAAGTACAGTGTAGAAATAAATCGCTCAGAAATCTGGAATGAGGTCATGAGCTGTTTCAAGAATGAATCTCTCCAAACCATCTTCATCGTAATACACCGGGTATTCTCTATTATCTACAAAGACCAAATTTGGGCCAAAGAAATATTAAAAGTGCAAATGAATATAAGATGTAGGATCATCTGTCAATAGTCTTGTTTTAAAACTCTACAGATGATTCTGTAATTCATTTCTCATAATTACCCGGGCATAAGAAAGCACGTTTGAGCGTCTTTATGTTCCACAACCTCACCCATGTTGAAGTATGCCCACATGTTAGAAATAAACATGTGAAGGACCTAGTAGAACAAAGGTGAGAGAAGAAAAGACTTTCGGGTAGTGCACTGAACATCTTCTCTGCATCTACTTCTGAACCATGCATCCTTTCCATTCCTCTGCAGATCTCTGCTGATTTACCCTTCTTTTCATCCAAACTCACAGCCATTTGTTCAGATTTTTGTCTCAATCCAAGACTGAGCATCAAGTCAACACTCTTTCTACCCAGTCCTCAGATGCTGCCACAGCAGTTCTTTTGGGGGCACACAGCCTGTCCCAGACGTCTCTGGCTAATATCAGATGTTGGGTCCTTTCATGGCTTACTCAGACCTTCTCTCATCCCTGGTTTTTATTATAATCAATAAGTGATCCTAAATCCATCAGTCCTCCCTACATTCTCTTGCAAACTATTCATTCAGATGATTTAGCCATAGCGGTTTTCCCCGACATTACATGTGTATGAGATCAACCACAAAAATCTTGATAGGCCTAAGGCAACTAGGTGGACCCACAAGTGTTGAAACAATAGTTTGAGAAGGCATTGTCCCAAGCTCATTCCAAAGTTATAGTTGAAATGTGGGAGGGCTGTCGCCATCCCATTGGCCCTACCCTTTTCCTTCCTTTCTATCCTTAAATTCTAGAACTTCTCATTTCTGGATATGCAAGGGCTGTACTTTGGTGGAGATCACTGTGTGTTTCAGTAAGAGCAACCAGACCATTTTGTGGCACATCCTCCAACCTTGACCCTCTCTTGACCCTAGACATTCCTCACAGCTTCTGAAGCCCTGCTCTGCTGCAAGAAGCATCAGCCATTAGGAATCTTGTCTTTGAGAGACACCCTTCCTCTGCCTCATCCCAGGTGAGATCTGGATTTCCCCTGATGACATAACATTTATGCAATTTTCAAGGTGGGTCTATTTGTTCTCCACACGCCCCTTGGCTTTTTACCCTAACACCAGGGCAAGTGTCCTCTGGCCCCTGTGTGAACTTTCAGCTTCTCTTCCTGTCCTTGTCAAACCTTTCCTAGCTTCTGATATCCATTTCTTCCTAGGTGTCCCCTGGGACCCACTTGGGGCCTGCGTGCAGTTTACAGTGGCCAGAGTGAGCATTTGGTAACTTGACATCTAAAATGTTTAGCTGTTCTCTCGGTTTGCACATCACTTTGAAAGCAGGCTGCTTG
The DNA here is from genome assembly GCF_049852395.1 of Peromyscus maniculatus bairdii. Classification (NCBI taxonomy): domain Eukaryota; kingdom Metazoa; phylum Chordata; class Mammalia; order Rodentia; family Cricetidae; genus Peromyscus; species Peromyscus maniculatus. The sequence continues at coordinate 123,241,485 of NC_134856.1, read as the reverse complement.
CTGGGCCCATGTCTTCTCCTTGTGTGTGACATGCTATGATGCCTGCGAACCTTGAACTTCTTTCTCTACACCTCAGTCTTCACTGCTTAGAGAAAACTCTTCCTGTTTCTGCTTTGCTTCCCAGAGGCAGATTTCAAAAAGCTCTGGGTTAATGACTCTCTCATGAATCCAGAGTTAATCAATCGTCCCCCATTAAGTAGGAGAAGGTCCCTGAAATCCACCATAAATTGAAGGTAGTGTGTCAAAGGTGTATTGACTGTAATTAACCTGTAGCCTGGTTAGCTGACTTTCAGTGCACTCAGAACATTTATATTAGCCAGTGGCAAAACCATTAAACACAAAGTTTTTAGGTTTTATGTTTTTATGTTTTATAATATGGTCTTACTGTCTCATGTAATCATGTGTGCAATAGACTATAGTGATGGTTAACATGCCCCATGATGCCCTGGGAGCTGTGGTTTGTTGCTCCAGCCCAGCATTTTGGGAGAAGGTCACATTACATATCATTGCCTCAGAGGATCCAATAAAATTCCAAGTGTTTTTTCTACTGAGTGCACGTGGCTTTCACACTGCTGAAGTGGAAAGTCATCAAGTGGAGCTACTATAGGTCAGGAACCTCCAGTCTCCAGGGATGATTGACAACTCACAACTAAGCACACACTCTAGCTGTCTTCCCTCTTTTGCACCACACTAACAGTGGCTACACTCGCACACCAATCTAAAAAAATATCCCTGATTATTCTAAAAAAAAAAAAAATTCTACGGGGAAAACATGGGGTCAAAGTCCTGGAGGGTTCACAGGTTTAGCAATATAATGACAACCCACTTGGTGGGGTGACTGTAACAATTCACATTCCACCTGCAGATTTTGAATGTTGAGGGACTTGCCACGCCCACAGAATCCTTTCAACAAATATGAGCAGTGTGACCAGCAGAAAGATCTAGGACTATGTATGGGACAGTGATCTAAGACCAAGATGGAGTTTCTAGTATGCCCACCATGATAAAGTCTTTTTTTTAAATATCATAAAAGCTATGACTGCTATAAAAAAATAAAAGCAAGTAAAGATTCTAAAGAGACAGAGGACAAAACACCATAAAAGACACACAATCATAAAACGTTACTGGGCCATGCAGGGGAAAATATTTACACAGTCATCATAATGTAATGATTTAGAAGTCCTACAGTTGCCTGAGTAGGATGGGAAGGAGGGTGTGTGGTGAAAACAGACACCTGTTCTGTTGGTGTAGAGAGCTGTGCTTAATGTATAAACTCATTCAATAGCAAAAGCAATGGAAGCGGATTACTCAGAGATCTGAAGATTGATGTGGGAAGCTTCAGGGCGAGGAGTCAAGCCTGTGGATTTCATCGGGAACTCTCAACTGTGGGCACGTTAATGCTGAATCTAAAACTTAGCACAACCTTCAAGTACAGCGGCCTTTAGCAACCTTTCCAAGTTTGCCTTATCTTGAATAAGTATTGCTTTCATAGATCGATCAGAATATTCTGATCCTGTGTTTCCCTTGTTACCATCCTGTTCCTGTCCTTCATTTATCTCCACATATTGCTGGTTTTCTTTTCTTTTTGTTTTTTGTTTTGTTTTGTTTTGTTTTGTTTTTTGAGACAGGGTCTCTCTGTGTAGTTTTGGTGCCTGTCCTGGATCTTGCTCTGTAGACCAGGCTGGCTTCAAACTCACAGAGATCCGCCTGGTTCGGCCTCCTGAGTGCTGGGATTAAAGGTGTGCACCACTGCCGCATGACTTGCTGGTTTTCTTAGTGATTTATAGGAGGTTATTCACATATGTTTAACTATCATATTTGCTAAGAAATATTTCACCCAGGTGGCTGTCTGCTTGGAATCTTCTTTCTAATGCTGAACAAATGTAGCCAAATACATCAAACATTACATATAGAAATTCCCAAATGAGTTATATATTCATTAGTATTTTCTTTATTTCTAAAGATTTGATTTAGTTCAAAAATTAAAATATTTCTTAGTATCTTATGTTTTATAAGCTCTTCTTTGATATTAATTCAATGAATTGTGTGTGGTCTCCCTAAAAAGCTAATCTTCCTTACGTATAACAAATTTCATGCTTTCCTCATAAGATTAGGATCTTTTTTGTTTATCTATCTTATTTCAGATCTATTTGTTTTTTCTTTCTGTAAAATCACTTTATGATTATAAGATTGGTGATACCTTAAAAACCAATCTTCTTGCCATCACTTAAATTTTTAAAAAATACAAAACAAACAACAACAACAAAACCCTTACCAATAATTTTGGAACACATTTGCTCCTCTGATTTTCCTTGGAAAATTTTCAGTGAACTTCAAAGCCAACTCCATTGGAATTGTAACTTGGAGTTTATTAAGCTACAAATATTGGGAAATATTTATGTGTTTACCATGCTAATTTGTCTCACTGGTAATTTGTCTGACTATCTGTCTGTTGATGAGGTAATGCATTTCATTCTAGGGTTGCTTACAGGAGCTACACCACTGAAGAAACTATTTCTCCCTCCCCAACAACCAGTGTGTGTGTGTGTGTGTGTGTGTGTGTGTGTGTGTGTGTGTGTGTGTGTGTGTCCATTCAAGGAAGGGTGGAATCATGAGAGCCCCCACCTCCCTCCACTATGAGATTTTGGCTAGCCCCCATCTTCTGCAGGTTTTGTGCAGGAAATCACAGCTACTGTGAGGTCAAGCATACAAAGACCATGGCATGCCTGAATGCTACTCCACTCTTTCCTGTGGCTTTGACATTACCTTACCTCCTCTTCCACCACCACATTCCATGAGCCTTGGAGAGGTTGATATGGATGCCCACGTGTGGCTGAACATTCAGACTCATCACTTGGACCAGTTATGAGTCTCTGCAGTTACTACTGACTCCAGAAGGAAGCTTTTCTAACCAAAGTTTACAGCAACATTAATCTACAGGCTTATGCATAAATATAATTATTTAGAAGATAATTGGATGAGCCCATCATAGCCATCTACAGCAGTAGCTTCTGCAGGGACCTATGACCTCTCTAGTTACGGACTTTTGATTGGGTATACAGTACCAGACATAAATTCTCTCCTGTGGGGAGCAGGCCTCAGTTTCCATTAGAAAGTGGCCGGTGACCTCCAAAACAGACTCGCCACTGTTCCCGCAGCTGGACATCTTGCCTGGACAGTGGGGAGTAGCACATGCAGGGTTGAGTAAGACTGTGGGTGACTCTTCTCCCCCAGTAGCCTGCATGGCACTGTCTGGCACTATGAGGGCTACCCAGCAATGCTCAGTTCCAGCTTGATTTCTCTGTCTTGAGCCTAGAGCATGTAATGTCTTCAGCAATAGGGTTTTACACCTAGTTCTGGTGGACAATTAATAACAGTGGAAATAGTCTTTATTGTTTTGAGGCTCCCAGGGGCCTCCCTGCTCAACAACTTATCTGGAAGTAGCCCACTGTTAGCAATGGGATTTTCATTTAATGAGCTATGGCTTCTTGAGCAGCTTTGCCCACCTATGCAGACGCTGCCATTCAGATTCTTCACTTTGAGCTTAGCATACCATGTTCTAGATTTCCTTGTGACATTTTCTGCTCACAGGTTTTCTAACATTACGTTCCTGTCATCTGTAATAATATTTTGTCTCTTATCTTTCAGGAATTATATTTCAATATTTAATGCAGAAAAAGTATTTTAGTTGGTATTTGCAGACCCTTACTAAGTACAAAAATACTAACTATACACATTTTTGGACAAGTACTGAAAAGCCAAGTGTTAAAAATTAAACAAAAGCTACGCTAGCACTATGTATCATCCATACAGAATAAACAGCAGAAACCCAAACACCTAAATTCCTATGTGTGGTTGTTGTTACAGACATTCCTCAACTCACAATGGTTCGCATTATAGTTGTTTTGATGTTGCAGAGACATCTATACACACCAAGTAGAAACTGGAAAGTGTCTCTCTCCACAGGCCTACATATGTGGTCCAATCTTAACTGCCCTTGTTGGGCAGCAACAACTCCAAGTGGTCCCCATGATCACAAGCAAAAACAGCCATGGTGTACAGCTTACTGTGTGCCTAAGCTAGGATGGGTTAACTGGATTTTCAACTTCGGATACTTTCCATCAGTGGTGGGCAGACAGGAAAGACACCCATTTTAAGTTGAGGAGCTCCTACATGATTCAACCAGTAAAAACATCATTAATCTCATTTTTTAAATGGCCATTATGGTTGAGAACCGGCAATCCCTATAAACTGTCCATCACTTACTAGGTCACTACACATTGGTAGAATTAAATGAGTGTTCCATTCAGGAAGGTTGGCAGAAGGGAGAGAGATGTTTGAGCTAGAGCTACCTAGATAGAGCATGCACATGGAGATGCCTGAAGCAAGCATCCCCTCGTTGAACTAAAGAAAGGGAAGAGACTTTCATCTAAACCCAGCCTGAAGCTGTGGTGGTTGCTGCTGCTGCTGCTGCTGCTGCTGCTGCTGCTGCTTCCCTGAGATAGCCTCACTCACAGAGGTTGTGCGCAGTGCTAGAACAGCGCACCCACAGAAGGCATTCAGCAGCACATTTACATTTTTTCTGTCACTCGCCCTTTGATGTAGTACATATTTCACATTCAAAAAAGTGACTCAATAAGAAACACATACTCCAAACCATATTTTTAAAAGTTATCTCCCAGGATAACAGAATTGTCTCTGACTTCCTTTCTTCACCTCAGTTTTCAGTGCCCAGGTAGTTACTGGATTGTGTTCTTTTCTTCTGAATCAGTAATAGACATGCCTGCTCACCGGGAGTCATGTGAGAAATATCCACATTCCTAAGACTCATGAATCCATGTGATTCATTCTTGGGCAAGTTCTATACTAGTTTCTCTGAAGAAAAAGTTGGTGATTGGTTATCCAGTTAGGGTAGCATGCACCTGTACTACTGAGGAATTATTTTGTTCAGTCATTATGCTTTTATTTTACTTTTTATTTATTTATTTAATTTTTTTTTTTTTTGTTTTTGGTTTTTCGAGACAGGGTTTCTCTGTGTAGCTTCGCGCCTTTCCTAGAACTAGCTCTGTAGACCAGGCTGACCTCAAACTCACAAAGATCTGCCTGCCTCTGCCTCCCAAGTGCTGGGATTAAAGACATGTGCCACCACCACCAGGCAGTCCTTATGCTTTTATATGTAACAACTGCTTCCCACCTTTGCTAAACACAGCAATCCAGTACCAAAGTCTCCGGTATCTTGTCTTCGACCAGAGTCTAACATTAGAGGAATTTTGTATCTTTCTTGTTACAGTACATGATTGAAACCATACCTCCCAATCCCTCACTAAACAAGCAAAAGAAAGACGTATCTAATTTAGTGCAAGCCCTGCTGGCTGTCACACTTACAAGGACTTCCAGGGGCTTCCGCTTGCCCCAGTGACAAATATGGAAGCTATAGAACATGCGTGCACAAGCATGTTGCTCAGCTTTCCGTGCCTGTACTATAACTCGTAGGATTAGCACTTTGAAAACAAGAAAGGTTTGCTTTGGCAGGGTTTGGAAAGCTATAGTCAGTGGTCCTATTGCTTTGGGGCCTGTGGCGAGACAGCATGTCATGGTGGGAGCATGTAGTGCAGAAACATCCTCACCTCACAGTCTCCAAGAAATGAAGAAAGAAGAAACTGCCATCTCTTCAAAGGCCCACCTCTTCAACTTTTTCACTACCTCTCATTCAAGACCCAGGTGGGGGACCACGTTTTCAAGACCTGGACCTTTGGAAGATGTTCCCACCCCAAACTGTAGCATCACGATACCTTTAATGATTCGGTGATGTTTGGGGGTTAGTGGAGTTTGAAGTGCCCTGAAGATGCTGTCTCTGCACAGGCTCTACCACTGAATTCCACCCCCAGACTTAAAAAAATAACAAAATTGAATTCAGGAAAACATCTTTTAGTAATATGTACACAGAATGTAATTTGGTTTCCAGAATTCATACAAAAACCTTCCCCTGTCTTTAGCCATCATTCCAAGAGGTCTGTTGTAAAGAGTCTTCCTTTGAAGAGACACAGGGATGGTGATTCTCATCTTTCAACATCAAACAAAAGGTAAGCCTGTTGTTTTAAAGCCATGCCATTGTATTAGTATCATTGAATGGGATTTGAGGATCTTATTTTTCTTTTAATTTGTTTTTTCATATTCTCCTGACAAGATAGTTTAAATTATTGAAATTATTCTTGTAAGTGATTTTATATCTTTTGCTTTCCTGAAACTCTTGATGGTGGTATTTCTCTATGGCTTTTCATACATCTTCACCAGATATGAGAAATTCCTATTCAGGACCCAGGAATAGTTGTTCTGCCCTTATATTATCATTTGATGGCATTTTCATAAAGATTAGCTAGTTCAAAATTTATATCTCTGTGTCATAAACTCAAGCAAAAGGCAGCCAGTCTCTTAAGCCATGCTGGAGCTCACAAAAGGAAAGTTAGTGGTTTCATATCTATGCTCATGACCTCTTGAAAACACACACACTTTCTCTAGTCAGAACTGGAGGTACCTGGCACCATGCTCTAGTATAAGACCCCAACCTTGTTTCTATTTCTGTTTAATGAGGCCTGAGTGTTCATTGCGAGGTTGAGTGTAGGTAAGGAGGAAGATTGTGATTTCAGATACCAAACTACTTTGTATTTTATTGTAAACTTTTTAAGAGAGTTGGAAACCTTGTCCCTAAACAACTGAATAAGAGAAAGCAAATATGAGTGCAGATCTACCTTTTCCATACAGCTGTGGCAACTTGGTTTTCTATGATACATTCCTGATGATCTCTTTAGGTACGCTGCCTCCAAAAAAGTTATTTATCAGTGTCAGGTAGTATATATCCTCAATAGTTGTGTTACACTAAGCCATAAGAAATCACTGATATTAGGTCATTTTAACCTACAAAAATAAATAAAATTTTGACTAGGGAGATGGTTCCGTCAGTAAGGAGCTTGCTATGCAAGTGTTAAGAACCCGGGTTTGATCTCCAGAACCCATGCCAAAAGGCTGGGCATGGCAGTGCACACTTGTTACCTCAGTGTTGGTGAAACAAAGGCAGATGGATCCCTGGGGATTGCTGGCCAGTCAGCCTGGCCAAATGGATGAGCTCCAGGTTCCTGAGAGACTCTGTCTCAACAAACAAGGTAGACTATATCCTGAGGAAGACTTCGAGATTAGCCTTAGAACTACACACACACACACACACACACACACACACACACATACACACACACACACACAACTGTAAACACACAAACATAAGCATACACACAGACATACACAATGAAAATTTCATAGGGCTTACATATCAACAACTATAAGTCATCATTGATTAACTATGATGGTCATCTACGTTATCACATGATCTTTGAGTGGGCACAATCTCGAGGCTGCCAGAAGTCTGTCTGAAGAAGGCATTATTGTGTTCAGTCTTCCACAACCAACATCAAAGCAAATCCTACCAGCAAATTTTGGTCAATTCTAAGCAAAAGCTGATGTTCAGGACATTCTTACACATAGAATGGTGACATTGTGTCCTGATCCAGTTTCTGGCTTTAATAAGAGAGATTCTCTGCTTCTTCAGAAAGCAGAGGCTCATTAGCAGCCTGGGCAAATGTCCTTTGCAGCTTAGCTTTCTAAGAATTATTACCCATGATGGTAGTGAAATGGTTTTATGAGCTGTCTGATTTTTCTCTCATTATAGCATTGATTTAATATACTAAGTTACTTCTTTCTCTAAGTTGCTCTTGAATCCAGGACAGCTCCCATCAGATGTGCTGGATGATTTATGAATATGTTTGTATTTTTATTGTAATTTTAACAAGAGACTTTTACAAATTACATTCAAGGATGACTCATTTAACCCAAAAAATGTATATTATTTATTCAACTGTTCAAAGCAGAACCAATTTATTTTAGGAAAATGAATTTAATTTTTGTTGTCTTGTTCTGGTTCATGGAAAAATGATCTAGAAGAAATTATCTGCTCCTTGGAAATACGAGAGCTGTAAAGCTGTCTCGCTTACTATTGCACGTCCCCTTTGAGGTAATAACTTGAGAACAACTTTAAACTCTTCCAGTTACTGGAATTTTCAGCCTTCTTGATTATTGAAACACTTTTGATCATTTCTACTTATCCAGGAAACTAGTCAATTTTAAAAAGTCGCTGTAAATCTTAAGTGTACTTTTAAATATTCTTGGTATCTGCTGCTTTCCCTCATGTCAAATTTCTCGGAGTGAGTTCTCCCTCCTGACTAGCCACAGACCCACACGCAGTTGTACACATATCTCCTTTCAAAGAAATATCATCGTTTACTTTTTGAAAGGATATACTGGAACAGGAAGCTCAAAATGGGGATGAAAAGGGGGGTGAGAGGGGAAACGTAGGGAGAAACTGCTAAAATGAAGGGCCGTTAGAGGGACACCATGGAAACCTAATACAGGAGAAACTTCCTAAAATATATACATGTATGAAGGTGACCTAACTGAAATTGCCAAATATTGGGGGAGGTGGAACCTCTTGTCACCAAATGAAGCTTCCAGTACTGAAATTGGGGTACATCTAATTGAATTGTTGCCTGAGGAGGGGTCCCAGAGGAACCCTCAAAGAACTCAGGCTGTTATCAAGACTACAGATTGCTCTCCACAAACTGACAGTAAGACGCCATTATTACTGAAGACAATATCTACACCACTCATTAAACAAGGAGAAGTTGAGCGGTGCCTACATAGGGCCTTCATCCCTATGTTGTAGTGTCTTTGGTACAGGAAGGTACTCCGCATGCTACTAAAAGAGAAAGGTGAACACCAGCCCAGCCACAACCCCTTTGATCTGTGATGGTGTCCTGCTGCAAGATAAACTGGTGTGATGGTGGCACAAACTCTGTGAGAGTAACCAGCCAATATCTGATTTGACTGAAGGCCACTCCATGAGATGGAACCCGTACTCAACACTGCCTGATTGACCAAGAAACTGAGACTAGATAGCCCAGGGACCGAGGCTAAAACCAAACCAGACACTACTATTCTAAAAAGAGGAAGAGAAACATAACAACAAAACTGTTCCTAATGACATTCTGGTATACTCATAGATCTGTGCCTTGTTCAGCCATCATCAGAGATACTTCTCCTGCAGTAGATGGGAACAAATACAGAGACCCACAGCCAGCAGAGGTAAGAGAACTTGGACCTCTGCCCTAAACAAGATGTCTCCACCAAATCCCTCTCTTCAGGTCTCCCCCCTGAAGTGGAGGCAGAAAGAGTCTAAGAGCCAAAGAGGATGGAGGACACCAAGAATACAAGGCTTCTAAATAAACATAATCGATGCACATATGAATTCACAGACTAAGGCAATGTGCACAGGTAGGGTCTGTACAGGTCTGTACCGGGGGGGGGGGGGGGGGGGGTCCTAGAGCTGAAAAGAGAAGCAGACACATGTCCCCATCCCTAACCCAGACACTATCTCCAATTGATAAGCACTTGCAAATGAAAATCTAGTTTACTCCAAGGGAGTCTCACTGGGGAAACACACTACTCTTCAAAGTAACTGCATGCCCAGCAGCAGACATCCAACAGAAAATAAGTTAGCAGCATCTTTGGAGGGTTAGAAGTCCCTTGTCTCAATGTCATGACAGGGCTCTTCCTTTCCCCCCACACCCCCAATTTTATCCTGATTTTTTTATTTTACTTCTATATATTTTTTCAACTCACTTTATACCCTATAGATCCTTTGCATATATATTACAGTTTACAGTTCAGTGTTTGTATGGGATTCCTGAGTGTGGGAACAAGTGGATCTCTGTTTTTTGTGCCTTCTCTTGGGCTCTTTTCTTCCTGTTTGTTCTGTCCAATGCCAATGTGTTTGTTTTTGTTTTATCTTATTTTATTCTATTATTATCCTTAGAAGCCTGCTTGTTTTCTGATGGGAGACAGAAAAGGGGTGGATCTGGATGGGAGGGGAGGTAGGGAGAAGCTGGGAGGAATAGAAGGAGGGAAAATCATAATTAGAATATACTATGTGAGGGAAAGATCTATTTTCAGTAAAAGGGAATAAGAATTTTAAAAAATTGTTTTAATCTAGTCCCTTTGTAGATTTCCATTGGTTTATTTTAGTCCATTTAGTCCTTTAACTTCTTACGCTACTTTTTTACTTCTTTAAAGAAGTGCTATATGGCCAGTGGTGGAGACGCACACCTTTAATCCCAGCTCTTGGGAGGCAGAGGCAGGTGGATCACTGAGTTTGAAGCCAGCCTGGTCTACAGAGTGAGTTTCTGGATAGCCAAGGCTACACAGAGAAACCTTACCTTGAAAAGAAGAGGAAGATAAGGAGGAGGAAGAATATGGTAATAAAATCTCTCTTGGGCAGACTGTGGGAAGTGCAATATTGCAGTCAAGTGGAAAACATGCTGTGGTAGAGGACCCTCAAGGGCTTGGGATGCTTAGAGCAACAACTCCCAGCCAGCTTTGGAAGAGTCTGAAGGGTTTGTCAGTAGGAGAAATGGTCAGACTCAGAGTTGGAATAGGCTAGGCAAAGGGAAGTAGACAGAGAAGAGAGACATGGAAAAAGACAATGATTTTGAAGTGATTTGCAGTTCCCTGTTAGTGGAGGATGTGTGATACGATACAGTCAGTCACTAATATGTGTGTGTGTGTGTGTGTGTGTGTGTGTGTGTGTGTGTGTGTAGATAATGTATGTGTAATATATATAAACAACATATTTTTTATTTTTATTTATTTTCACGTTTATATTTTTGTTTGTTATTTTATTTTTAGATGCATAGAAGAATGAGCAAGAAGGGCATGGCTTTCTGTGCCTTCTGTCACTATTGATTTATCTGTATTAGTTATCTTTGTGTTTTAAATCAATAAAATGAGTGCCTTTTTCCTAATTTATTATGTTTAAAAGTAAAATTATGGCCAGCATGATAGCTCATTGGGTAAAAGCATTTGATGCTCTATATAAGTATCCATACACACACAGGCACATCACACACACACACACACACACACACACACACACACTAAAATAGTAAAGATTAAAATGCAAAAAGTGAAACACCAGTTGATTTAACTGAATTTGCTATACTCGTGCATTCTGAGTTTTAAAAAATCAATAATTTCTTGAAGATAATTATTACTCTGAGATCTTGAATCGCTTGCTAATACTTATGTCCTAGGTTGACTCATGAGTCACCTACATACTTTAACTTAAAACCCATATTTAACTATATTGTATGCCATATTTGAAAATTAAACTTAATCAGAGTTTCAGCTCATATTCCTATGAAAGATCAGTCATCATACCTGAGTAAAAGATTCTTTACAGTTTTTAAAAGGACTCAAAAGGATCTTGAAATCGAGACTTTGAGAAGGCAAACACAGCTTTTATTTTTCCCTTCGTTGTACAGTCAGAAATCTGGTAGCAAAGAAAAAACTCATTTTTATTTGTCTTTTATGTTGTTATTTTGCTTGTAGGAGCATTTGCTTTTGTAACTTTGAAACAAAGTCATAGCCATTAGAAATTAACTGTACAAATTACTAAAGTGTCTAAATACTTTACTACAATTAAAGAAAATATATGTATTTCAATTAAAGAATATATATATATTTAAGAAAGGGAGGAGAGGACACTGGGCAGAGGAAGACAGCCTGAGCTAGGCCCTGGGGGTGAGAACGAGCCTAATCCATATTTGGGAAATGAAATGTTCCCAGGGTTAGACGTAAAAAGTGACAAGATCCATAGCAGGCCAGAGAGATCGTTGACGACCACACTGTAAAAGGTGGATGAAAGAGCTTGGACGATGGGATGCCAGAGACTTGAGAACATCTGCAGACATGCAAATGGTGACGCCAACAGATTGGAATCTCAGAAGATTACTTTGATCCCCTTGTGGAAAATAAATTGTGTGGAAAGGAAAAGGCAAGCTGGGGAACAAGTTGAAAGCCTGTGGTAGAACGCTGTGAGAGACCACGGTGTCCTCAACCAGCCATCATCTGTCAGCGTGGAAGGAAGGTGGTGGACTAAGCTTAGGAGATGAAAATACAAAACATGACAGCTAATGGGCCATGTGCAGGGATGGCAGAGAGCAGAGGATCAGCAGAAATGTCCAAGCTTTAGGTGTGAGTTTTGGGATAGAGTTCTGAGTCAGGAGGGCAAAAGCATGGTAAGATGGGCTCCAGTCACACGAATTATTCCTTTTGTCTTATTTAATACTGCTTGTGCTGACTTTGACTTTGCAGAAGGAATTCTTTTTCCATCCTGTGCTGTGTGTGTCCACACCTGTAAATGCCTGAAATTCATCCTCAAGTTTTGCCTCTTCTCTGTAAGAGAGAGAAACTTAGTCCTCATCTACTTGCTTCTTAGATCATTCCCATTTTTTGTCGTTAGGACATGGCTTTGTGTCCAAATCATTGCTAATCTGTGATCTATAATGTGGCTTTCATTTATTTCCTCTGACTTCATTTCCAAATCTGCTGTAAAAATGTATACTCCTCAAAGAATTTCTCCTTTCTGTTTAATTCGCTTTGGTTTTACTGATTATAACAGTATCTGGCAGATACTCTGTTTCTAACACAAGTTCATTGCCTAACTGAACTCAAGTCTTACTATGTAATATGTGCTCAAGTATTTTCCGCCAAAAACACCTATGAGAGCGTGCTTTCTCATTTCCCTGCAGAGATGACACACAGGGGCTGAGTCGAGGCCAAGCGGCCCCACTTCTGTGACCAGCCCCATTGTCTCCCATGTTTAGAATTCGGAAAGAACATTCTGAGAGAGTCAAATTTCATTCAGTTCTTTTATAGGTGACCTTTCCTTCTTGAATGCAAGTTGGGCTTTTTTTTTTTCTTTCTCTTTGAGATTTGAAGTTGTTTGCTTCTTGAAGTCACCTTCATCCATCTTTGTACACAAAGCATCCTGCAGAACACATGGCTGGTTGAAAGTGTGAGGACACACATGGATGAAGGCATATGGTAGTCCAGACAAGGTGAAAACAGATCCACTCCTTCTCTGCTTCACCATTAGTCTCAAATGTAGCTGACATTGTCAATACTGAAGGAAATCAGACTGGCCACTGTCTGTTCCTGAAGATTTGCTAAGACTAGAAAGTTCGGGAAAGCTACCCTGACCCTATCTATAGAAAGCTTCCTACTATTGGAATCCAACCCAATTATTTGTCCAGTACCTTGGTGAGCTAGCAAACCTCAGAACCCTTCTTCATAATTCTCTTTTTCTCCATATGCTGGAGAATTTGCACATGGTAAGTACTAAAAATGAAATTTAACTCTTCATAGCTTTGGGGATTTTTGTATGAAACAACAACAAAAAAAAGTGTTGACAACATAAAACAGGAACACCAACAAAAACCTAGAAAACAAGTGGTGTGTGAAATTCAAACCAGTTTTTAGGTCCTTTTTTCTGCTTTCCCATGGCTAGCCATCAGAATTTCCACAGCCATTGTCTGCCTTTTTTCACTAGAAACAACATGAAGTCTTGCATATCAATCAGACTTTAGTAACAAACAAAACAGAGAACAAAGCTAACAGAATCCAACCAAACAATACCCAGGAGGTGTTTCCATGTGGCCTGACATGGCTGCAGAGCATTGAGAGGGCAGCACTAACTATACACACAAGAAGACATGAAGCACCCTCTTAAAAGAGTCACTAAGAGTGTGCTCATTTTAAATATAGAGTGTTGTCTCCTTGGCACTCTTAACAGCCTTTTCTTTCTATTTTATTTTTAACATCTTAAAATTCCAAAATCATGCTCTCCCCCTTATCTCTTCCATCTAGCAGTTTAGCCTTAGATGCCAGTTTCAAAGGCGTTACCTCCACCAGCCACAGCATGTTGCTAGTCTATACCTTCCATCAACTCAATATTCCTTTACTTTATACTTATGGTGACTTTAGAAGGATTTCCCCAGCCAGATTGCTATGGCTTTCATGTACCCCCCCCCACAGAAGGCAAGTATTGGAAATTTAATTGCCAATACAATAGCATTGAGAGGTGTAAACTTTAAGAGTGGATTGGCTTTTGTCCTCAGTGCAGGGATGGGTTCCTACAGAATACTGACTTCAACCTCCTTCCCCTCCCATCCCTCCCCTCCCTTCTACTGATGATACCACAAGAAGGGCCTCACCAAAAGTCAGCACCTCACCTTGGACTTGAGCCTTGAGAACTGTGAGGTGATAAGCTCCTTATTTTATATAAATCACCCCACTTCAGGCATTGTGTTCTTGCAACACAGAACAGATGGAGACACAGATTTATGCAAACCTTTCCATCTCTGTAGGCGTGGGTTAATCTGTGCTTCATCAATTAAACAGAAGAGACTTGTTGGAGTTTATTATCCATTTGAATAACATGATAGGCAATGAATATATGGCTAACCTCCAGCTGGTCTGTGTAAACACGCCAAGAAGCACAGACACCTTGTGCCTAGGCAGTTCTTGACTTCCCTACCATGAAGGCAATTGCCATCACTCTCTAATGTCTTTCTCCTCAGGAATGTCCTTTGAAAGAAGCTCTTTAAAGGGATGTTTGCTTTTATTCTAAAGCAGTGGTTCTCAACCTTGCTAATGCTATGACCCTTTAACACAGTTCCTCCTGTTGTGGTGACCCCCAAGCATAAAATTATTTTTGTTGCTACTTCATAACTGTAACTTTGCTACCATTGTGAATTGTACTGTAAATATCTATGTTTTCTGATGGTTTTAGGCAACCACTGTGAAAGGGCTACAACCCACAGATTAAGAACCAGTGTTCTAAAGGAAAACCTCTCAAGTGATAGAGTGTAGCTTGGGGCTTTATACTTTCACTGTCCATTGCATTGTTCTGTAATTATCTACCATAAAGAGAGAAAAGCTATGACAGAGCTGCAACTAGGAAAACATTACCTGTTCTGTCCTCTTTGTGACTCACGAGTCCTTTTTCTGCCCAGATGTATAGAGTTAAGACTGGGCAGGGGTTTTTTTGTTTTGTTTTGCTTTCAGTGGCTACCTTAATCTAGCTATGTGTTGCTTTTATTTAAGAGCTCATTGCAATAAAAATATTGTTTTTAAAAATATTTTGAAGAAAATAATAACTAAATTAATAATCTGTGTGAAGTACCTATGATGCGGTCTGAGGCATGGCAGGTTCTCGTTAAGTATTAATAACTATGGAAATAAACTAGTTGCTTTTCTGAATAATTGGGGCCATAAGCCCTTTATCATCAGAAACACATATCAGTCAGTTTTCTTTCTACAGTATGCTGACAGATTCATGTGGACCTATACAAGCAAATTGTTCTCAGAGTATTTTTATCTGTAAGAGAATTATCAATTTACATCTTGAAAACCATATAGTATTGATTTCTGTGCAGAAAAACTAGTGGTAACTTATAAGAAACACAAAGACCAATTTTAATTCAACCACAAATGCTAAAAAAAATGAAAATGTGCTGTGGGATGTTCTGTATGTCCTGTGGGAGCCCTTCTTGGGTTCCTTGTGGCGTTACCCAGCAGGTTTGCATAGAGGATGATTAGGACCATGGGCCTGAGTGCAGGTGTCTGAGATGGTCTGCACTTGGCTGTGCTGGAGGATGATCTGTATGTCAAGTTGCTCTGATTGGTCAATAAATAAAACCTGATTGGTCGTGGCTAGGCAGGAAGTATAGGCGGGACTAACAGAGGAGAAATAAAAGAACAGGAAGGCAGAAGGAGACGCTGCCAGCCACTGCCAGGACAAGCAGCATGTGAAGATGCTGGTAAGCCACGAGCCACGTGGCAAGGTATAGATTTGTAGAAATGCGTTACTTTAAGATATAAGAACAGTTAACAAGAAGCCTGCCACGGCCATACAGTTTGTAAGCAATATAAGTCTCTGTGTTTACTTGGTTGGGTCTGAGTGGCTGTGGGACTGGCAGGTGACAGAGATTTGTCCTGACTGTGGGCAAGGCAGGAAAACTCTAGCTACAAAAATGCGTCTGTATTTTTTCTTAGGTCAGATATGGGGCATTAGGTCTCTAGGCGTGTTCCTCATTACAAAATTGGGAACTTGGGGAATATTTTCCCTTTATTAAGCACTATAAAATTTGTATAAACAGGATTTTCATAGATTGTGCAACATAAAATATTTTAGTGTTCAACCTCACCCAAAATTTATCCTATCAAATGCAATAAGCTTTGATTCATTTCAAAAACATTCTACTCATTGATAATGATAAGAAAGCCAGATATTCTGAATTACTTTGGTAAAGAGCTTAACTCTACTGATCTTAAATAGATTGACTTCAAGTCAATCTTTCTGCAAAATATTCAGCTCTTTACCTCTAGCCATAGTGAGAGGAGGCTCAGTGGTTAAAAGCAGGTACTACTCCTGTAAAACACCTGAGTACTGTGGAATAATCCTCTTGTATATTGTAAAGATTTGTCACTTGAATTGGTTTAATAAAATGTGGATTTGCCAGTAGCTGGTCAGGAAGTTAGGTGGAAAAGCCAAGCTCAGAATGATGGGAAGAAGGAGGGTGGAGTCAGAGAATCATCAGCCAGATGTAGAGGAAGCAAGATGAGAATGTCATACTGAGAAAAGATAGCAAGCCAGTGGCTAAACATAGATAAGAATTATGGGTTAATTTAATTGTAAGAGCTAGTTAGTAATAAGCCTGAGCTACCAGCTGAGCATTTATAATTAATACAAGCCTCTGAGTGATAATTTGGGAAGCAGCTGCTGGGCATTTGGAAGTTGCTGGCAAGACAGTGACTTCTGCCTACACCTGAGCTCTGCCTCTGCTGGTTGGATCTGATACTTCTGACCTCTTTGGGCATCTGCAGTGTGTGTGTGTGTGTGTGTGTGTGTGTGTGTGTGTGTGTGTGTGTGTCACACTCATACAAACATATGTTTCTGCACAATTAAAATAAATTGTGGCTAGGCTAGGGGCACATCCCTTTAATCCCAGCACTTGGGGGAAACAAAGGCAGGTAGATTTCTATGACTTCAAGGCCAGTCTGGTCCACACAGTTTTTTCCAGGTCAACCAGGATTACATTTGTGAGATCCTCACAGAAGACATGAAGGAAGGGAGGGATGGAGGGAGGAAAGGAAGGGAGGAGGGAGGGAAAAAGAAAGAAAGAAAAACTGAGTGAGCTAGTGAGAAGAATGAAGAATGTATCAATCTTAAGGTGAAGTCTAACTTGAAAAAGGAGAAAAGGCTTGGGTATGATGGTGAGTATCTGTATTTGCAACATTCAGAAGACTAGGAAAAGAGAATCTCAAGTTCAAGGTTAGCCCAGCTACATAGAAAGACTGTCTCTGAAAGGTCACACACACACACACACACACACACACACACACACACACACACACACAGAGAGAGAGAGAGAGAGAGAGAGAGAAAACAAAATAACAAAAAAAAATGTGTTTCGGTTTACCCACTTTGCCCATTGACAACAAAGAGTGGCCATATTGTTTTCAAGAGTCAATGAATTATGAATCTGATTTCTTTTACATGCTTTGGAGGGATGCAGTTCAGTAAGCACTGGGCAGGAATCACCCCTTTTTGAAGGTCCAAATTATCATGAATTGTATTAAGTGTCTTTTACCTGAAACGTCACACATGTGGATGTGTAAGGTATATTTCCATCTACACTGAAAGTACAAAAGATTGCTTCATGTTGGAGTCTCACCTTTCCCTCGACCCTGGGAATTTCCTTGTTTCACCCACAGGTGAGGCTGGGTCTGGCAGTGCCTAGTGTCTGGGAGAGCTGGGTAGGATCTAAACAAGCCTAAAATCAACCTCAGGTGGGTCAGGAACGTCTAATCAGCCATAGGAATTTGTTCGTCATAAATCTCAATGAAGTAAACTGTGGCACACCCATATGCTCACCAAGCTTTGCAAATAAGTGTCCCAGTTTCCCCAACTCTTGCCAAACTTTTCAATGTCATTCCTACAGTCTGGGAGGTACAGGGTCATAAAATGATGAAAGAAATCTTTATATATCCTCTAGCCGTTGTTCATACCACATGATTGGATATTTACCAAGAAGCTGTATCCTAGGCTCAGGTGAACCATGCTTTCCCTTCCCATCATCAACTCTGTTACGCTTCTGATGCACAAAATTCTCAATCCCCTAAGTGGGGAGGGGGTTCCCTATTGTTTCCTATCATTGGAAGGCATTTGCCTTCTACTTCTGAAGATCTACTTTCTAGAAATCCACTGATCGATATTTGTTAGGCACGTATTTATGTCAACAATTACCTCATCAGGCCATTTTGCAACCCTCATAATGAAGGGCTCTCAGAGTGCAACATTTCAGGTCATGCCTTTGAAAGGAACTGTAAAATGAACCAATTCGACTTTCCCAAAATACCTCCTATTTCAATCTAACATAGATTATAATAGACCTTCCTGAATCTAAGGGTGGCCATGGACCAGGAGTACCAATATAAGCTGTCACAAATTCAGAATCCAGGACTCTTCTCAAACCCACGGGGTCAGAATTTATATCTTTTGTTTTGTTGTTTTGTTTCAATTTTCAAGACAGGGTTTCTCTAAATAACAGCTGTCCTAGAACTCACTCTGTAGACCAGGCTGACCTCAAACTCACAGAGATCCGCCTGCTTCTGCCTCCCGAGTGCTGGGATTAAAGGCGTGCGCCACCACTATCCAGCCAGCATTTGTATCTTAACAAGCTTTCCAGGTGATTTTTAGAAAAGTTTTTTAGAAAGACTGTCATTCATTTTGTCCCACTTACGCATTTTAACCCATGTTCAAGCAATGTGGTCACAGGACCAATCATTCAAAAGATTAGAAGTCAAGAATTAAACCTAAAATTCTCAACTTTTATCTTCATACTCGATCATATTGTAGATACATTTCACCTCCCAAATACTCCCTCTCCTTTGTGTGTGGCTGCAATTCTATCCCAAGCTCTCACAGAGCAAGAGCACTTAATGTGAATAAAAATCCATTTATCAAAACAAACTTCATAATGCTTACATTTTAAAACCGATGCAGAAGAGTCCTAGGCCTGAATTATGTGTTTATAGAAAGCTATTCCCTACAGTATAAGATGGACAACTAAGACAGACAAAAGTTTGAGACGCAGAATAAGCTAGTAGATGGCAGTGTAAGGTGGCGCCTAGGACTCAAGGTTCAAGGCCCAGCAGTCTTTCCTTCTCTAGAGGTTACACTATTTCTCGGTCCAAAGTTGTCACACTTCTAAACTAGCCACATCAAAGGTAGAAAGGACATGATGAAGACAGAGAGAGAAGTCAAAAGAAGGGACAGTGGACTCCGGTCTGGATCTTTGACGTCTGCCCGAGCCCCAAGCAGCAGGACTGCAAGTGTAACCTGCTTGTATGGGCATGACCACAACCTCACCGTGGCCTTTGGGAGAGGGACTTTTGAACAGACCGATATTCTTGGCACAGGACGGTAATGATGTTGCAATTCCTAGGCTAACTGTTGTCTGAGAAAATGGTTTTCCACCCAGGCAAGTTTTTCCAAACATTAAGGAGTGATTTCATCTGAGCCCTGTGTGTTCTTGGTATCTCTCCCTGACTCTGAGTGCAAGAAGAGGTTGAGGACACAGCTCTCCGCCCACCAGGTGTCTAAAATCATGGGGCCCCATCCAGAAACGCTCCTGCCACTCCGAATCCTGGGTCAAGACTTAAAGGACAGGAGGAATGGTGGAATTAACAAGAAGAGTAAATGAATAAGTAAACAAATGTGTTTATATTTGTTTATTTAACTGTGGGTGTGGCAGGAAGGGCACGCATACTACAGTGTATACACCTGAAGGTCAGAGGACAAATTGGTGAACTCAATTCTCTGCTTCCACCACAAGGCTGTCCTGGATCAAGCTCAGGCTGTCCGGCTTGGCACCATGTGTCTTTCCCCGCTGAGCCATCTGGCTGGCCCAAAAGAACACTTTGAAGAGCAAAAACATTGGGTAGGAGGTGGGAAGGAGATTTTGCTCTTTTCTGCATGTAAAGGACAGAATATGTTTCTCTAAGGCTCTTCCTCCACCTTTGGGAAGTAAAATATGATTCACATAAATACCGGATCATCATGCTACTTGATGATGGCATGAAGGGAAGATTCTGTTATGCCTAAAACCTAGCAAACAGGACATGGCATTTTAAAATGACTTCTGCTTCAGTAGGAAAGGGGCTTATGGCATCTATCCTCACTCACGCCCTCCTCCCTTCATCTCATTCTGCAGAATTTCTCAAGATAATCTCAAGTGGCTTACAACAGGCCAATGGCCGCAGAGTCCTTGGCCAGATTTCCGCTCGTTTCAAAGGGGAAGGGAAAATACTGTGCACTTTCAGAATGAAAGCCTCCAGAACTTCGGGGTGGGAAGCTCTGTCATCCAAGGGTGTTTCTCTAATCTGCAGCTCTATATTTAGCAAGTGATGCGGCCAGCGCTGAGAGAATTTCTTTCCATCAACTCACGCCTATCAGTAGAAATGGAAGCTGGAAAAGTTCATGCTGCTCACCCGGTCCCTGTGGGTTTTCTGCCACTTGGAAAACTCCACGTTAGGAATTCCCTAAGTTACAGGGTTTCTCGGAATCTGTTGTTTCATTAAAACGGTACGTGTTTGCTGAGACTGACTGGCAAGTGGCCACGTGATGGAGCAGAAGGATCAGAAGAGGCCTTAAAGAGAATTTTCCAGGCCTTCCACTAACTCCCAGGCAGTCGTGGGTGTGATACGTCCAGTGGGTATGCCCAGTCACTTTCTTCTCCATTTCCTTCCCCTGTGATGTGGAGTCAAGGTCTACGAACGTGTACCACAAAGATAGCTTAATGTTAAAATAATATGTGAGGACACTCTAGGGAGGGACACCTGCTGAAACTACCTTCCCAGTGTGTTCTATACTCAGTATTTGCCATTTCAACCAACTCTTAAACTACAGAATGGTTCTAGGGACAGCACTTTAAAAAAAAAACTTTTAAAATTTTTATTAGCGAACATTAAGTATACATAATTCTGGGTTTCATTATATTTTCATACATGTATATAATGTATTTTAATCATATTCATCCACATTAGTCTTTCTTACCCCTTCCCATTCTGAGTTCCTCCCTCTTCCTTTCTGTTTTCAGGTGTGTGTGTGTGTGTGTGTGTGTGTGTGTGTGTGTGTGTGAGAGAGAGAGAGAGAGAGAGACAGACAGACAGACAGACAGACAGACAGACAGAGAGCCAATGAGTGAAACTCATTTTGAGATTTTTTTTTCCACTTAAAGTTATTGGCTAATTTATTTTTAGTGTAGTGGCCTAGAGCTTAGCTGTAACTAACTTCTGTAGCATTTGCTCTTAGTTTAATTATTCCCCATAGCGTAGAAGATACAATAGATGATGCCTAAGCAAGGGGACATGTGGTTGTTATTGTCATTCCTGTGACATCAGTGAGTTGTTTTAATTAATATGAGTATCTCTATAAGAGCAAGTCCCAAAGTGTAGTCTGTGGACCCATGGGTTCCTCCAAGATCCCACTGTAAGTCCATGATATCAAAACTTAAAAGATTGTATTACATTTATTTATTTATTGTGTGTATATATGTGTGCATGTCTGCATGTGTGTGTGTGTGTGTGTGTGTGTGTGTGTGTGTGTGTGTTCCACAGTGCACACATGGAGATCAGAGAACAACTTGTTGGAATTATTTCTTTCCTTCTACCCTGTGGGTCCCAGGGGTTGAACTTGGGTTCTCAGGCTTGGTTGCAAGCACCTTGACCTCATTGGCCTCTAAAATAAAATGCAGAGCTGGAGCAATGGCTCCCCTCACACCGATTCTTCCAAAGGATCCTAGTTTTATCCCCAGCACCCAGGTCTGGTGGCTGACAACCACTGTGACTGCCCTCTTCTGGCCTCCATGGGCACCGACACCCACATGGCATACTCACAAATAAAAGGAACTTTTTGGTAAGCAGATACTATTGGCTTTTGTCCCTCTGTCTTGGTTAATGAAATGATTATAAAAGTAGAGCCAGTACAGGTATGGGCTTAGGATGAATAGTCAAGGACTATCTAGGGTGGCACCAGTAGTTCCTGCCTTCTTCTACACAATGGCAGAAAAAGAGAATTTCACAACCTCAGCAGAATAAGAAAAGTGACTAAGTTCAGTACACACCCTCCTTTGAGCACATCATACTCTGCCTGATGAAACAGAGCTATGCCTCAATCACTCTCGTTTATTCTATCATCTGTACAGCTGTTTTGAATCACAACTGGCATCACCCACTTTTTCTATGGAACACTACTTTTCTTTAAAAGACATCTGCTAGCAAATTATTGTTAGGAAGTGTTGGCTACTGCATGAACTCTTCTTTAAAACTGAACTAAGAAAGCTTTTCATTAAAAAAAAAAAACAGACACTGTTGCTAAAAATTTGAAATTTTGCCTAAAACTTAAAAGTTTGGAAAATTTGTATATACAATTGTATATCTGACAGTGTGCCTGTCCTTTGTATTGGAGATTTTTTTCTATTGAGATCAATGACATTAACAAATGATATTAAGCACCATTTTGTAGTCAATATTTAGAAAGTTCTGGATTTGCTTAAAGAACTGATATTTTGTAGATAATCAATCATTGCCGAGCAAATACATGCATTGGCAAAAGACCAATCAGGAAAATGTAATTTCAGAAAAGTTATTTTATTTAGATTGTATTGGGTTTATCATTGTCACTTAAGAATTATTTTGACTTTTTAGCTTTACTTTCTAATGTGGTAAATATAACCCATATAAACAGTAGCTTGGGATAAATTCTTGATCATTCTGAAGAATCTAAAGGAATTCTTAGTTCAAATTATTTCTTGATAACTGCCTTTCAAGTCTCAAATTATATTTCACAAATTAATAGTATTCTTAACAGGAACCAACAGTGTTTCAAACACAAGTAAACTTTGGTTAACTTAAACTAAATCATATATTTGTTGTTTATCAACTTGTGATAATTATATATGGTCAGTTCCTCTTGACCATAACCTAATCTTTGTAAAGACCTTTCTCCCTTTAGAGATTGGGTTATAGTCTACAAAATTTTTATAAAGACATTATGATATCTGTATTCTAATTCAATGTTACATTTCAATGGACTGAATATGAATAATCATAATAAAATGTATGCATTCGTATAACAATTGCATCAGTGATGTAGAGCCAAGTACTGAGTTAAATCTTTGGCATGCAAAGATAAATGAACCAAGGTAATGAACCAAAGATAAATGAAGCAGCAGATAAGCAAATTCTTTTCACCTTCACTTTCTGCAGGCATGCATACATACATGCAGCAAATAGATACTTGCAGAGAGTCTTCTCTGAGGCAGGCACTGGTACAGCCATAGAGATGACAGACACAAAACCTGGTAACCCTGCTAGGAGTTCACAAAGCCTGGTAACCCTGCTAGGAGTTCACAGTCTTTTCTATTGCTGTGGTAAAACACTGTGACCAAGGAAACTTATTAACAGAAAGTGTATAACTTGGAGCTTATGGTTTCAAAGGTTTAGAGTCCATGATGGTGGGTCAAAGGCTGTGTGGCAAGAACAGCAGAGAGCTTTCATCTTTATAGAAGGTAGAGACAGACACTGGGAATGGTTCCAGTCTTTTGAAATCTTAAAGCCTGCTCCCAGTGACACACCTCCTCCAGCAAGGCCACACCTTCTAATCCTTCCCAAGCAGTTCCACCAGTCAAGGACCAACTATTCTAACATATGAACCTATGGGGGAGGTGGAAGGCAATCTCACTCAAACCACCACACAGGGCCTCAACAAAGGCAGGAATATTTATGAATGAATGCACTGCCATGATTGTAAGTGCTTTATAAAATAAGTATGTAGAGTGCTCAAGAATGTACTAGAAGTTGGTCTGGGAGGAGAAATCCCTCACTGGTTAAGAATGGGCAAGAAAGGCAATTCCATCCAGAGAAGACACTATATGCAGATTGTAAGGAGGGCTTCTGGTAGTCCAAACACGGATAGACAGAGAGAAAAGAGCCAGGGCAAGTAGCAAAGTGAGCATAGACTCAAGGCATGCAACAGGTACCAGCCTCCTCTCAGAGTATTTCGTTAGTACGTAGCTCACTCCTCTTAAAAGACACAAGTTAGAACCAGGCTTGGTGGTACACACCTTTAATGCCAACACCCGGGAAGCAGTGGCAGGTAGATTTCTCTGAGTTCAAGTCCAGTTTGCTTGATGCATTGAGTTCCAGGCCACTCAAGGCTAAATAGTGAGACCCTGCCTCGGAAAAAAAATTATACATATTTTAAAAAATAGATATATATTTTAAAGACAGAAGTTTAGGGCTCATGGAGTAAATGTATTTGCTACACAAGCCCTATTCTCTGAGTTTGCTACCAGGAGCCCATGCCAAAGTAGGAAAGAACCAGGTCCACAAAGTTGTCCTCTGATCTTCACATGTCACACCACACACACACACACACACACACACACACACACACACACACACACACACACACACACGTGCACACACAAATTAAATAAACAAAATTGTTAAACTCTAGTTTAACACTTGCAAGTGTGCTGTGCGCACTGTGAATCACCATTCACCCAGCACACGCATGACAGCTACTTCTGGAGAGCTAACATGGAAATTCCCATCTGACAGATGTAATGACTGAGGCATGGAAAGGAAAGGAAAGTCACCTGCCCAATACTGTGCAGAAAAGAAGAAAGATGAATTGGGATCAAAGCAATATGACCCTAAAGCTCACAGTCTTCATTATCTTACACACCACCTTCTAGCTTAAGCCACTGGACAGCTGCAGGCCCTGGGCTCACAGACAGGCTTGGGCTAAGCCATAGCTTTCTGTGCCTTCGTGTGTGACTGTTCCCATTCTCTGAGTTAGACATCAACCATTCAGCATGGGTCATAGAATTGCACCTTTTATTGAACAATCCCTTCAACACCCCGAGAAACCCCACACCTCCCGAAGGCCCTTGGTATATAGGTGGACAAACTCTCCCCAGGCTACTGCCCGGGTTCTGCTTGTTGCTTTGCAACAAAGACAAGTATGCTATTGAGGAAATTCTCTCAAAGCTGAATCTTCTCTTCCTTCCTCATTCCAGATAAGTTGCATTAACGCACAGTCATTTGCCTAATGCAGCTGTGGTTTAACTTCCTTCTCTCAAGCCTTTTATGGAAAAGCAATAAAGATAGGTGGGACCCTCTTCAAACAGCATGGAGTGACTGTTCCTGGAGAAATTTCTACCACCCCACCTTTGATCTCTTCAGCATACTAAGTTTATCATGAAGAGAAGAAGAAGAAAGAAACCAGCATCAATTCTAAGCTAGCTTTCCTTTAGGAAGGGAACAAATGAGCAATTGTTTCTAAGGCCCACTTTCCACAGAGCAATGATGAGTTTCTTCAAGTAAGAACAAAGCTATACCTTTGCAAATATCTTTAATAAATTTTGCAATCCCACCCCTGTCTCTCCCACCATGATCTCTAAAGGCACCTGCTTAGGATGGACACCCTGCATTGTCCACAGTGAAAATGTCTTCCTAGTTATGAATGGGCTCAGCTAATGACTGGAAATTCGGAACAAAAGTAGCCTCGAACTTCCTGGAAGTTTGCACAACCACTAATATGAATGTGAATGATCCAGGATGGCTCAATGGCCCCACTACAGTCTGGGTGTCTAGTGCTTCCTACACAGCATTACAGCATCCTCAGCACACAGCAGGACCCTAAGCCAACCCCACATTTGCATTTCAGACACCAGAAGGTTTTTTTTTAATGAGACAAGATAAAGTTCCATTATTTCCTAGTAAAAAGACCACTAATTGCACACATTAGTGCTGTTGGATCCTCAGCTCTTTCCCTGACAAAGAAAGGAAGAATGAACACTGAGGGCAATTACATCTTTCCTTTTACTATTTCTGTGTGTGTGTGTCTGTCTGTCTGTCTGTGTGTGTCTGTGTGTGTACTTTATTTACACATCTGAAATAATTCAACCCCTCTTACACCAAAGAAAAATCCCAGAATTTCATCCACTTTACAATTTGATAAAAAGTTCAAGTTTGGGAGTAATATTCTTTGGTCTTAATTAGGCACAAGTCTGTCTACTGCTGTTCTTGGCAGGCCTGAGACTCATATAGGCTTTCTGATAAAATACATTCAAGAACATCATAGGTACAGAATGAACTGCAGACAACTATTTATCCCATTGAGGAGAAAAGTGAGGATCATAACTATTTGTCATTGAGAGTGATCAAATCCAATGGTTAGAGAGCGAAAAGAAAAACATGCTTGCCTTTCAGATAGGCCTTCATCCCACACCCTGGAAAGACTGTCTTTGTATAATGTCACCTGGGCCCTGACTCCCACTTGATGTACCACCTTGTCTGTGGTACTCTGGAGCATGTGCTCTCCCTCAAGCCATCTCGGCCCTCAGTGCCTTTCTGCTGAGCTAGGCTCGGGGAGAGCAGCCTTTTGGTCACCTTTTGTAACATAGGCTTGCAGATTTGCCAATATGAAACTTATGAGTTTGAATTTCAATTCTGCTTCTAAGCAACTGTTTCAACATTGTCTGTGCATGATGTTTATGCCTCATGTCTGTTATATTTCACTTTGTAACCTCACCTCAACCATCCACCATCTCACGTTCTCATATCTCTCTCTCTCTCTCTCTCTCTCTCTCTCTCTCTCTGTTTCTCTCTTTCTCTGAATTCCTTCCTATATCATCTTGCTGTAACCATTTCAACCATTTCTCCTTGTAGTCCAAGATGGTTTTTCTAAAGTGAGCCATCACACTAGTGTTATTACACCAGAAAGAAGAAGAATCAAGAGAAGGACTAGCTTTCCCCTCAAAGAGACACCCTGGGAGCCAAACATATTCCTCTTTGTTTATAGCCACCCACCAAAGCTTAGGCACTCTGCCATACCTAGCTACCAACAGGACGTAGGACACATAGCTTTTCTGGTCATGGCCAAGACAGTTCTCAGAGATTTGATGATAGAGGACCTGGGACAACTAGAAACAACTGGCATCCGACCATAGTTCCACACCTCAGGGAGATGGAGGACTGTTGTGGGAAGTGCTATGTGTGCCAGTCAGAATGGGGAGAACAGTACCAAGGCTTCTTAGCAAGGTGCTGTTGCCTCATTTGCCTACTCTGTGCCCACACTTGTAACAGGATCCAGAATAATGACGAGTCAATGAATGAAGCTTAGCATTTACTAAACCTGGAAAAACATCTGCCCAATTTATGCATGGTGAAGAAGCTTGTAAAACTTGAGATTTTATACCAACTACCAAGAGATCAACTGAGAATAGCTAAAGCCTTCCAATTTATTATTACTATATAGTGCTTCAAACTATTGCCCCAAATCTAAACATATTCAAAATCAATTTAGAAATAGCTATGGGTCTCGCTTAGTTCTAATTCACTCTAATTTTGTAGGGAATTGGACATCTTCAGTGAGATGGAGCTAAAGGGAATGACTCATGACAGATTCTTGCTGGGGCCCCGCTTATTCTCTCTCTCTCTCTCTCTCTCTCTCTCTCTCTCTCTCTCTCTCTCTCTCTCTCTCTCTCTTTCTTATTATGGTTTGAATATGGTTGGAGAACCTCCCAAAGATTCATGACTTAGAAGTTTGCTTATACACATGGTGCTAAGAAATTGCGGAGCCCTTGAGGCAAGGCTGTGAAGTAGGGGAACACATCCATTGCTGCTAAAAGTGCAAATTCTATGCACAACCACTGTGGAAATCAGTGTGGCAGTTCCTCAGGAACATGGGAACTGATCTACTTCAAGACTCAGCCACACCATTCTTGGGTACATACCCAAAGGATGGACATTTCATCCTACCACAGAGACACTGACTCAACCCTGTTCATTGCTGCTCTATTCATAATAGCCAGAAGTGGAAAACAACCTAGATGTCCCTCAACAGATGAATGGATAAATAAAATGCAGTACATTTGCACAATGGGATATTACTCAGCCATTAAAAAAGTGACATAATGGAATTTGTAGGTAAATGGAAGGAAGTAGAAAAAAAATCACCCTGAGTGAGGTATCCCAGACCCAGAAAGAGAAATACAGTCTGTATTCACTTATATGTTAATGATAAGCAAGCTACAGTCTATAGAACCACAGAGGTTAGGTATAGAGTAAGGGCCTGAGGGGCAGATAGATTGTGTGAGAATAGATCGTTAGAGATGGATGAGGGAGACTGGAACAGAAGGATCGAGTGGGAGGGGGAGAGAAGAGGAAGATGAGGGAGAGAATGCAGGAAAGATAGCCAACATTAAGGGCCATTTGAGGGGTAATATGGGAACCTGATGCAGTGGAAACTTGAAATATTTACGTATATAAAAGCAATCTAACAGAAATCACCAAATAATGAGGGAAACGGAGTCCCAGCCAGATATTATTTGTCACCAAATGAAGCTTCTAGTACCAAGACTGGATTACATCTAATTAAATTGTTGGCTGAAGGGGCCCAAGGGCACCCCCAAACAACTCAGGCTGTTGCCAAAACTGTAGGTTACTCTCCAGAAACTGACTGCAAGGCCCTATGGCTGAAGACAACACCTACATCACTCCCTGAACATGGAGAAGTTGAACTGGTGCCTGCATGGAGCCTTCACCCCTACATCCTAGCATCTTTGGTACAGGAAGGTACTCTGCATGCTACCAAAAAGGGAAATGTAAACAACCCAGATACAAAGCCTTGAATCGACGATGGTGTCCTGCAATGGTGCAATTCCAGTGCAAGGGTGGTGTAAATCTCGTGGGAGTAACCAACCAATATCTGGTTTGACTTAGACCCATTCCTCGAGATAGACCCCATATCCAACACTGCTTGGGTGACCAAGAACCAGAGGCTAGATAGTCTAGGGACCTAGTCTAAAACCAAATACTATTGTTCTTTAAAAAAAAAAAAAAGCAATAAAATGACTCCAAAGGACATCCTGCTACATGTATAGATCAGTGCCTTATTCAGCCATCATGAAAGAAGCTTCCTCCTGCAGCAGATGTGAACAAACACAGAGATCTACTGCCAGACAATATGCAGAGAGTAAGAGACCTAGGAACACTCAGCCCTAAGCAAGATGTCTCCATCAAATCCCTCCCCTTAGATCTCAGGGAAGCAGTAGGAAAGGAGGTGGAAAGAGTTTAAGAGCCAAAGGAAATGGAGGACACCAAGAAAACAAGGTCCTCTAAATTAACAGGAGCAAAACACATATGAACTCACAGAACCCAAGTCAGCATGCGCAGGGCCTGTGTGGTCCTGTGAGTACATATGATGGCTTCCACTTTAATGTTTTTAATGGGATTCTGGAATGTTTTAATGAGTGGGTCTCTGGTTCTTGTGCCTTCTCTTGGCTTCTTTTCCTTCTATTTGTTTTGCCCAATTCTAATATGTCAGTTTTGTTTTATCTTATTTTATTATTATCTCTTAGAAGCCTGTTGTTTTCTAATGAGAGACAGAAAGGGAGTGGACCCAGATAGAAGGGGAGGTGAGGAGGAACTGGGAGGAGTAGATGGAGCAGAAAGAACCATATCAGGATGTATTATGTGAGAAAAGAATCTATTTTCAGTAACAGGAGAGAGAGTGCGAGAGGAGAAAAGGAAGAGAAGAGGGGAGAGAGAGGGGGGAAAGAGAGAGAGAGGAGAGGGTAAAAGAGAGAGAAGGGGAAGAGAGAGAGTGGGGGTAAAGCCTTTAAAAGGTGAGGAAGCAGTATGAAGTGGTTAGAGAGTTGGTGGTACTAACCTCAGAAGTGATTAAGGTATCTCTTACGGCACTCCAGTCAGTTCCTACAAATGTGAGTTGTTTGCTATCAACAGGCAAGTCTTGTCCTTTCCAATCCCTGGCTTCCTGTCTCACACCCATTTACCATGCTCACAGCTGCCATTACACACTCAGTGGGGATGTCTGACTTGGGAATTCCAGCTTCAACATAAATCTCTGTTCTCTGTAAACTCCCCAGGCTCAGGTACTTTTATATAACAATGGAAAAGGATCAACCAGCTCTGCTTTTTGCCTTTGTAGCTATAAAGGTGATGTCTTCATTTCATGGCTGCCCAGCAGATAGTATCACAATAACCGTCCATTTCTCTTCTTACAAGAGTTGAATGCCTCTGTTTTAAAAACAGCTTCATCTGCCATGCTTCTTGGGAGTATTGGCTTTCTGTCCCTCCACAGTGACACTGGACAGCTAAGGGTTGCACTTATCAGCATAGAAAAAAACTCTATGCATGTTCTTTGGTGGCTTTCTGGCAAGTGTGTCTCAATCTTGTGGTCCAGAAGTCACTGGGTGTGTGACACTTAATTTCCCACGGGGCTGAATATTTTAGTCTTTTAGCCACTATTTTAGCCACTCGAGTAGGAGTTGTGTGGGTAGAGAAAGTTTCTGTTTCCTCTGTATGACAGAGGTCTTTGACATAGACTGATCTTGTCATGGAACAGATGTGCCATCATGCACTAGCAGTACACAATATCCCTGCCAGCTGAAATTTCCTTCCTTGAAAGTCTAATAATGAAGAAACAGTGGTACAGATGACTTGGTTTCTGTTCTAGTTTCATTTCTGTTACTGTGATTAAAAAAAAAAAAAAACAAAAAAAAAACATCTGGGAGGAAGGGTGTTTATTTCCATATTACAGACTACCATTCGGGGAAATCAAGGGATACTTTCAGACACCTAGTCACACCACCCCCACACTCAAGAGTCAACTGAATGAATGCACACACGCTTGCTTGTTTGCTTGCTTGTGCTCAGCTCAGCTTCTCTACTCTAATGTAGTTCAGGATCCCCTGTCTAGGGAATGGTGCCACCCACAGTAGACTTGTTCTTCCCACACTAATTAAATTAATTAAGAGCATTCCCCCACAGATGTGCCCATAGGCCAACCCAATTTAAACAGTCTGGAGATGCTCTTTTTACATGGGATGATTTGTTGTGCAAGCAAGAAGGCCTGAGTTCAGGTCCCCAGGATCCATGTAAAAAGCTGAGCACAGAGACCTGTATTTGTAACCCCAGCTGTAGGTAGGAGAGGTTAGCAAAGACAGGCAGATCTCAGGGCATTTTTACCACCCAGTCTAGATGAATATGTGAGTTCCTGTCTCAGTGAAAGACCCTGCCTCAAAAACTAATGAAAGAAAGAGAGAGAAAAAGAATGAAAGGAAGGAAGGAAGGAAGGAAGGAAGGAAGGAAGGAAGGAAGGAAGGAAGGAAGGAAGGAAGGAAGAAGGAAAGAGAGAGAGAGAAAGAAAGAAAGAAAGAAAGAAAGAAAGAAAGAAAGAAAGAAAGAAAGAAAGAAAGAAAGAAAGAAAGAAAGAGAGAAAGAAAGAAAGAGAGAAAGAGGAGAGTGATTGAGGAAGATACCTGCTGTCTACCTCTGGCCTCCACACACATGCATAGGCAAGTATACCTACATACAAACACATGTATACAGCACACACACAAATTGTAATAATAATAAATAATAGAAAAGAAATGGAAACTTGAGGTAAGAAACTGGGAAGAAAAGCACAGGAAGGAAACAAGACAAGAGCAGCTTTGGAATAAATGGGCAAGGGCTTGGTGTTCCATCCCAGCCCCACAAGGGAAGGCAGTTCACATGGTGTTTCCTCTTCTCATCTACTTTTAAAAAAGCTTTTCACTTTCCTTTTTGGTTTCTTGAAGGGGACTTCCCATCCCCTAGCCTCATCTAAACATGAACTACATGAATTAGCCTCCTTTGGAAAATGTTCAGTTTCAAAATCCTGCAAATCAGTGTTCCTAGAAATGTTGTCAAAAGAGACTCAGGCTTGCAAAGAGGAAGGAAGTCTAGGCAGAACAGACTTTCTCCAGAAGAGAGAGGGCTGGGACTCATTTTTTCCATTGGCCACATGGCGCCCTATCTCAGGGTCACCTTTCTTATGAAGGATTCCCCAGCCTTCTAGCGAGAAAATGGTGTCCCAGAGACAAAGTAGTAATGTACCCAAAGATAGGTACAGGGTCACAAGATCAGTACAAGCTTTCCCTTAAGTTTCCTCATATTCCTATGACTTATCTTATATGCTGGTCAGACAGATACCCAATCCTCCCCCTAAAGCAACCTACATAATTAAATAATTACTTGTTAATCTATCGTGGTTAGAGTAAACACTCTAACTGTCCCAATGAATTTTCGTCAAATATCCCCTCTCGGCTTTATTTGTTTATGAAATGGTTTATGATCATGGTCTGTGTGCTCTTGCACATTTCCACAAATCAGAATTATTTCCTTTCCTCAGACGGTCTCAGAAAGTGGTAGGCTACCAACGAAGTGCTCTTCTGCCCTTCTCCAAGTGTAGAACCTCCCTGGCCAGCGCCATGTTGGAGAATGGGTAACTTCAAGTCCTATCAGGAAACACCAAGCAGGATTCTAGCGGCTCTGGTTGTGGGGTGGGGTTGCTGACAGCCCTGGTTCTTGGGAGGACTGACAGGGTCTTGACCTTGGGGTCAGCAGAGAGACTTTGTTTTAGAAACACTTGACTTCCAAACCTTCCTCCAGCTTATATGTGATAGGACTATTTGATGAGCTCAGCCTCGGTCTCCTCACTTATAAACTGTGGTTTGGAAAGAATTAGATGGTAATGATGTATGATGAACATAGTACACTTATGTCCCCAACCTGGGACTCACTCCATGAAAGGGCATGGTGCCATAGGCTGAGCTAGGAGTCTTTAGGGGCAACAGAAAGACTCCTTGAGGGCTCCTGCTTCGTCACTCTCCTGAGATTCTGTTTTCAGACCCTGGCTTCTTTACCACCAGCTGAGGGAGCATTTTCCATTTCAGCTCTCAAATTCTACCACTTTAATAAATGCATCAGACCACAAGGTGGTGCTTTATTCTAAAGTTTGATATCAGGAGGCTTTTCCAACTGCAAAGGGCGAGCAGTACATAGCAAGTACGTTCATTGCCATTAAGTTAACTTCCTAAGCATGATACAAACGTCTGTGTGGAGCACGTAGCCCTGTGACGAGGCACCAGGAAGCACAAGCCACAGAAAGACTTTCCAGGATAAGAGGCATAGCAAGACAGGTGCTTTCACTCAGTTCCTTTTTCTATGGTGTTACATTAAACCCTGTACCAAACCCACACTGTTCCAGTGTCCTTCAGTCCCCTAGTGAGCAACAGTTAAAGAATACAGATATAAGAAACAGAAGGAGGGTGTCCTTGTGACATTGGTCTTGAAGTGGGAAATAGTCCACATCCTCTATGACACCTCCAGTCAAAAGCATGAGCTGGGCTCATGGGGCTCTGCATGTAAAGCATATTTCCACTCACCATTTTCTACACACCCACACATATGCCACTGGGCCTCATACCACCTGTGGTGGCTTGCCCGCAGGTATGAATCTCTGTAGGCGGTCAGCTTCCTGTGTGCGTGGCTTCCACATCTGCAGATGCAACCAGATATAAATCAAATATAATATATAAATTAAATATATATATTTAAACATCCTCTGAGGTTCTGGGGACATGGCTCAGCATTAAAAACACTGGTGTCGTACATAAGAGCTCTGATCCCTAGCCTCCACACACCTGAGCTTCCTAGCCAGCCAGCCTAGACAAAGCAGCAAGCTCAAGGTTCAGTGAGGGACCAAATCTCAAGGGAATAAAGCAGAGAGCAATGGAGCAGGACACCCATCAGCCCACTCTGGATTCTGTATATGTATGGTTACACACACACACACACACACACACACACACACACACACACACACATCTTACACACACGCCACACATCACTCATACACACACATGAGCAGACACACATAAAATGTCATTGTAACTAAATCTGAACAGTGTTTTAAAATCATCATTACCTTAACAACTAGGTATAACAACTTTTTACATAGGATTGTCTTTGTGTTTGGTATTGTACATAATGGAAGGATGTAAGGTACATAAGAGGGACTGGAGAAATGGTCAGCAGTTAAGAGTGCATATTGCTCTTCCAGAAGACTGGAGTTCAGTTCCTAACACCCATATAGGATGGCTCACAACCACCTGGGACTCCAGATGCAGAAGATCTGATACTTTCTCCTGGCCTCCTCAGGCACACACACACACACACACACACACACACACACACACACACACACACACACACACACGTTTAGAAGAAAATAAACCTTAAAAAGTAATTAAGTATATGAGAGGATGTGTGTAGGCTCTGTGCAAACATTACTCCATTTTATTGACGAGACTTAAACATCAAAGGGCCTGGGATCTTCAGGAGTCTTAAAACCATCCTCAGATTCTGGGGGACAAATGTAGTAACAGCAACTTTGCCTTAGATTATTGGAGTAGATTAGACTGTCAGGACTTTATAGTATTTTTAAGAGAAAATGAAGAATTAGTCCTGAGCAATCAGAGCTCCATCACCCCCTTTAGGAGTTTCCATAATTCCTGTTCTTTATAAATGGTGGAGGAAAAGACAAGTGGACCAGACGGCTGCAGAGATCCTCTTTAGTCTAGTATTCTGATGCTAGGAATTGGGGCGCACCGCTGTAATCCCAACACTTGGGAGGCTGAGGCAGGATTGCTGCAAGCTTGAGACCAGTCTGGAGGATGTGGATGCCAGCAACAGCCTGCATGGCAAGACCCTGCCCTCACCCCCTAGCCCCCAGAAAATGAACACAATCCTGGCATTCTGTAGGTTGGTCTCATCTACCACCACCATCCCCCACAAAGCCCTGAATTAGTGAAAGTTCAGTAATCATAGATGATGGGAGGGATAGAAGAGAACTCCAGAGAGAACCAAGCAAGGGTAGTTCAGGTCATGGAAGGCTAGGACAGGGACACTTTGGGAAGGGCAGTGCTAAGAAGGAGGGAGCAGAGGGGGGACTGCAGACAAGACAGGGCCAGTGACCAGCAGGCCTTGCAACTTGGGATAAACATGAAGGCAAACTGAGATCTGTTCATAACGGGAAACTGTCCCTCTAAAGACCAAAAAGAAAAGAAGAAACAGCCTTCCCGAGTCTGTCAGGTTTTACCCAAAGGATTAGCTCCCAGATTGGACTCTAAGGGATCTTCTTTCTAAAGGCCGCAGGGACTTCCCTTCACAAACTCCCTGACCCTTTAATCCTCCTGAAAATGACCTGTCCGCTCCTTCCGCTAATGAGACCAGAGAAAAGCAGGCAAGTTTTCAGGCAGGCTTTCCAGGAACATTCTGTTGATCTTCTCACTGCTCTTAAGGCCGCAAGCAACAAGCTTTCATCAAAAAGTCAGAAGAAAAAAAAAAAGATCCTCTGTATGGCTCACAATAGCTGCAGCTTATGAAGACACTGGGAATTCTTATTTTGCCGAATGTTCCTTTAGTCTGTTCATCAACTAGAATAAACTTCACTTTAATAGATGCAATTCCATTTTAATTAAGACAGTTGTCACTTTTCCCCCAATAATAAAAACATTTTATTAAATATAAGCACTGGGAGGAAGGCAGAGAGGATGAAAGACTCTGGACAACAGGCAGCAACATGAGAGCCCGCCACATTCCACGAGTTACTGACTTTGGAGGAGGGCTGCTTCTGCCCTTTGAAAATGATCTGACTCAGCGCGCTTGAATTTTACGAGTGCCCTGATGTGTCATTTAGAAACTGTGTGACCCTTATTTATTTGACATTGAACATTTTATTGTCTAGTGAAAATAATAAATACCATAACTAAAAGTAGAAACAGACTTGCCATCTGGAGATCTAACGAGACAGAGGTATCCGAGGAATCTGTGACCTCATTATCAGAAATGATATTGACATATATACATGTAATTGCATATCTGTACACATAATTAGAATTATAATGTACTGTAGTTTATATACAAAGAGATTATGTTACAAAGCGGCACATCGCTAGTTTTGAGGAAAATGTCAACATTTTACCCTTCTTGTATCTATCTAGTCCAAATACCAATAAATTCTTCATGCTTTTAAGTTTATGTTTTTATGGTTTTTAAACTTTTGACTAGGTAATGGCTGGGAAATTTTGTCAATAATTTTTACGTCCCTTAAAAAATCACTAGTAGGTGATGTGATGAGCATTCATTACTAAATACACAAAATTATAAGATTGGGACTCATCATAAAGAAATCATCATGCATGTCTCTTGTGGTGTCTGTGTGAACAACCTAATGGCATAAAGCAGATAAAAGCACAGTTCTGAGGAAGCAAGGTCAGGGATTGGTTTTTTTAACTCTCACTTACTTCTCTCCTATTATAACCTGATCCTTCAAGTGTGTAGGTTACCTAGACTTTCCTCTCTCAGGAGGTGTCTAAGATGCCATTGGGTGATTGCCTCTTCTATTCAGAGCATGTCTCTGAAAGAACACATCATACCACAGTCAAATTTTCATAGAGGAAACAAATAAATGTAATAAATGAGAAAGAGGAGTGGGAGATCTCTCAGTAGGTTAAGGCGTTTCTGAGTCTGATTCCCAGAATGATGTAAAGGTGGAAGGAGAGAACCAACTCCCCATTTTTGTCCTCTGACCTGCCCACATGCGCCCTGGCACCTGCAAGCAATTGTGGGTGCATGCACACACACAAACACAACAATACAATTTAAAATTTGGGGAAGTTTGCTGTTTTTTGTTTGTTTGTTTGTTTGTTTGTCTGTTTCGAGGCAGGGTTTCCCTCTGTAGCCTTGGCTGTCCTGGAAGTTGCTCTGTAAACCAGGCTGGCCTCGAACTCATAGAGATCTGCCTGCCTCTACTCAAGTGCTAGGATTAAAGGTGTGAGCCACCACTGCCTGGCCATTTTTAATTTTTTTAAATAACTGAGAAAATTCAGTTAATGCACAGGGAACAACAAGAAATTGTTTCTTGTATTTTCTTTTGTATGACTTTCATTTTCCATCAGCTTCAGGTTTTCTTCATCCCATTTGGTGCTCTTATCTTCTGTTACATTTGGAACTGACTTTCGATAAATTAAATAGAAGTTTTGATTACTTATTGCAATTAACATTTCAAGCAAATCACGTGGCTCCTGGGAGCTGATGTGTGTCAGCCATGTTAAGGTTAAGTCACCCAGTCACCCATACTGGACGGGAAGTCAGTGCTGGGGTGGAAGTAGGAAATCCAGGGTTGGATGGCTGAGAATTCACAGCCAGTTCTGGGCTGGATAATCTCATGGCTCATTGCCCAGCCATAAATCTATTTTATTAAAATATAATTATACTTACATGGTAATAGAGCTCACATGTTATAACAAGGCATTTTTCACTTAAAGAGAGACACAGACCGATTGCTAGAGATGGGAGGAATGCTATTTCTCACCATTGGACCAAGGGACTACTGTTTTGGTTCTGTGCCTTTGGCAAATGATTTGCAGAAATGTCTTAGCGAGCCAACAACAGCCCAGCCCTTCTGTCTGCTACCCACAACAGACTTCATTACTGACTAGAGAGGAACAAATGGGGTGGACTTTTATCTCCCGTGACTTCCATTATTTGCCATTGTGCTTACTTGGTAAAATCTGTTTATAGGCCCCTAATCCATTCCTGTGGTATTTCAAGTGATTCATGGTCGTGCACAGAGGTGACATGCTTACCTCTCTACGTGTGTACTGCTCATTGAGCTCAAACTGGATGGCACTCTGCCCTCTTTTAGCTCCCACAACTGTAAATATACCCTTTTTGTTGTCTACTTCACGTTCTTGCATTGTGTGTGTGATTTTGTTGTTCATAATGATTCCCTGGTGTGGTGCTAAAAGGCTAGCTGGAGCCTAAGAGTACAGGAAAGTTGTGGTACATATAAAAATACACATTTTAGATAAACTTTCTTAGGGCATGTTTTAAAGGACTATTGGTGGTGAGTTCAATGCTAAATGAATCAACAATACGCATTATATAAGATGTCTTCAAACAAAAATACACATTGCAGGGTTGTGCACTGAGAGATGAGAAATGATGCAGGAACCGGGCCCAGAATTCTCCTAGGAGCAATACAGTCAGTGCTCGTTAACTTGTGGCCACAGGGGCCTCACAGATGACAACTACCATGAGAATAACAAGACAAGAATCCTGTGAAGAGTACACACTTTGACTATCATTGGTAACACTTTTCTTTCCTACAATGCATGTGCCTGCTTAAAACAGGGACGGCGGGATACTACTCACTGAGCGAAGACAAGGGGATGTTCTCGGTTATTTTTTTCTTCAAACAGAAGGAGGAGGAGGAATAAGAAGACCTGGGACTTCTTAGGTTTAAGAACCGACACATCTTCCGGCAAAGCAGAGGCACAGACAGACCGAGACAGCTGTCCATTAAAGCAGATGTGACCACGCCTAAACTTGGGGATGCTTTAACTGAATGAGAAAATAGAATTGGGGACACTGAGTTTCCACCCTTAGAGAGCTTCAGTAAGAGAAGAGATAACTGATATTATTTTGCAAAATTCCCTAATCTGAGCTTCAGAGTCCTCTAATAGGCTCTTCAGAGCCATGAGGCTCCAGGACAGTGGCCCTCTACAAGGGACCCTGCTTGGCTGAGAGCTGAGGTCTGAGATTGCAGAATGTTGATTCCCAGGATGGAATTACCTACTCTAAATTCCCACATAGATATTAAACCAAGCCATCAATTGTGGGGTGACTGATAATTCCTAGGTCATGTTTCCTGGAAAGTAAGGTTTTGTTTTATTCTTGGGGTATCCATGGGAAGAAAGATGGTAAATGGAAAGTGTGTGTGTGTGTGTGTGTGTGTGTGTGTGTGTGTGCGCGCCCATGTGTCTGTCTGTCTATGTCTGTGCCTGTGTCTGTGTGTGCATCGGCACATGTGAGCACACACATGTGTGAAAGCAGTTATTTTCTTTTTATAATAATTTCTATTTTCTATCACAATCTATTACTCAGCTTTTGGGAATGACACAGAAGTGAATTTGAAGCTTGTACTCACAACCTAATTCCTCCTCTGGGAAATGGAGGACCAGGTCTTCCTTGCAGAATTGCTCAAAACATTCCCTTGCTAGTTCCAGCCCCTCTGTGGCCTTTCCAACTCTCACACATCCTCCTGCCCAAAGCATTCTGTGACCAGGGAATTATAAAAGGATCAGGAAGCGTTTGCAGCGTGTGTCCACGGACCCCATCTTCACAGCGTCTCCTTAAGAAGCAAGATCTAAAACTATACCTGTTTGAAATAACTTCCTGTTTGAGTCAATTCCAGGTTAAAATCTCCCAGAAATGTATCTTTGTCCACAGGGGAGAATTCAGACTTCTCAGAATGCCATGAAAATTGTTCATGGTTCAGCCCATGCTTGGCAATTGTGCCAGATATTTTTTAGAGTCACCTGGGAAGGGAACCTCAGTGGAACACTGGTCTGGCTTTTCAGCATGCCTCTGTGGGCATTTTTTTTATTGGTGTTTGATATGGGGGGATCCAGGACACTGTGGACCATGCCACCCCTATCTCCAGAGAGGTGGTCCTGAGTTATATAGGAAAGTTGAGAATGGCATGGGGAACAAGCCAGTAAGCAGTTCGCCATTACCTCTGCTTCTGTTTCTGACTCAAAGTTCCTGCCCTGAGTTCCTGCCCTGAGTTCTCCCCATTGTTGACTGTAACCTACAAGGTGGAGGGGGAAAAATCCCTTCTCCTCATTACTGGTGTTTTATTTAAGCAGTAGAAAAGCAAACTGGCGCAGTAATACAGATCGGCTCTAAGCACCCTCTGTCTCTGCTTCCAATGCTAACGCTGGCCATGGCCGTACACATGCTGGATGGACTTCGGTAGAGCAGAGAGATTCCGCTATCCTGGGGGAGATGGAAATGTCTGTTCCATTTGGTCAGCCTATACAGGGACACCATTCTGCAATTTGTCAACCTTCGGCTGCTACTGTATCTTTGCTTGCGCAAGAGTCCATGGTGAAGTAAGGTCTCCTGGGTTCTATTAGACAGATCCATTGCACACCCCTAGGGAGCACCAATCTCTCTTACTTTAGGACCTTTACACCATTGCTATTTTTTTTAACCTGGCTGAACACCATTGCTCCTTAGGTGTCAGGTTAGACATCATTCTTTCATCCAAAGCCTGACGCCTAGGAGCCTGAGATACTCTTCGGCTTACCAAGCTTGTCTCCCCACTGGAATTCATTTAATTGATTGCTTACATATGAGAGATTCCAAATACTCCTTAACCTATAGGTTATACCCCCATATGTCCACCATAAACCCAAAACACCATAAATCAAATATGCATTTAATACACCTAGCCTACAGACATACCAGCTTAGCTTTGTAGTACAGCAGAGAGTGTTATTGTTTCTCTGAGTTCCCCACCTCAGCCAAGCATCCCATGAGACTATTGGGCCACATATCCTTAGCTCAGGTTCAATACAGCAGGTACAGTTTCTCCTGAATATGTCTCATTTTGTACCATTGTAAAGGCAAGAAATTAAAAACTGAATCTTTCTAAATTGGAAGGCCATGGGTACTTATGAAGTAGTTGCCAACACAAGGTACCAATGTATAGTAGTTCACAAGGTGGTCCTCGAGTTCTGTCCCTTGAAGCTAATGCCATGTCAGAGGGGCAGGCACAAAATAAGTCTCTGCCTCAAAAGTGTTTGCTTTCAATTCCAAAGAGGTCACAGGTACTCTGAGAGCCTGTTTCACACTTGAATAAGAGAACCACCCTCCTCTGAGTGTTTCCTCATTTCCTACTTGCTTATGTCTCTCTCCTTGGGCTAACAGACTCTTGAACACTGAATCTCATTTTTTTCTAAGTCATGGCCCCAGAGCTTAGCATAGTTATGTACCTAATAAATGATGAATATTACCATCTTGGCGGCAGTTTCTAGAAGGCTATCCAGTTGCTTCTCTATGACAATGCTGGCCCTGGACTACCTCATCCACATTTATCATTTGTTTCTGATTAGACTGAAGGCTCAGGAGTCGCTTCAGAGAAAATCTTGCATAGCTAGCAGCATCTCCTTTAAGAATAGCATACCCTCCCGCTTCCTCCCTCTCACCCTGGGGCTGATCACCCCTTCCCCAGCTTCAAGTGCTTTCCCCTGTAGACTGAATTGCCACCACTCACGCTTTGCCTGAAGCACACTCACACCTGTGTGTCAGCTCCCCCAAGAAGCAGCATTTTTAGCCTTCAGTCAAATGCCTAACATGGAAGCCATGTATTCTACAGAAAGAATTCCAGACAACCCAGAAGAGTTAAGAGGAACACTGGTCTAGCACCCAGCTTTGTTGTGTTAACTCAGTACCCCCTAAATATTTATGTCATCATCATGCAACAAGACCTATATATGCCACAAAAATTCATTTACATGATTCAAATATTACCAAGAGCAAACTTGGGTAGCTTTAATTCTTGTTTGGTATTCTTAGCTTCAATTGACAAAACATAACTGAACTGGACACAGGATGTGGAGTGATGTTTTGATAAATATATGAATAAATACAATGTAAAAAGATACAGTGAGCCGGGTGGTGGTGGTGGTGGTGGTGGTGGCGGCGGCGGCGGCGGCGGCGGCGGCGGTGGCGGCGGCGGCGCACGCCTTTA
This sequence comes from Peromyscus maniculatus bairdii, assembly GCF_049852395.1. Classification (NCBI taxonomy): domain Eukaryota; kingdom Metazoa; phylum Chordata; class Mammalia; order Rodentia; family Cricetidae; genus Peromyscus; species Peromyscus maniculatus. The sequence continues at coordinate 123,199,973 of NC_134856.1, read as the reverse complement.
ATCCCAGCACTCGGGAGGCAGAGGCAGGCGGATCTCTGTGAGTTTGAGGCCAGCCTGGGCTACCAAGTGAGTTCCAGGACAGGCTCCAAAACTACACAGAGAAACCCTGTCTCTAAAAAAAAAAAAAAAAAAAAAAAAAAAAAAGATACAGTGTAAACTATTGAAGCAAGCTGGTGAACACACCTATCGCCTCACTTCTCTATTTGTTTATCGTAAGAACATTTAAAACCTTCCCTTTCAGTCCGACAGGAAAACATTTCAGGGAGCTTTTGATCAGCTTGATGACCACAGTTAATCATAAGTTATTACCTATTTTTTTAAATTGTTAAAAGTAGATTTTAAACATTCTCATTACAAAAAAGAAAGACATCAAAGGAAAACAGTGGTCCTGGAGGCAAATTGGTTTGACCTATTTAGGGGAGGGAAAAGGACTTCAAGGGTTTAGGAACCCTGAGCTACATACACAACGACACTGCGTGATGAAGCTGTTGTGTTCTCATAGTTTCCCCTGATGCCCCCATCTCTTTCCTCTCCTGGAGTTCTCAAATGCGCAGGACTCTAGGACCCTGGGTCTCCATACTCCTGCTGCCTACTCCGTGTCCCTGTATTCTCCGATCTCTGGGTCCACATTTCACCTTCATTTCTGAAGCTTGGCGTGGAAGCATAGGTCTCAGATCCTTGAGAGCATTATTAATAGATTGTGGTGTGTGTGTGGGGGGGAGTGGTGTTAGAGAAGAAAATGGGTGCAAGGAACACCCCTCAGGTTGATAGTCAATGAAGATTTTGAACATTGGAAGACATACTGGAAGGAGCTGGGGAGTTGTGTTCTCTGTCTATACCATTATTGCAAGAGCGGTGTGCTGTTGTTATGTTAGATTCAAACCATACCTCTACGACTGTCGTGAAAATCCTAGGCCCCCACACAGAACAGGATGAAACATGGGCAAACACGGCAAAAGCGTTTACTCTGACCAACCCCAGATTTTGTGGAGGAACATGTAAGGGCCACGAGAAAGACCAACTGCCATTTTGTCTTGAGATGATCTTTCTGGAGAGTTTGGGAAGTAGATCCCTTCCACCACCACCCCTTCCTCATTCCCACTCTTTCCTCTCTCTCCTAATGGTGAGACTCAGACATCCAGAAACCACTCGAAAGAGCAAGTGGTTTCAGAGAACGTGGCCCGTGGAAGGACTAACACAGAGAGCAAACAGTAGGAGGCTCGTGGAGGGGACCACAGTGAGAGGAGGTAAGGACAACCATGTCAGGAAGGGAGATACTTTCCCTTACCCACTCTGTGAAAGAAAACAATCTAGGAAAAGGGAGAGCCTACAATAGTTGTGACAAGTTCAGAAAATATATTTAAACATGTATACTATGAGCGTCATGTGTTTATAGATACACGCATGTATAAACAAGTCATAAGAAAAGGTTTGTCATGTATTATTTATTTTTTCTTTTTCAAGACAGGGTTTCTCTGTGTAACCCTGGATGTCCCAGAACTTGCTCTGTAGCCCAGGCTGGCCTCAAATTCACAGAGATCCTCCTGCTTCTGCCTCGAGAGTGCTGGGATTAAAGGGGTGCACTGTCATTTATTTATGCAACTGTAACACTAACTTTACTTCCTTATGAGAGGCCTTGAACTCTCTGCTTAGACAGTACTCAGAACAATCTTTTACTCCTCAACCATTGTTTACTGTGTCCTAACTTCATCCTGGACATTGTGCTGTAAATTCCTGCTCACTGACTAGCCAAGCTGGACTTGGGTTCATGCTTCTTGGATCCAATAGTAGAGTGGGCATGACAGAGTTTACCAAAGACTCACCCAGGTTGCCTCTTTGGTTGAGATTATGTCAGTACCCCAGAGTGCTGTGTGCTAGAGTTCTAAGTTCAGGGAAAGCTCTGGAAAATCTTCTCTGAGCAGTGTTTCATGAGAAGCAAAAACATTATGACTAGAGTTATGATCCCATTGATGAAGAGTTGGGATTCATGTTGCCCGGTCCTCAGTTTTTCTGGCTTGTCTAATTTGACTATAATTATTCAGTAAGTTAAGTAAGTTGGACATTCACTGTCAATACTGGCCTCTGCCTTTTTATTTTATTTTTTATTTTTTTAAATCTTTATTTTTTATTTTTTCAGAGCTGAGGACTGAACCCAGGGCCTTGTGCTTGCTAGGCAAGCGTCCTACCACTGAGCTAAATCCCCAACCCCAGCCTTTGCCTTTTTAAAGAATACCAGAGCCCTAAACATTAAAGATGAAACTGTAGACTTCATTTTTAAAACTTTATACATAATGCCTGTGGTTATTGTTCCATTGGCCTACTTACCACTTGATAAACAATGAGTTTCAGACATGTGCTGGGCTCAGTATTTAGGAATGACTTCTGAGATTTCACAGAGCAAATGTGTAAGTGAATTACACACAGAAGCAAGTATTGCTTTGGGGTCAGTTTTAATCATAGACCACAGATCCATGCTAGACAATTTAAGCAGAAACAGAATGTGGCAGAAACACCTGAGATGAGCAACTTAAAATGAGAAAAGATTTGTTTGGGCATAGTGTTTCAAGGCTTTCATTCTACTGGTAGCTAGGCCTTGTTACCTCGGATCTGTAGTGTGGCAAGACAACATGACTGGGAAGCATGTGCGTGAAGCAAGGCTGCTCACTTCACAGTGGTTAAGAAATGAGAGAGAGGGGAGGGGCTGATGCTCCAATGTTCCCTTTCAAGGGTACACCTCAGTGACTCAGTTCCTTCTCCCAGGCCTCATCACCTAAAGGGTCTACCATTAGCCAAGCAGGGAATCAAATCCCAAATGTGCACCTTTGGGAGACACCAGGTAACCAATTCATAACTTGGGTTCATTGAGTATAATTCTCTCACAAGTTCCAGTGCTACCGTATCTGAATGTTGCATGGTTGCTGGGGATCCACACTCAGGCGTAAGCACTCTACTCAATAGGCCATCTCTCCAGCCCCTCTGCGGCCATTTAGCAATGTCTCAGCTCTGGGGCATTCTCTGCACAGTCCTTGGGGGCTGTCCCACATGATCACAAAACATGCGACTCTCATGTTCTTTCTCCACAGAAGGAAGGGACCAGAAAACAAACAAAAAACAAAAACAACAACAAAAAACCCCACTCTTTGGAAGCCAGGAGAACAAGTTTTTCCTAGAAATCCTCAGACCCCTTTGTCCAGAAGAGGATTACACACCCATGCTGAACTGCAAACCACACTGGGAAGGTTTCAGGCGCTACGTCGGGAAGCTGCCAAGAACAGAGGCGGGCATGGCTTCTGACGTGCAGCCCAGTGAATGCCAAGGCTGAATTTTATTGCAATAATAAACTGCGCTCACACATGTCACCCACACATAGGTTACAGATGAGTAAGAACAAGACGGCTGTGAGCCCAGACATGTCTGGCCAGGAACGCTTGGAAACTACCTAAGGTCAGGGCAGTTAAATGAATGTATGCTGGTGGAACTAATGCTTCTTTATGTGCCGTTGTGCCCCTTAGGAACTGCTTGTAAAGTCATCCATAAGCATATTCACAGAGTGATGAAAACCTCTGGAGAGGTGTTTATAGTACCTAGTCCCACACCACCGGAGATAGATAGACCCGGGTAGGTGACTCTTCTCCTGCTGGCCGTAGACACTCTTCTCCCCCATTCTGGGTAGACAGTTGGCCATTTGCAGGTGTATACATTTGTACGTCAGATGTCCTTTCTCTTTCTGCATGACAAAGTGCCAGTTTAGGAGGATTCTCCTCATTCTTTTCTCGTCTCATTTTACAAGGGCTAACTAGTATTTTCTGGTTACTGTTGTTTGCACACAGACAGACCAGCAAACTTCCAGATATATATCATTTTTGCTGCCTTCTAGAGCACCTGGGAAATGTGCCAATAAGCTTGCTAGACTCCAGAGCAGTAAGTCTGGGTGGCTGCCTCTTGCCCACTCTGATGGATTCAGCTGCCTCTTTTGTTCTCAACACACTTTCCCTGAGTCTCATCAGCCCCCTCTGTGACATCCAGGAGTCTGGCAGCTCTCCACCTGGGGAGGCAGGTTTTACTACTGTCTCTGGATGAGACACTGTAGTTCTGTGATGCCACAAGAAGAGGGGCTTGCTGTCACATGGTGGTGAACTCTACCACAGGGTGTGTGTGTGAGCTATGCAGGTAGTCAGAGGCATGGAGGAAAGAGTGCGGGTAGAGAAGAGAATCCAGCTAAACTGAAGACGCATTTTAGTGTGTCATGTGCTTTTAATGGAGTGAAAGAGGTGTTAGCCATGCATGCCTTCCAACCTGCTTTCTGGACTGCAATTTGAGAGCCCACACTGAAACCCCACCTCCTCCGTATACTAAAGGCCAGAGGGGACAGTGTGACGGGGTTGGAGAAACAAAAGAAACACGGATGAGTGGTGAGGAGAAATAGAAAGGTGGACAGGAGGCAAAGGAGGAGAAGACAAATAAGAGACCTGGGACCGGAGATGTAGCTCAGTGGTAGAGCGCTTGCCAAGCATGCACGAGGGCCTGGCGCAATCCCTAGTATTGAGAAGAAAGACCAAAGAGAAAAATAAAGAACAAATGATAAAAGAGTGGGGTTTGTAGCTAGGAAACCAGATAAGTGGGATAAAACTGTTGGTGGACAATGGCTGAGTCCAAATTGAGAATCTCTGTGGACACCATCTATTCAAGTGCCTGGTGAAGTTTAGACCTAGACACTGAAGTATGCAGTGTTGATCTAGAAAGACAACATTCCCTCTTCTGGAATGGACTGTCATCAGTATAGACCCAGAGGAAATAAGTGTGACATAAAGTCAAGACCTAAGGATTATGAAGGAAAATCATAATCCTGGGGTGGGGTGGGTGAAGGGCTGTACGTGATGGGGGACAGCAGAAGCCATGTCTCCCTATGCCGATGATGCATAGGAAGGGAATATATGGAAGAGAAAGAACACAGGACTCAAGTGCCTGGGACAAAAGCAGGCCAGACTTTAGAGAAGAGTGGCCAAAGGTGAGGAGCCAGCACGAAGCAAGAAGATTACAGAAAAGTAGGCAGAGAGGGTACCCAAGAAAGTACAGGAAGGAACTTCCAGGGAGCATGAGCAGGAGGAAGTTCGGCAGGATGTGAAGAAAAAGCATCTGCATCTCATGTAAGCCTTGGGATTGGGAAAGCTGTTTGGAAAAATGCATGGCTGTGCCTTCAAAACCAAACATGCCTACGCCTTGGGCAAGCAGTTCCCCTCCTGCACACACAGCTGACAGACGTAGCAGCTTCTACCCAAAACTGCAGAAGAGCATTCAAATTGTATCCTTTTAAAATAGCTCCAAGTTAGAAGTGACCCTGGTCTAACAGTGAGTCTTGTCAGCTCAATGGGACTTAGAAAGCCCCATGAAAACACAAGTCTGGAGATGTCTAGGAGGGAGTCCCCAGAAAGATGGAAATGAGGAAGAAAGAGCCACTGTGAATGTGGTATCACCATCTCATGATATGGGGTCCCAGGTCTAATTAAGCAGAAAGCAAGCATTGCACCAGCATCCATCTTTCTCTCTGTCCTGAGCCGGGGTGCAGTGTGACCTGCTGCCTCACGGTCCGGTCGCCATCTGGTCCCCATCACAATGGACTGTACCCCAGAACTACACTAGCATTTTATTCTCTAAGCTGCTTTTGACAGGAATTTTGTCACAACAACCAGAAAAATAATGATCACATCAGGTATTCACTCACTATACAGAGTTCTGTAGTATATCCATTCATTCGATGAACTAAGGCACAGCAAAGAAAAAACAATTTAAAAAAAAAAGAACAACTACACAAGACATAATGACTATCACTAACTCAATGGGAAGGTGAAGAAAACCAAACATGAAAAGATATATTTACTATTTCTCCAGTCACGTGAAGTTCCTAAGAACAAAGGCATCTATAGTGATAGATGCCACAAGGGTTGTTTCGTTTGGAGGTTACTGACCTGGAGAGGTAACGAGTGAGGAGATAAACTCTAGGAAGCTGGGCATGGACCATAGTTCCTCCCAGATGGTCCTTATATAGACTGGGTGTGTTCAGGCTGCTAAAGCAAAGTACCTCACTTACACTGGGATACTTTAAACACCAGGCATTGATGGTTGATGGTTCTGAAGGATGGGAAGCTACAGCGTCTGGTCAGGGCTGTTTCTCCACTTCACACATGCCATCTTCTACCTGTGTCCTCACATGGTGGAAGAACAGAGAGAGAGACAACTTTCTGTCACCTGTCTTCAGGGCACTCATCTCATTGATGAGGGCTCTAGCCTCATGACTTAACCCTCTCCAGGCCTAATCTCTTCATATTGTTTGTTACATTAGAAGTTAGCTTTCCATGAACTGGGGAAGGTGACATACATACAGAGTAAATAATCTTATGTAAAAAATTGAGTTTAATTGAATACTTAAGACTTGAAAACGTTGCTGAGTATGTGTTATGTTTCAGTATTTTTTTAAATGACAAAGGAAAAAGCAATTAGCCTTTGTAAACACTCCATGTAGAGAGGTGTTTAGGAGGGCCACTCCTGTGGCTGAGAGCAATAATTACATGGAGTACGATGGTGTGAGAAGGTAAGCCATTCCTTTATTATATTTAAGATGGGAAATTTTAAAGCAAGTCTGCATGCCAATGAGAAAGAGCTAGCAGAGGAGAAAATAAAGACAGGGAAGGAGGAGAGAAACCTGGGGTAGGAAGAACGTTCATCTATGTCAGATAAAGGAGTAGGTGTCCCCAAAGAGGAGTTGGCTTTCGATAGGATCAGGGATTGCTCTCCTGTGCTGGCAAAGGCAAGGGCAGATTGGAACGGCTGTAAAATCAAGCAGGCTGGCATACCACCAGGTGGGAGACCTCAGATTGTTTTATGCTGTAGAAGTGGGATGGGTACCATTTGGGTGAGTAAATGAGTTGGAGGAGAACAGTTTGAAAAGTTGTTTGGGAGAGAAACTGGGTTGTGGAGAAAGAGAGAGGACTCCCTGGTAGGACTGAGGGTGCTTATGAGGTCATCCATGTGAAGAAGAGACTTCCAAGTAGAGCTGTGTTGTTCTTTGTATTTCAGATTACTCATGTGACACATAAGGACTGCAGCATGAGTGGACATTGTAGACTGTCCTTGTATAGCCTATATAGCTTGCTACACGCCTAAGGCTACACAGTGGGCATGTGTGCATGCCTGTGCGTGGTGTGTCTGTGTGTCTGTCTGTCTGTCTGTCTGTCTGTCTGTTAGCCAATTGTTCTTAGAATTGCAGAAAAGAAAATGATGAGATGAAATCAAGCACAAAAGCCAGGCATGCTGGTACATTCCTGTAACTTCAGCACTCATGAGGCTTAAGGAAAGTGAATCATGAGTTCAAGGCCAGGCCAACCTGGGCTATAGTGTGAGACCATGTCTCAAAACAATGACAACAATAACAAATAAATAAGAAGAGAAAATTATTTCTATCAAGAGATACTGCGTAAATAGAAGATGTGTAAGGCCCCGATCCTACCACACATCAGATTGTTTAACAGCGCACTTCTTTGTTAGTGATAGCAGTCTAAAATGATGACAAAAGTACAGTAGAAGCCAGACGGACGCCTCAGTTGTTAAGAGCACCAGAGGACCTGGGCTTGATTCCCAGCACACACATGGTGGCTCACAACACTCGGTAACTCCAGTTCCAGAGGATCTGGTGCCCTTTTCTGACCTCTTCTGACCCTGCACACATGTGGTACCCATATGTACATGTAGACGAAACAATCATACACACAAAGTAAAACTAAATCCATGTTTTTAAAGTATAGGAGAGGAAGTACATAAACCAGTAAAATAGATGTTATCATTGTCACATCTTATGCTGTATATGTATACTAAACTTATATCACTAGCCATACAGTAAATTTATTTATGCCAGAATCTCCAGAAAAACATGAAAAAATGCATTATGCTATTTGACATTATGACAGCTATCACATCACAAGCAATGGGGAATTTTTATCTCTATTACACTCTTAAGGACTATGATCACATATGTGGTCTGTCATTGACCCAGACATCATCCTGTGGTACGTTCATGTAATAGGAGTCTGATTAAACAAAAGCTAGAGGTTTTATTTTAGGGAGGCTATATGAAGATGGGGAGCCTCAGTACACAGAAAGGAGCCATTTTAGTGAAGGTTCAGGATTTTCTAAATTTGTTTTGTTTTTAAAAAAGGTGAGGTAACTTCTGTTTAATGAAGAAAAGGTGGTCAGTTTTCAGGCATGAGCCCTATGGAGAAACTTGACAAAGATGACAGACGGCAGGTATACCCAAAGGTATAACAATTTTTCAGAGAGAGAGAATTCAGATACCTGCCTGCATAGAGATGATATTTTTTAAATGTTCAGAGTAACACTGTCCCAAACAGAAAACACACACCTGGAAAAACAAATATCCTTCAACCAAAACCTGTTGATGACACAGTCACACCAAAGGCTAGCTACGGGCCACAGAGGAATGTTCCCCACACAATGTAAAGGGAAAAAAACGTGATCAAAGATGACAGTGTGCATGGAGGCAGTTATCACAAGCTTACATCGAAATCTAACCACCACTGTGCATGGAAGCAAAGGAAGAAAGAGCAGCATGGGCGTGAAAAGGACAAAATTGGGACGATGCTCCTCAAAGGATGTAGGTGTGAAGGCTACAGAGACAAGTTCAATGCCAAGGATGGCAGTCTACATCTTGACGTCAGTGAGAGATATTTTAGTATTGTGTTATTCTTTATGCCTTTTTTGGAGACAAGAAATGCTTCCTGGTGTGTTTTTAAATGTTTTATTTTAAATAAGGACAGTAGATTGGTATGACATCAAGATTAAAAATAAACTGTTAGAGCGGGTTTGTTAGGGAAAGAGGTTATCATGTACGATGCTGATCAGAGGAGAGAGATACTAAACACTGGGACTTCTTAAATCTTTTATTATGTTTTTACTTATTTCTCTCTGTGTGTTGGTTTTTGTTGTTGCTGGTTTTCTTATTTTTTGGTTTGGGTTAGCTTGTTGTTTATTTGTTTGCTTGCTTGTTTTGAGAAAAGGTTTCATTATGTATCCTTGGTTGGTCTAGAACGCTCTATGTAGACCAAACCGGCCTTGAAATCACAGGTATCTGCCTGCCTTTGCCTCCCAAATGCTGGGATTAAAGGTGTGTGCCACCATACCCAAACAAGCCAGGATTTGTGAAGAAGGATCAATGTGTGGATATTGACACAGGACTAGAAGTGTAGCACTCACTTACACAAGCTAAACTTACAATAAAGGTCCATTGAGATAAAAGGAACTTCCTTAAATAAATCATTGATATTCACTTGAAATCAGGACTACTCTTCCCCCCTCACCCTTGCAAGATGATGAAGCTATTAAGGCATTGAAGATTTATAATTACAATGATCACTATATGTTTAATTTTGTTATCACTTGGACCAATGGGGTTGTGAAGTCATAGAGTTAAAAGTCACTTTAAAGTGTGGGAAGCCTCTTCACTCACTATCATGTCCTCTGCAGCTGTGACTAGGGGCAGCATATCAGTTACTGGGTACACACGGTATATGAGGTACTGCTTTACACAGCAAAGACAGATGAGAGCCTGAGTCTAGTCCTTGAAGGCTAGAAAAACTTTAAGTTGATCTTGGAACATCAGAGAAGATGAAACATTTATAAGATGAAAAAACAATAAACTTGTTTACAAAATGTTCTTTAGCCACAAAATACACTCACTTTCAAAAAGTGTACTGGTGAAATCATTATTAAGTAACTTAGGAAAGGGATATAAGCTTATTTGGCTGCACACACACACACACACACACACACACACACACACACACACACACACATATATATCATAGCCTCACAGAGCAGTGTGGTTGCTGAATTACCAATATAACTGCAAGTACTGGAGAACCAATGCCATAAGCCATGCCACCTGGTGCCATAAACATTATTGTATACAACAGTTTCTTGGTAACTCGTTTCACTGATGACTGAGGAAAGGTTCCTGTTAGAAATGGTAAAATGGTGTATGATTATAGAAATCTCTTTCTTCAGTAGCTCTAGATAAAGCACATGGTTTTAAAATGTGAAAATTCACATAAAATGTTAAAATTATGACATAGTGAAAGGCACTATGTCATAAACATTTTTTAATATCCAGAGAAAGAAAAGCAAGATTTTGGAGTATCATGGCTTCGTGTACTTTGTTCCTAGAAGGATACTAGGGAAGTAAGGTCATCAAGCATTATGAAAGTCTTGTAACATACTTTGAGAAAAGCAGACTAGAGATGATAATGTCTTGGTACAATCCCAGAAAAAAAAAATCTGAGGATCAGTAGTATTCCAAAAAAGCAGAAATCAACCTGTAAGCCAGACTAAAGTATGAAGAGTCAGTATGCATCCATGGTACCCCATATGCAGATTCCACCAATCTCAGATCAAAAGTATTTTAAAAGTAAATTGAATTGTATCTGCATTCAACATGTGCAAACTTTTCATGTCGTCATTATTCCCTAAACAGTACAATACAGCACCTCTTTACTTAGCCTGTGTCTTGCAGTTGATGTGTTAAGTAACCTACAGAGGACTTAGAGCGCCATTGCGCATGACTTAGTGAGCAGGATGGGACAAGCTCTGCTGACTGGGTCAAGTTGGGAAATTGCATGAACATTTGTCCTTTTATAACGCTATGTGGTCTAAGCCAATCACTGCCCATGGCCTCTTGATTCAACAAAACGATGATGTAGTACAAGGTTTCTGAGGCAGTAGTATAACATAACAAGCTGTTTCAAACTTTTTTATGTGTGTAAATAGAAGCGCTCACAAAAATAATGATTAAAAAGTGTGGTTAGTGTATAAGCAGTCACATTGTCATTTGTTATCATGATCAAGAATTCCGTGTTGAACAGAATTGAGTGTGCTCTGCTTTACTTCGTCAAGCAGTTCAGTAGGGGTAATTTACCTTGGCATTATCAGAAACATGAGTCACACACCATGCTGTGACATCACAGTAGCTGAGACATCACCAGGCAATAGGGTTTTCCGGTTCCATTTTGATCCTGTGGGGCCACTGTCACATATATAGTCTAAGGGGTGAAATACCAGTATGGGACATGTGACTGTATGAGAGCAAGTGCATAGATTCTGTGCAGATGCTCAACCATTTGGTGCAGCATACAGTATTAGCCTTGGGTGTAGGTATCTGCTGGGCCCCTGGAATGAATCCACCATGGATTTCAGAAGATAGCTGTTGCTGGAAGGCTTCTCTCCAGGTTCCACCAAGCCCCGCAGTCCCACAATCCACTTATAAAATAATCACTCAGATGCTTATATCACTTATAAACTGTATGGCCGTGGCAGGCTTCTTGCTAACTGTTCTTATATCTTAAATTAAGCCATTTTTATAAATCTATACCTTGCCACGTGGCTGGTGGCTTACCAGAGTCTTTACATGCTGCTTGTCCTGGCGGTGGCTGCAGTGTCTCTCCCCTCAGCCTTCCGCTTCCCAGAATTCTCCTCTCTCCTTGTCCCATCTACTTCCTGCCTGGCCACCTATTTCCTGCCTGGTCACTGGCCATCAGTGTTTTATTTATATAGAACGATATCCACAGCAGATAGCATAGTTAATATTATAGCAATCATTATAATTGCAAGTATAAATTTTCAATCTTGTAATGGCTTCATCATCTTGCAGTTGTGCTTAGAGAAATTTTTGAAGATGAAATAAGGTTCAGCAATGTTTCCAGTTTCATATCAGCTTGTTTAATTTGACCAGGCTTCATGAACTTTTATTGTGATTTTTTTTAATAGTGGCCTCTATAAAATCGTCTTATTATTGACCAAACATTTGACATGCTCGTCACTTTTCTGTGTCTATCCACCCATCTCCCCAGTCCTACAAAGCAAATACTGCAGTTGGTGGGCTAATTTCCATATTTTATCCCGTACAGTTTTTCAACAATTTTGAGAAAATATTTTGAAACAGAGTTTTAGGTATATATACAAAATTATCATTGCTCATAGATCCAGTGGGACTATGTTGTGCCTGGAGCTGTCTGTTCCACTGAGCCGTTCTTGCCCCTCCTGAATTCAGCATGGCCTCTTCATTTCGCCACATTGTGCCCTGGCTGTGACAAGAGCATTTGCTTCTATTTGCCATTGGGCTTTTACTGCTATTGTTTTTAGAGAAATATTTTTCCACACAGGTGGGGAATCCCACAGTAGACTGAGAAGCATGAGTAGATTTTTTTTTCTTATACCCAGCCCATCTCTACCACTCAAGTTTTTTTTTTTTTTTGATTCTCAAAGGTACTTTAATTTGCAATGTAGAATTACAGAGTTATAGATAATGTTTGCTATGGCCTATTATATTTATTTTCTTTGAGGGTTATGATTGTGTATGACTTCTTCCTTCTTCCTCTTTTTCTGTGTATTTTTCTGTGAATTTTCTTTATAATGCAAGATTATCTTTTTTATTGAAAACCTCATACGATACTTACATATATGTGCACTTATATACACATGTGTGTCTATGAAACACACACATCTGCATACATAAATGTGTTTATTTATACAGATCCTGATTCTTGTAACAAGTCAATAGATTTACAGCACTTCTTATCTGAGAAATAGTATAAAGTTTTCCTGAAAGAGAAGAGAGTACAGAACTCTAGAGACCATCCATGAATCTTCCTCTGAGTTAGTAAGACTGTGTTTTCATTATACTCTGCGGTCATACCTCCAGAGCAGGAAGCGGGAGGACAGGGCAGAGGTGGGCAGAGACCTGAGTTACCAATGAGACTCTCCTTTGTCAAGTATTGAGAATTTACAGGATTTCTCGATAGCAACAAGAACAAAACTTTTTCCTGTCACATAGGAAATATTTTTTGAAAGAGGAAGCCATGTCTAAATTATAGGTTTTTTGTTTTGTTTTGTTTGCTTTCTAAAAAATAAAACAGCAAACTTCATCTAGATATGGAATGAGGCTTCCATTACTAGTTGTATTCAATTAATCTTCCCAGGATTTATCTGTAATTTATTTACAAAGTTGCATTATTCCCCTTACAACACTATTCAGTTCAGCCCCAAACATTATTTTCTAATATACTGAAAGCCAAAAATGATTAAAGGATGAACACAGCAACTTCACCCTTGTTACCCTTTTTCATTATAGACTCCATAGAATATTTTCTTATTTCTAGAGTCTGCCAGCAGTATCGACATTTTCTCGAGTATGCTTGACCTCAGCATCTATAAACTATCCTCTGCTGAAGCACGCAATAAATGAAGTTCACAGGACTCAAAAAGCCACAGGGTTTGAAATTCAGTGTTCCAAAGAAATTATCAGCTTCCAAATCATACCAGCTTATTAGAGGCTACTTTTCACCTTGGGGACAGTAAAAAAAAAAAAAGGGGGGGGGACACGTATGGGCCAAGGACCTGTGTATCTGGACATCCAGTCTTTGCATTTCATCTCGTCATTTCCTACTCTGGAGACGACTTTATCCCTTACTTCCCTGGTCAGCTAAGGCGAGGGCTACACGAAGCCCTGGAGTTCCGCAGCGGGTAATTCTGGCCCCCATTTATCATAATCTCTTTTCTGAAAAGATAAATCATTCTTTGTTCTGAGCCAAGGTTTCCTTACAAGCTTTATCAGCAACTCTTCAGCTTCAGATGAATTCCTTTGACATTTTTCACAATTTACAACATGCGATTTAAAAGAAAGAAAGAAGGAAAGAAAGAAAGAAAACGTCAGTGTTTTTGAACAACACAGGAATATCTTGATGATGTGAATGAAGCAATTCTATCAAGTAGAGTGTACTGCCATGGCTGTATCTGTATAATGAATTAATAAAATTGAACACTGAAGTGTTGGGTACATCTTGCTCAATTCGCATAATCATTGCGGTTAACTCACTACTTCAGTAATTGTTTCTTGAGTATCCACTCTGTGGCCATCACTGTCCCAGTGAAATTTATTCTTTCCTGGATCTTGCCTTATCATGCAGAAGTGAGATGATTAGACATGAACACGGGATGCTTGGAGGTGGAAATGGCACTAGAATGAGAGGATAAGTAGGAAATATTTCAAGAGGGGTCTGGGAAGGGGCTAGATAGAGGTTGATTTGTAGTGCTGAGTCTGGCCGAGGAGGTGATACTAGGAGAAAGACTTGAAGGAAGTGAGAGAAGGAGCTGTATGGAGAGCTGGAAGACGTGTGTACGAGGCGGACGAAAGCATGTGTGAGGGCAGTGAGGAAACTATGGCAGCTGAACTGAGGGGGCCTGAGGGCAAATAGTGTTGCTGTGGCCGCCTTGCGTTCTGTGAATGCAGGGAGCACAGGACACAAACACTCGCTGGTTTAGTCTGCAAGGGTCACCACAGCACCCTGGACTGGGAGCCTCAAACAGCAGGAATTTGTTTCTTTGTGATTGTGGACGCTGGAAGTTCCAAATCCAGGTGTGGCCGTGCTGGTTTCTCCTGAGACCTCTCTCAGTGGCCTACATAGATCGCCTTTGCTCTCTAGATCGTCACATGGTCTTTCATCTGTGTGCCTATCCCAATCCACCTTCTTAGAAGGACACCGGCCACACTGGATCAGGGCCTGCCTGGACTTCATTTCACATTAATTAACTTAGACCTTATCTCAAAATACAGACCCAACTCGGAGGCATTGGAGTTAGGCCACCAGTGTGAATGTTGAAGGGACCCAGCTCAGCCTGTAATCTACACGTGGACTTCCTTTGTGGTCACAAATATTGTAGCAAAATTCCCTGTACAACAGGCTTCCTTCCTACTGCAAGAGTCTTGTAATGAGAGCCTAGCTCCAGATGAGCCAGGTGACTCAATTCCGTTTATCAGAACTGCCTGCTCTCCTGAAGTTTATCAATGTCCCCAAGCCTCACTATAGCAGAATGCTGGGGTTAGCAGCGAATCATACAAAATTAAGTCATCTCATCACCTAATAGACAGATAGGAAAACTTAGGGGTCTCTGAGCTAAAAGAGAATGAACATAATTACAAAGAAATACAGTAATGCCATAATTTCCTAAGTTCTCAATTTTTTTTTTTTTTTTTTTTTTTTTTTTTCTGAGACAGGGTTTCTCTGTGTAGCTTTGCGCCTTTCCTGGAACTCACTTGGTAGCCCAGGCTGGCCTCGAACTCACAAAGATCCACCTGCCTCTGCCTCCCTAGTGCTGGGATTAAAGGCGTGCGCCACCACCGCCCGGCCTAAGTTCTCTATTTTTAAGGCTGCATCTAAAAAAAAGCATCTGAATAAACAGTGTAGGCCAGCTGTTTCCTCTTTCACGTCTTCCACAGTTTCTCTCTCATTGCTTCACCAGGAGCCTCTTCTTTGCCTGGAGACTTATTTTTCCATGTCAGTGCACAACCAACATGTGAGCCATCAGCCTCCCATTCCTGCTGTCCTGTCTTCCCCGTTCTGAGGGACCATGCCTGCAAACTGAGGCAGAGCAAACCCTCCTTCCCTCCAATTGTTTGTGTGAAGTGTCCCATGTGACCCAAGCACGTGAAGTGTTCCGTGTGACCCGAGCATGGGAAGTGTCCCTTGTGACCCGAGCATGGGAAGTGTCCCTTGTGACCCGAGCAGGTTACTTAGACTCCTCTATGCTTCACTCAGCTCACATTGAAAATGAAGATAGATGTGGCTGTTTCTTGGGGAGAATTTAGATGCTTACCCCCCTCTCTTGTGTGTGTGTGTGTGTGTGTGTGTGTGTGTGTGTGTGTGTGTGTGTGTGTTAGATGTCTTTTGGTCCATTCAAGAGTCTCAGTCCAAAGTTTAACCACATAGCTCTTTTCTAAAGCCTTTCCTTTCGTCTTTCCCCTTGCCTCACTTCACACACTCAGTTCTGAGAGAACGCCCAGCTCCTCATGTCTTTCTGATCCACACCAACTCCTTTGGTTACACACTTTGAATGTGGACTGTCCCCATAAGCTCATGTGTTTGAACACTTGGTCCTCAGCTGATTTTGAAACCTCTGGGGGGTAAGGCCTTACTGGAAGAAGTGGGTAGCTGGAGATAGCTTGAGGTCCACAATTAGCCCTACTTCTGTTTTGTTCTGTTTCCTGACTGACCAAGATGTAAGAAAGCAACTGCATGTTTCTGCCAGCACAGCTGTGACCCGTTCCCACTGCCATGCTCCACCCCCCCATGACGGAACGTGTCCTGGAACTAAACCATTCCCACCATCATGCTCCCCCCCAACCCCACCCCACCCCCATGATGGAACGTGCCCTGGAATTGTGATCTAAATTAGATCCTGACTCTCCGAAGTTGCTTTTGTCAGTATTCCCTCACACTGATGAGAAAGATAATCTATCTGGGGTCTGGGGTCTACCACTTGCCGGCCTTGTGTGACTATGACCTAACCTCCACCACGTCTCAGTTTCCTTGCTTGAGAAATAGGGTAGTAACATCTGCTTGTTAGGGTGATTTGGGAACTTTTCAAACGTATGTCTTGACCTGGGGAGATAGTTCAGTTGCTAAGGTGCTTGCTGTTCAAACGGGAAGACCTATGTTTGATCTCATAAACCCACGTTCCAAACCCGGGGGCAATGGCAAATGCTTGTAACCCCAGCACTGAGAAAACATAGACAAGAGGACCCTTGGGGCTCACCACCAGTCGATCTACCTTATTCAGTGAGGCCAATAAGAGACTCCGCCTCAAAAACAAGGTGAATGGAACCTAAAAACATCCAATGCTAGAGGTTGACAAGCGGCCCACTAATGCACAGGTACACACATGTTCAATGCACACATTCACACTTACCAACTCTCTCTCTCTCTCTCTCTCTCTCTCTCACACACACACACACACACACACACATGTACACACACATATTTATGTCTCTGTGTGCATGTGCGTTTTTTATTAGCCACCGGTTCCCAGCAAGCACAACGTAAAAGGCTTGTTTTCATTACCATCACCCTTTTCTAGGAAATTGCTCAAAAGTCAGTGCTGCAAAACATCCGTCGAGACTAATGAAATTCGAAGATCAAGAGATATAAAAAAGCAGCCGCCATCATCACGACACTCCTATTGAGAAATCGCCGTCAAGGAAACGCTGCCTTCAGTCATTATGGAGTTTTCCTTCCCTTGGGTAACCAGCAAGGCTTCTTAAGGGAGAAACTCCATTGATTTTAAAACAGTTTTGAAGAAACTTCTAAAACGGTCATCAAGGTTGAACTCAAATAAGGCCAATAATCCTCTACACTGTTAGAGCGTGGGTCTTAGATCTCCCCCAGGCCCACGACCTTCTGGAGCTATTGAAGATGGTAGAGTGAGTAGACGATTAGTGTACAGAAGGATGTTACATCACTCGGGTGTGCCCTTGGGAAACAGATTCCAACCCTACTCCCTTGCTGTTTTTTACTTCCCTGATACCGTGTGGTCTTGTAAGTTGCTGGTGTCGGGATTTTGTCACAGCAGTGACAGCATGGCCCTTAAATTCATGATTCTTGTTCTCAAAGCAGTTATGAGGTTGTCCAACCACCTCTCAGACTTGGAGCTGGTGGTCCCACCTGCTTCTGAGACTGTCACAGCCGTGATGGGGACATTTTCCAAGGAGAAACTACTTCGTTATGTCTGGGTCATGGGTCCACCAATCACATAGGAATGTAAAGAACTGGGGGGAGACACAATATTAGTGTGATCAGGAGAACCGTTTGTTGAGCATTTGCATGCGTAGCACAGATGTTAAAGACACATGTTTAAGACGTTAAAGTGCTGGTTTCTGACCAGGTATGGGGAATAGCCTAAAGAGGCAAAATCCAGCTTCTACGTGCACATCACCTTTCCCTGGGGATGCTGCAAGTAGTCACTGCGGGAACCAAGATCCCAGACTGCAATGAAGCCACCCAACAGACAATCAGGACAAGGTGCACTGCCAGGCTCTCCAGGTGCCGGCAATCTCGACTCATCAGAGATAACTTGTCATCCTTAAAAAGTCAGCAAAATCTGAACAGAGTTTTAAAAATGCGTCTGGTACTTTGATGTGACATTTTTCCCCACAAGATCCAATTTCCTCGCAGCTTTACTTGATCAATGTTGGCAACCTCCTAGGTTTATTAACAGGTGGTGTTGGCAGGTTAATTACAGGAGAAAATTAGCACGCATCAGAGACATAGGTGATCACTCCTGCTTGCAATTGCCTCTGATTGTAAATGACTTATCACAGCTTCCTGTTCACCCCCTGGGTCAAGGGTTCAGGCCACACAGAAGCTGTGGAGTCCATAACCCTGCAGTCAGCAGTTCCCAGTGCTGTGTCATCGCTGGAAACTTGGCAGGAACTGATCTGGGTGGACAGAATGCCTCAAATAACTGAAACACAAATTCTTCTTCTCCTAGGGCTGCCATAGCGAAGGACAATAGGCCGCGGGGCTTAGGTATCAAACAGTTCATCTCCAGTAGTTCCAGACGTGTCTAGTCCCAAGTCAAGGTGTTGGCAGAGCCATGAGTCTGAGAGGTCCAAGGAAAGGGCCCTTGACCTCTCTTCCAGCCTGGGGTGATTACTTGGTTTCTGGCGGTTTCTGTCTGTATCTTCATTCAAGCTTACCCTCCTCAGTTCATGCAAACTTATTATTTCTGTAGAAGTCTGTTCCCAAGTTGAGTCATGTTATAAACTACGGGGATTAGAATGCCAACAGGTACATCCCTGGACAGGAGGCATTCTTTAATCCATACCTCAGTGTCACTATCTGGTGAATGATGGCTTTATCATTAGTTGGATTAATACACCCAAAGCTGAAGAGGAAAGGAAGAAAGTACCATATTGCATGACAATAAAATGGCCTCCTGTGTCACACTGATCTGAGTATGAATTCTGACCTGGTCACGTACGGTGTATGGCCTTTGAGGCACACTTTATTAATTACTGGAAGATTGGCCTGAATTATCTTAGAAATTTCTCAGAGGTGTTTTAAAGTATATTTATTTCATATGTTTAGCAAGCATTCTTCTTATAAATATTAACTTACCTAATCCTTCTAACAAGCCTAGGGGAATAGGTACTATAGTCACACACAAGATACGTCATTTGCTAGTCATACAGCCAGCAGGAAGCAAAGGCAGGGTTCCAGTCTAGCAGAGCGACTTACAGACGCACCCATGGTGCAATGCAATGGATCTTGGCCTGTATGTTGTTTTTCAAAACTTGAATCCTTAGCTCATGAGGACTTATCAGCTTATGAGTCTGTAAAACTGTCACCTCTGTAGCATATCCCCTGTGCTTGTCCCATCATTACAACTGCTCCAGCCAGAGAGCTGTTTCTGTTTTTGAACCCGCAGGCTGTCTGTGACTCGGGACCTTCACGTCTGCACTTCTCTGTCTGTAATGCTGGTCTTTACCAACTGTCACAGAGCTTACTCCCTTCACTCCCCCAAAAGCCACGTTCCGTCTGGCCAGTCTCTCTGAATGTACTAACTATCTCAGTTTCCATGACGTGGATCGGTTCCACCCGAGGTATATTTACTATTCATTTGCACACTGCCCTCTTTCCCCAGCCCTCGCCAGAAATTGCATGTGGTCCGAGGAGGATGGGAATCCTGACAGGAGATACTGGCTTGTGAGCCTTCCCACGTTCATTCACCACTGTAAAACCAGTATTTGGCAAACCGCAGGGACTCAAGAAGTATTTGCAATTGAACAAATGAATTCAAGAATGGGCTGGCTCCCACGAGATCTGCTCTCTAAGTTCCATCAGTAGTGAATGAAGTATTTCAACCCAGAAACCAGGATTTATTGAAGGTAGCACAGAAACAGGTTAAGAATAAAATGATCTCCTCTAGGGCATCCCCTGACGCCTCAATATATAAAAGGACTCACAGTGCTAAAATTCACTGTGCATGGTGGGGGGCTTCCTGAATTGCACAGAAGAGCTCGGGAACCTGTGAAGAGAGGGAAAGAGGAAGAAGATGGTGGTGGTGGTGGTGGGGTGCTGTTGCCCTCTGGATGAAGTCCATGACGGCCTTACCAGAAACATAACAAGAAACCGAGTCACACATTTGAAACTACAAAATAGAGCACAGATCTCAAAATGTCTATTTTAGTGGGGGTTCATCGCCCACTGCTTGTGTACGTAGGTATTGAGGAGGGGGAACTTTAAGAAAGGAGACTTGAAGACATCGATCTCAGAAGGGATCAAAGCCCACCTCCCAAGGGTGGGTTAGGCCACCTCAGTTAGACTTCCTGGCTGAGAGAACTGACAGTTATAAAGCAAGACCACCCAGCATGCTGTGCACGATCTTGTCTTCACAGTTATTTTGTTTTCCCCCAGCCTACCAGGCTACAAAGCAGCTAGATGCCTCTCCAGGGGCTGGGCAGATTCAACCGTGTCATCCTCAGCCTGCAAAGCTGAGGTAACAAAAGAGTTTTACTTCTTATGACGTACCCAACCTGGATTATTCAGACAGCAAAACGTGGACAGAGAGGGAAGGTGAGGGATAGCAGGAGAAGGGGAGGAAAGAAATCTGAAAACCTGGTGTGTGCTGCGCAACATAAGAATGTGCTAGAAAACCAAGATGAAAATGTAAGTGGGACTTTACGGAGCTTTGGCGTCTGTGGCTCGTGTGTCCCACTCAGAGTGAAGAAACATGACAGCTGCATACATACCACAAAGGTGGTCTCTGCATGCTTCCATTCTCTATTCTTCACTTAAGCGGGGGGGAAGGAATCTTCTCAGAACCCCCAAACTCCATGTTGTAAGCCTCAATTATATCAGGCCCAGCCTGGAACATCTTAGACCAGGGTGACACCTTCAGAGGCATTTCCTCTCCTCAGGGACAAGAGCAACAGTGTCCTCCTGGCTTCATTCACCCTCCTATTACATCTCAAAAGTCCAGGTCAAATGTGTTCTGATGAGCTTTTTGCCTCTTCCTCAGCAAAGAATAGCTTGCCAGTGACTCTGGGTGTCAGTGTCACCTCTATAGCCATAAATGATCTCACTGAAAGGCCCCAGGGCAAAGTCACACTGTGGGAGGTACATATTGGCTAGACCATTCCAAATGTTTAAAGGAAAACCAGAGCTGGGCGGTGGTGGCACATGCCTTTAATCCTAGCACTCAGGAGGCAGAGGCAGGCAGATTTCTGTTGAGTTCGAGGCCAGCCTGGTCTATAGAGTGAGTTACAGGATAGCCAGGACTATTTCACAGAGAAACCCTGTCTCAAAAAAAAAAAAAAAAAAAAAAAAAAAAAAAAAAAAAAAAAAAAAAAAAAACAGAGAGAGAGAGAGGGAGGGAGGAAGAGAGAGAGAGAACCAGACCAAGCCCAGGTGGCCAGGTGGGAATGTGTTGCATCAATGACCGTGACACACTACTCTTCCCAGATCTGAAAGCAGAGCTAGTGCTCTGACGTCACTGCTATCCCTCTTCAATGGGACCACCACATTCTGCTGCTGGAATTCTTTCCTTATCAGCGTCTGAAACCGCCACATTTCTCACAGAGCTTTTTGACTCAGGAAACATGACCCAATGCTGCTATATAAGGTTATTTCCAGCTGCTCCCATGCAGTTCTCAGGGACAAAGCCTCAGGGGCTAGAACATTCTCCCACTGACTTCAGGAGAAGAAGATTTCATGAATGATGTTACTTAAGAGTCAGATCATAAATGGGTAAATGTTCTGCCATCACAGCATTCCTGACGCCTGTCTGCAACACGTGTCTAAGAGGATGCCCCACGTTTGGAATCTACAGAAAGCCAACTTGTCGAGTTCAAAATAGATGTATTGGGGTTCATTATACACATTTGAAATAGTATACCCTTTGATTACTTAATTTTGAGCAAATTTGAAGAAGGAGTTATTAATTCTAGGGAGCCCTCCAGTGACCTTTGACGAAAGCTCATATCATAGGTTGGGTCACAGAAAGACAGAAAGGGAGCCAGTGTCTACATGGTTAGTTGGGGGTGGTGGCAGAGCACATTTCTCATCCTTGAGATGTGCTTCTCATTTTAATATTGAAAAGAACCAGGGGTGCTGCTGCATAGCTGTAATCTCAGCACTCCGTTGGCTGAGGTAGGAGACTGCAAGTCCAAAGCCATCTTCAGTGACACACTGAGACTGTCTCAAAATAAAGAGGTAGAGGCAGTAGGGGGCTACAGCAAAGCAGTGTTTCTGAACACAAAAGGACAGTTGTGCAAATGAACTCACAGCAGTTGTGACAGCAGGCACAGGCCTGCCCAAGCTCAAGCCAGACAGAATCCCAGCATGGAGGAAGGCAGTGGTGGTGAAGTCCCACCTCTGCCTGAGGAGCTACAGGCAAGCAATGGCTGCTAGGAGTCGGGGGGGGGGGGGGGGGGCAGGTTTCTTCAAAGATGCCGCTCCTGGGAGGCTGCCTATGATCCAGTAGATAGACCTACACCCATGCACACATTGTAGCAATAAGTAGACTCGGTGGGTTTAAAAACAAAAAGAACACCAAAAATTAGGAGGCAGTAATTGTGGAGAGGATAAGGGAGGAATTGAAGGGGGGAATGGGCATGAACTGGCTCAAAGCACGATCTATGCATGTGTGAAATTCTCAAACAAACAAAAAAAAACGAAGAAAAATACATTAAAAAGTTAAAATGAATTTGCGTTGGGGAGCATTTCCCAGTTGGCCTCAGCTGTCAATTTGACATGACCCAGAGCTGAGGGAGTCGTAACCAGTTTGGAAACTGCCTTGATCAGATTGGCCTGTGGGAATGTCTGTGGGGCATCTCCTGGATTGCTAATTTCATACAGAAGGGCCCAGCCCACTGTGAGCAAGGCCACCCGGGGCAGCTGGTCCTGTGTTGTATAAGAAAGTTGCCTGAGGGGACTGGAAAAATGGCTCAGCAGTTCAAAGCACTTCTTGTTCTCGCAGAGGACCTAGGTTCGATTCCCAGCACCCATATGGCAGCTCACAACCATCTACAATTCCAGTTCCAGGTACTCCCACTTCCTGTCATCTTATGAGTCTGCAAACATTTATTTTAGTGGCATTTTCAAGAGCCAGTCATAAAAACAACCGACCTATAAAGGCCTTACCTAAACTGTACTGGGCAGAAACTAGGAAAAACCCTTTTAAAAGTGATTTGCTGGGCTGGGAGATGGATCAGAGAGTAAACTGATTGCCACAAAATCGTAATGGCCTGAGTTCAGATCTCCAGCACCTATGTAAAAAGCCACATTACTGGTGCCAGTCTGTAATCCCAGTCCCTGTAAGGTGGAGACAGGAGAATTCCTGGGACTTGTCAGCTAGCTGATCTAGTCAGTCTGTGAGCTCCAGATTTAGTGAGAGACACTGTCTCAAAAAATAAGATGAAGAGTATTTAAGGAAGACACAGGACATAAACCTCCACATGCATGCACGCACATGTGTACACATAGCTGAACACACATGCAGGTGAGAACACATACACTCACACACATACAGACACATACACATACAATCACACACATACAGACACATACACATACAATCACACACATATGTACACATACACATACACTCACACACAAGTAATTTCCTGCATTAGGTGCCATAAGAGGTCATTTTTGGCCTCCCAGCTGAGCTTTTGCAAGTATCTCTTCAAGAAACCAAAACAAAATGAAAGCAACCCCAGTAGCAGAATTAGAATCAGAAAAGAAGAAATAGATTCTCAGAGACGCTTAGCAGGCTCTCCCCCGAGTCACCAGTGAAAACGGAAATCATATGCATGAAGCCCAGATTAATACATTTTAAGATTCTTTAATGCGATACACCACATCTTACAATGCTCAACAAAACTGCTCTTTTAAATGGCAAGAAGCTTTTCAAGAAAGAAAAATGTGTATTCGAAAACCCATAGATTAATGAAACAGCATGAGAAGACTACGCCAGCTAACCATGATTTATTGATCACATCCTTTGTTCCCACTTCTTATCAAGTATATGAACTACAAGCCTCAGAAGGTTGTCTCTAGGGCTGAAAAGATGGCTCAGCAGCTAAAGATGCTTGCCACCAAGCCCAACAACCAACCTGAGTTTGATCCCCAGCATCCATACCTGGAACCAACTCCACAAAGTTCTCCTTTGACTTCCAAGTATGTGCCATGGCAGGCACATGCCCAACAAAAAGGTTGTAGTGGATTGAATAAGAATGACCCCCACAGGCTCATAGATTTGAATGCTTGGTCACCTGGGAGTGGCACTATTAACAGGTGTGGCCTTGTTGGAGGAAGTGTGTCACTGGGCGTGGCTTTGAGGTGTCCGAAGCCCAGGCCTGGCCCAGTAGTTCTCTCTTCCTGCTGCCTGCTGTTTCAGATTAGAACTCTCAGCCATCTCTCCAGCACCGTATCTGCCTGTGTGCTTGCTGCCTTGCTGGCCACCGTGCTGATAATGGACTGAACTTCTGAAACTGTAAGCCAGCCGCAATTAAATGTTTTATGTAGCCAAAAGTTTCTCTGGTCCTAACTGGCCCACAGTCCTGCAGCCGCTTGTAAAATAATTACTCAGAGGCTTATATTCTTTTCCACCAAAGCCAGTTCTCTCTCAGCTTCAGCTAATAATTCTCTTGGACTATTTAAGTCCTTGTCACCCTTTAAGATTTTGAACAAATTACTCCATTCATCATTTTTTACCCCAACAGCAGTCCATAGATAGGAAATGTCTCCGAATAATCTTTGAAAGTCATTAAGAGTCTGTAATCGATCTCTCCTAATTTGCACCTTTTGGGTCTAATACTTTTGTATCCTAAATAATTAATAGAATCTCTTCTTTGTATCTTTTCAGGAGCAATGAGCTCTGGCTCAGGTCCTCTTCTGTGGAAGTCAGAAACTGTCCTATGTGCTGAACCTTGGGCTCCATTTCGGGGAGAGCATGGGTCAGCTCATCAGCTGCACCATGGTAAGGGAGGGCTTGCTCTCCACAAACAGGGAGGAGTGACTGGCCTTTGTGAGCAATGGGCCACTGTCCCCATGTGGGAAACAGTGGCTGGCCATGGGCACAGATGGAGCCAGGCTGTGCAGTGGATGCACTCTGGCACCAGATGACATGGAAGACTTCCCCTAAGAAAGATCTCAGCACATATTGAGGAAGTGTTTGTTCCAGAAGACTCCTTCCTTCTCATCAAACTGTCCCTAGACTAGATCTGACTTCTAAATCTGAAGGCCAGTACAGAGACGCCACAGCATTTGGGCTTGAGGGCAGCATGTTGGATTCCCACTTCGGTACACAGAGGTGTCTCCAAGTTGCACAGCACACTGCATGGTGGACTTAGCCTTTACTCATACAGATAAAAAGGGTTTATGGGCCAGCTGCACACTACCTGAAGGCAGCATGGACCCCAGAGTTGGCAGGGTAGGTGTGACTCTTCTGGGTCCCTCCACTGTGTTGGGAAGCTGAGGTTGGTGGAGTCAGCAGCCAAAGCTGTTCCTTTTCATCCTAGCCGCACAGTCTAACAGTTTAAAATCTTTCCTGGTCGGAGAAGGATTATAAATTCACAATAAGACAGATTCAAATGGAATAAACCTCTAAATGGTTTATATTATATGTAAAAATATACCTAGACTTGAAAGAGAGAGAAAAAGGAATATGTGCAATTATATAAAGAAATAGTTTTAAAAAATAAAGTCTTTAAATAGACAGTAAAAGTAATATAAGAAATAAGCCACATAAAGATGGAAATCATACACAGTCTGGATTGTATTATCTTTGGGATTTTTAAGTGCAAAAAGACATTTGATTGTAAAGGCTACTAAGTTAAACCAACACACACACACATATATATATATACATATATATATATATATATATGTATATATATATATATGTGTGTGTGTGTGTGTGTAAAACAACATATATATATATGTATAAAAGGTATCTTGACTTCAAAATTTGTGTCTAAGGATATGTTGCTTTGAAAAAGAGGTTGCTGTGGGATGTTCTGTATGTCCTGTGGGAGCCCGTTCTCAGGTTCCTCGTGGCTTTACCCAGCAGGTCTGCATAGAGGATGATTAGGACCACGGGCCTGAGTGCAGGTGTCTGAGATGGTCTGCACTTGGCTGTGCTGTGGGATGGTCTGTATGTCAAGTTGCTCTGATTGGTCAATAAATAAAACACTGATTGGCCAGTGACTAGGCAGGAAGTATAGGTGGGACTAACAGAGAGGAAAATTGAGAGAACAGGAAGGCAGAGTAAGAGAGACACTGACAGCTGCCACCCTGACAAGCAGCATGAAAAGATGCCGGTAAGCAACAAGCCATGTGGCAAAGTATAGATTTGTAGAAATGGGTTAATTTAAGATATAAGAACAGTTAGCAAGAAGCCTGCCACGGCCATACAGTTTGTAAGCAATATAAGTCTCTGTGTTTACTTGGTTGGGTCTGAGCAGCTGTAGGACTGGTGGGTGACAAAGATTTGTCCTGACTGTGGGCAAGGCAGGAAAACTCTAGCTACAAGAGGTTTTGCTTTTGTTTCTACAAAAGATGAGAACCCATGGATTGCTTCCAGGCTAATATGGTTTGATCAGCCAAGGCCCCCTGAAAGGTCTCTGATGACACCATGGCCCAGATGATCCAACATCCAAAATCAGCTTCAAAGTAACTGGCTGAGACGATCCATCCTCACAGACTACAGTCAAGATTTAACTATAATTCTTAATTTACTCAGGATCCCCATAAGATTAACAGCACCCCCAACCAGCAGGAAATACTATGAGGAGCTATGTCCAAATTCCCAAAATATTGTTTATAAATGTTTATTTTTATTTAAAGAGGGTTGATTATAAATGCAATCTCTTTCTAAAAAAGAAAAGAGGATAGTGTAGATATGATTAGGATAAAAGAGTAGATTATTGAATCTACTTTTAAAGAGCAACAGCTTGTTTAAAATGTTTTTACATTGCTATGGATTTTAGTTTATTTATACAAATTTAAAGTTAATTTTGTTATACTGAATGTATATTTCTACTCTTGTTTAAGGTATTATGTTTATGCAGCTCATTTGAAATTGTAATGTATTTCAATTACAGATTAATTATTAGTCACTCATGATAATCAAACATATCGTCATGTTAGTTAACTTTTCTAGGTATACATAGATATATTTCAATTAGGTAGGTAATCTTCAAACACTTCAAAGACCTACAGAATATGGCATTTAAAATGTTTTAAACACTTAGACTTTCCTGGACAATGAGACACATCTGCTCCTGGCAGCACCAATTTACTTCAGAGAAGATGATGGGCATTGAAGAAGCTCCTTATGGAGTTTGCTTTTGTAGTGGCAAGGTTGACCACTAGGCAAAGAAACTATTCTTGTCTTTGACTGCTGACAATGTGCTATGCAGACTGGACATAGGACACAGAAGAAAGTGACTGATGAACTTTGCCAAAAAAGGCGAGATAATCCTTCAGGTTCCTGTTTCACAGAGAAGACTGCCAGACATTCTGCAAGACACAAGGAGAAGCAATTGAGAAACTCTAGGCCTATAGGCAGAAGATGGATGCCCCAACATTGCAGAGGAACTTTGGGTGACTGTCCAGGCAACCAGCTGTCTTTGTCATTCTAGATTTTTGGAAGTTGCTTACAATGTTCTCCCTGCTTACTTAGGAAATATTATATCCTTCTGGGGTCTTTGATGTATTTGAAAAGTAGATAGTTATAATATTCCTTGGTTATGATAAAAGATAAATTAGACATTAAACTTTAGACTCACAAATGTAGGATAGATGATAGACTATTTCTTTAATTTTGCTAAATATAAATAGACCAGATATTGTCACTATAATCTGGATAATAACTGTTTTGTTATATGTAATTTTAATATGCTTAAGTTAAAACCTTCCTTTTTGATTAGACAGAAAAGAGGAAGTGCTGTGGGATATCTTTCTGTATGCTGTGAATGTGTGTTACTCTGACTGGTTGATAAATAAGCTTCTAGGCCTATGGCAAGGCAGCTTAGAGGCAGGCAGGAAATCCAAGGAGAAAAAAAGGGAAGAGAAAGGCGGAGTCTGGAGAGACACCAGCACCACCAGGAGAAGCAAGACATGAAATTACCAGTAAGCCATGGCCATGTGACAACTTATAGATTTATAGAAATGGGCTAAGTTATAAGAGCTAGCTACCAAGAAGCCTGCCATAGGCCATGCAATTGGTAATTAATATAAGCCTCTGAGTAATTATTTTATAAGCAGTTGCAGTACTGTGGGTTAGGCAGGACCAGAGAAACACAGGACTGCAGAGCCAGGTGGGACCAGGGAAACTTCTGGCTATAGTCTTACTTAATAAGAATTGCTGTGGTCATGGTGTATCTCCACAGCAATAGAACATTGACCAAAATGAAGACTGTGTGTATTGTGTGTGTGTGTGTGTGTGTGTGTGTGTATAAAATATCCCTAATTTAATGAGTAGATGTGTATTGGTTTCCAGGTTCATGTCTCTCCATATGGTTAATGTGCTCTTATTAAAGTCACATAAGGAGGATTATGTAAGACTCCAAGAGTTTGGCCAGGTGATTACACTGGTAACTTCTACAGACGTCATGACCCTGGCCCAACCTTCTGTTCTGGACCTATAGTTCCTTTCAGACACCTTTCTGTCCCTGTGGGTTTCCCAAGCATTGCAGACTCAGCATCCCAGTGCTGAAGCCAATAGCATCCCTAATAACCTGTCTGTCTAGGTGATAAGCCAATAGCATCTCTAATAACCTGTCTGTCTAGGTGATAGCCTTTCTTGAGTGTCACCTGTATGTAGTACCCACCAACTTGTCCAGGCTAGAGACCCAGGTTCCTTATGCTCCCTCGTTCTTCCTCTAAACTGCATCTAAACTTTCAGAAAAATACTTTTCAATGCCACCTCCTAAATTTCTTTTAGAGGCTCTCTTCAGACTCTTGTCCCCTTTTGATTACTTTCTGTCCCTTTAGTGGTCCTTCTCTTAACTTTGCCTTCCAGGGCTACCAGCATCAGTCCCTCTGAGATGTAAACTAGATCCTAATTTGATTTACAGGACTAATTCAGATTAATTGAAGACTCCTTCACGATGATTTAACTGCTGTCTTGGTACTTTTGAAGTATCACATGCATACTTCTTATTGGCACAAATTAGCTCAAGTTGAGGCAGATTTGTTGTCTCCATCTTTCTAAACTTTGCATTATTGAGGACAAATGACATGTCTTCACACAGCCTTTAAAATCTCCCACCCTCAGCTCAGTTTCTGGCACAGAGTAAGTGCTCAATAAATCTGAAATGCAATGGCAACTTCCCTGTCAGCTCCTAGCACAGCACAACCCAAAATAAATCTTAATTAAATTAAATAAATGGAATGTGATACTCAGGGAAGCTTCAGATTAACTAGAAGCAGGAGGCTTTTTTTCCCAAAGAAAAGGACTCCTATGTGGGGAGAAAGGTAGCTAATCCCACCAACTGAGAAGAAG
The DNA here is from genome assembly GCF_049852395.1 of Peromyscus maniculatus bairdii. Taxonomy (NCBI): domain Eukaryota; kingdom Metazoa; phylum Chordata; class Mammalia; order Rodentia; family Cricetidae; genus Peromyscus; species Peromyscus maniculatus. Next base: position 123,170,564 of record NC_134856.1, on the reverse strand, counting down.
ACCACCACCACAGTTTAAAGCCAAATTTGAAGCAAGCTTTAATTAAATATTGGCCAGGTGGATGGGCTCTAGCCAGAGCTACACACCCAGGTTCCTGGAAAATGGCCGAGGATCAGTTTGCAGAGGCTTAAGAAGGTAAACCCATAATTCATTGCATTTGCCATCAGGTCCAATCAGGGGCAAGCATAAACCCTAATGTACCTCTAGCCTACAACCAATCAGGGACAAAAGTACACCTGTGAACCTCCTACCCACATGTGATCAAGAACATCCAGTGCAACAGGATCAAGCAAACTTGTTTAGGGGAGTGAAAAAACGTGTCCTTGTTATCTCCCGTAAACAATAGCTTCTAGCATTTCAGGAACTATCTGTCCTTGGGCAAGGGGCTTGCAGATCAGAGGCATTTACTCTTTGGCATAGTGATTAAAACTTAAAATGAAACTGTGGCTCTCACAATGTCTGTCTCTACCAGGGTCATGTGACAGGAAAGAAAAGAGCAGGAACTAGAAGCATGTGTCAGAGGTGGAGCCTAGCAAACCTGAGGAAGGAGGAGGGAGGAACAAGTGAGAGAATTAAGAGGCGGTGATTTGAAGAGGGGGTGAGGCAGAGGAGGGTCATGTTCAAAGTGAGCTCCAGCTCCCATGATGCACGTTCCTGCTGGGAGGATGGATGAGATGAGTGAGGTACCCCAAAGTCTGGGGGCACAGACAGTAGGACGGTTGGTAACCAAGGAGACGCCTGGTCTGCACATACCCAAGCTCTCTTTAGGAGTTGCTATGGCAATAAGGACACACAAACAAACAGCAAAACCCAGAGCCAGGGGCCGTGGCACAATCCTATGATGCCAGAACTTATGAGGCGGAGAGGTTGTTAATATTCTGACTTATGCAGGGCAGTGGTGGCGCACACCTTTAATCCCAGCACTCGAGAGGCAGAGGCAGGCAGATCTCTGTGAGTTCCAGGAAAGGCGCAAAGCTAAACAGAGAAACCCTGTCTCGAAAAACAAAAAACAAAAACAAAGAAACAAAAATTCTGACCCACCCCTTGGGACTGCCCTGTGTCCTGACATAGAAGCCTCTTAAGAAAAAACTCTGCCCCCCCCCATGTCTCCCTCTTTCTGCCTCTCTGTCTCTTTATCTCTCTATTATAATAAACTCTCCACATGGATGCAGCATCTGGGTTGTATATTACTGGCCACCACTGTTGCCATGCCCACATGGCATGCATCTGGCCAGCATGTTTCCCCTACATACACAGGATACCCTTAGGGGGGCCCCCAGTGTAGTAAATCATAGCAGAGGCTGCCAGATAGGCAGTCAAAAGCCAGCTTTGACAGTATAGCAAGTTCAAGGTCAGCCTTGGCTACATGAAACCCTATCTCAAGAAGCCAAACCAACCAAACGATAGCAATAGTAACAACAACTACAAGAGAGAAAGAAAGCAAAGAACAAAACAGAGCAATGCCTAGCTTGTTTCTCTCATCCTATTTTATGGTGGCAAGTGTTTCTCTACAAGGTGAATGGGTGCATATTGAGATGGGAACTTCTTTAAGTACTCATGTGAAAACCACTCATCGATGGCATCAAACCTTTAGAAGTTTGTTTTTTTTTTTTTTTTTTTTTTTTTTTTTCAAAAGGAAACTAGTAGAGTTCAGCATTTTTGGTCCTTCTATAAACAAGTTGGTTCACAGTAAGCATGATGCCCTCAGAGAACAGCCACTAGAATAAACAGGGCAGGTCTGGGTCAGGTGGCTGTACTCAGGTGGCAGGCTTTCTGGATCCAGATGGAGGATCTCAAGGCACACCACTCAACTTCTCTGGGAGAACACTTTCTTCCCTGCACATTGTGTAGACCACCAACGAACTGTGTTGTTCTCCCAATTGTACTAGACATAAAATTCGGGAAGAATCTGGAAGACTGTGCAGTTTTTAATGAATCCACTTCACATATTTTTAACTATTGATCCTTTGTTTAAATGACATGGGTTTCTATATTCACTAGAATACACATTTCTCTCCTTCCAATATTTCAGGAATTTTCCTCTTTCTGTTCCCTTATGCTACACATTACCAGATGCCAGGCAGTGTTGTAGCTACTAGAACGCAACACCTAAAAGAAATCCATCCAAGTGCTCATAGCTCCCAAAACTTAGTGGCAAGCTCCATTTGATTTTGAAGAGAGAGAGAGAGAGAGAGAGAGAGAGAGAGAGAGAGAGAGAGAGAGAGAATCAATGATTTAATATGAAAAAATTCAACTGCAGCCCAAATGAAAGTTTATTCATAACATCTGCATATTCTTGTATTTAGTTATTTACTGACAGGATCTCACATAGCTCTGGTGTAGTGATTGGAATGAGAATGGTCCCTTAGGTTCATTGAAATTTTAAGACCACCTTTTCCCAATGAGCTCTCTCTCTCTCTCTCTCTCTCTCTCTCTCTCTCTCTCTCTCTCTCTCTCTCTCTCTCTCTCTCTCTCCCCCCCCCCTATGGATCAGGATATAAGCTCTCAGCTACTGCTCCAGTGTCATGCCTGGCTGCCTGCTGCCATGTCACCTGCCTGTCGTGGACTCACCCTCTGAAACTGTAAGCCCCAGCAAACTCTTTCTCCTGTAAGTTGCCTTGATCAGGGCTTCTTATGACAGCAACTGAAAAGTAACTAAGACACCAGGTTAGCTTTCAACTGCTGATTCTTCTGTATCTACCACTGAGCCCTGGGATTACAGGCAAGCACCACCATGCCCAGGCTGAACATTCTTTTAAATGCCCTCTTCTGTTTGAATCTGTTTTCCTGAAGATTTGTTCCTCTCAATTCCTGCTTGAAGATCATTTTTCCCTAAACAAAAACAGAAACAAAAATATCACTTGATTGACTCTGACTTCTCTTTCATATACATTAGTGTTTTCGCAGATTTCTTAGGCAGTGCCTGTCCTCAGTTTGTGTGTGTGTGCTCTGAATATAATGTATTCTTTTTTTATATATTATATAATGTATATTATTGTATAATATATATAAAATTATATATTACATAATGACATATTCATATATTCTATATCATATATTAATATAAATATATAATATAAATATGTATATGTATAAGAACCCTTTGACTTCTACTTGGCCGTGGTATTAGAATCCTGTCAATAAAGCTACTTGAGTTCTCTCCTGTCTTTTGTAGTGTGTCCTTTAGAATGTGAATAAACTCCACTTGCCTACTTGCCTGGCTGATGCTGAATGCTGGAGTATCACCTTTTTCTTGTTTTAATTACATGATATAGTCTCTCTCTGCCTCTGTCTGTCTGTCTGTCTGTCTGTCTCTCTGTGTATATGTGTCTCAACTTTTTAATCTTCCCAATGTACTAAATTTTTTCATGCCTGCCTAAAACATAGGCTTGTACTAAATCTCTATCTCTATCTCTTGGCTAGCACTAGCCTACTAACTCAGTAGAAGTAGCCACATATACAATGGTAATTTTCTAGAAGCGGGATTTTTGTTAGGAAATGGAAAATGAAATAAGGAAAATTCATTTCAGTAATAGGTTTTATCTAACCCAGTAAATAAATGTTAAAATGTGAACATGTAATCAATACAAATTATTGGTATATCTTGCATTCTTTTTCTGCTTTGGTCCTGAGTCTAGAATCAAGCCTGTATTTCTGCACTGACAAGGCATTCCAGTTCCAATCTGTCCCATTTCAAACACTCAACAGCCCTACATACCTACTGCTCCCAGACTGCAGAGCGTATCTTAAGACCCAACATGCAGCATGCAGATGGCAGACATGCTGTCTGTTATCTCCATTTATATGAAACTGGCGATTTCTCATCAGAGCATTAGGTTTGTAAAATGTATGACAACAGACAGAAGTTCGGAGGTTCTGAACGTGAGCCAGTTTTAAGCAGGGTTTACCACGGCATGAGCTCATGCTTTAAGCCTTATGCTTCTTCTTTCTCATAAGTTTGCTAACTAATATGCCCAGAAACCCCCTGAGATGCTCAAAGCCTCAGTAGGGGTCACTAAACACCTACCTTCTCCACAGCTTTTCATCTTTAGTGTCTGAGCTGCTCATTAAAGCTCACAGCAGATTAATCTAGCCTTAACAGATATCCAGCAAACAAACAAATAGCAAGATGCTTGATCACATTAGTAAGCAAATAAATGCAAAAGGAAAGAACAATTGGGTGTGATTTCAGACTGTTAGATATCAAGCTTCTTGCAAATGACAATACTCAAAAGAAATAAAGTCCCCAGAGCTGTTTTCACACTCTGTTGGTGACGGCATTACATCCTTTTGAGAAAAATGCTTTGACAATATGAATCAATGATGTTAATAGTATTTATTCCAATTGATCCTATAATCATTCTACAGAGAACTCATCCCACAGAGATCACAAGAGATTTGACTATGATATTCACACAGAATGCTTACCTCAGACCTATTCACAAAAACAAAAAGTGAAAATAACCTCCATATTCAAAATGGGAAATAGAGCAAATAAATTATCTAGCATCAGTGAGCAGCATATTAGAGATGTATTTTCAACTGTTATTATGAGAAATTTTAGCAATAATAAGAACACAAGAATGATATGTTAGGGAAAAGCACAGACAAGTTGGATATTCAGTGGCCCCAAAAGTCCATGTGTAACAAGCTTAGCCCTCAACTTAGAGCTATTGGGACCTGGCAGGAATGTAGGTGAATGGGGGAATATCTTCAAAGAGGATATTGGAAGCCACATTTTTGTTCTTATATTCCAGTCAGTGAGACATTTATTCTGATAGTTTGCTATAAATGTTTGCATTTTGATAGGTACATTAATTCATTTAAGGGATATTTGCATTCCAAACCAGTTGGAATGTGTCAGGAAATATAATAGATGCTAACTAGGGAATAATAGAAATAGTAACACAGGGCATCTACAGTCTCAGAAAACAGTGAGGCCAGACACTAAACAGGCCAATAGATAAAAATATAATATAAGACAGTGTGATAAATAAGAACAGAATAGATTAAATGTCACAAAATTTAATTTAGATAAAGCAAATCATCTTACTTTTTTGAGTAGATGACAAAGAAAGGCCTCTGACTGTAAACAGACATTTCCTGTCCTGACCACCCGGTCCCAAATAACTGACTCAGAAGCTGAATATGAATTATAAATAATCAGCCAATAACTCAGGCTTGTTACTAGCTCACTCTTACACTTAAATTAACCCATATTTATATTTATGTTTTGCCATGTGACCTATGGCTTGTTACCTCATATTTTAGACTTCCTGCTTGTTTGGTGACTGGCTGGCATCTCTTGTGACTCCCCTGACTCCACCCTTCCTCCTCCCATCATTCTCTCTGTTAGACTGTCTCACCCAATCCCTTCCTTCCCTGCTATCGGCCAGTGTTTTATTAACAATGAGCATTATCCACAGTATCTGACCAGGGTGACCATCAGAGGCAAGAGAGTAGGATGGAGAAACTCACAGGAGGGAGAAAAGGGGCATGCTCTTGTTTACTGTGTCTCCCAGAATTCATGTGCTGGAAAATTAATCTCCAATACAGCATTGACGGGTCCTTTTAGAAGAGCTAGACACAGCTTTACAAATGGTCCTTTGTGTCTAGCTTCATTCCTTTACCCTCTCTCTGTCTTCCACTATGGTCTGATACAGCTAGAAGGTCCTCACCCAATGTCACCACTCAGGTTGTAGATTTGGGCACCAGAACCATGAGAAGTAGGTTTCTGTTGTTGACCAATTACACAGTCCATGGTGATATGTAACAGCATCAGCACACAGACTAAGGCAAAGCTGATTTTGTCTAAGGAGACCCAAAGCAGCTCTCATGAGCACAAACTGGAGTGTGTGCACATCAAAGGAACAGATATGACTGAAGAAATCAGAAAGAAGCAGGGCAAGGAGGTCTTGTACCTATGAAAATACTAACTTTTATTTTGGATGCAGTGGAAAGTCACAAGATAGTCATTGCCTAACTCCTGTTTATTTGTCTTTGAAAGGGCTTGCATTTTTAAAATATTTAATATATATAAACAGTATGCAATTCAGCAAGAACAAAAGGTTAAAGAATGAAGAGTCAGCCCCTCTCTTTTCTCCCTGCTTTTTATCCCAAGTTCTTTTTCTATCAGATATATATATATATATATATATATATATATATATATGTGAGTGTGTGTGTGTGTGTGTGTGTATGTATATATATGAGAAATATGCATATTTATGTTCATATTTTTTCTCAAATGCTAGCATTCTATGTGTAATATAGACCTTGTTCTATATTTTGTTTTCCTTTTAATTTTGTTTTTCCAAATTTATTTTGTTATTCATATGAATTATGTAGATGGATTTTTCTTTGGGCCACCAGCACAAAAAATAACACAGAGACTTATTATTAATTATGAAAGCTCAGCCTATAGCTTAGGCTTGTCCCACTAGCTCTTATCATTTAAATGAACCCATATTTTTTAATCTACTTTCTTCAATGCACTCATTATCTCATTTTTATTATGCCCATCCTGGATATTCCATGTCTGTCTGATGACTCTCCCTTTCTTCTTCCCAGAGCTCTCTCTGTCCACCAGTCCTGCCTATACCTCCTGCCTAGCTATTGGCCACTTAGCTTTTTATTAAACCAATCACAGTGACACATCTTCACACAATGTAAAGGAATATCCCACTTAATTATACTTAAATAACTGAAAAAATACATGCAACAGAATTAAGTGTGATGTGGGGTAAGAGTGTCTCTATGAAATAAAAGAAAGTAATCTCCATGATTATAATTATATGATCAAGATCATGTTCAATGATCAGCTAGCACAAATGTATTTTTTGTTAATTAGGCTTATTCTTTTACAATGTCATGCATGAATATATGCATTCTGATTTCCCCCTCACTCTATTCTCTTTAATCTCTCTCCAGCCCCCAGAAACCCTACTCCTTATAAGTCTCTTTTCTAGATCCATGTCTTCTTTTTTTTTTATTTAAAAGCCCAACACCAGGTGTTGTAAGCCAGGGAAGTTTCAGAGACCCCAAAATAATACAGGCTCCTGTCACCTCTCCCGGTTACCCACCAAGAACTGAACACAAAAGACTCTACTGCTGAAGTCATTATGTACCTTGATTGCAAGATATAAAGAAGTCAAGTTATAAATGAACTTGAATCTTCCTCCTTGCTGGCTGGTTTTCATAGTACCAGAGGTACTAGGAAGGCTGCTGGGGGAAATGGCATCATTGGTCTTACCAAGAGCTGAACCCTATAAAGAAACAGGCAGACAGGATATGCACACTCATGTAATAGTGACATGGTATAGCCAACAGCTCTCTGATTGGATTCGAAGCATGTTTTACAGGATCGAATATGTACCTGGTATTGTAAATATGGCCAAACATCTATGACTGAAGAGTTCACAGAACTTAGTAAAATAAAACAAGCTAAATTAATATAGTATACAACTATCTACTAAATATTTATTTCTATCTTCACAGACAAATACTACAATTGGCCTCAATCAAAGAAGTCCTTCTTTCCTGTGAATGGCAGTGAGTATACAGAATCATGTTGTTCAAGGTGCTTGTTGTATGTTGGTTAGTTTCTTGTCAAAGTGACACAAGCTGGAGTCATCTGAGAAGAGGGACCCTCAATTGAGAAAGAGTCTTCATCAGAATGAAGCCCTGGAGGCATTTTCTTGATTGATGATCCATAGGGAAGGACCAAGTCCACTGTAGGTGGTACCGTCCCCAGGCAGATATTCCTGGGGTGTAAAAGAATGCAGACTGAGCAAGCCAAGAGGAGAAAGATAATAGGCAGCATTCTTCCACATCTTCTGCTTTAGATCCTGCCTCCATGTTCCTGCTTGTAGCTAGAGGTTTTTTTTTTGTTTGTTTGTTTGTTTTTGCCTGGCCCACAGTCAGGACAAATCTCTTTCACCTACCAGTTTTGTTTTGTCCACTTGACAGACGCTAGAGTTACTTGGGAGGAGAAACTTCAACTGAGGAAATCCTTCCATCAGATAGCTTTTTGGCAATTTTAGGGCATTTTCTTAGTTAATGATTGATGTACCAGGGCTCAGCCCACTGGGGTTGGTGCCTCCACTGGGCAGGTGCTTCTGGGTGGTATAAGAAAGCAGGTAGAGCAAGCCATGGGAAGTAAGTCAGGAAGCAGCATTTCTCTGTAGCTTCTGCCTTAGCTCTGCCTCCAGGATACTGCCTTGAGTTTCTGTGCTGAGTTCCTTCCATGATGGACTGTGACGTGGAAGCAAATGCCTGAAAAACCCTTTCATCTTCATGTTGCTTTTTTAATAGCCTAGAACCATTTGCCCAGGGAATGGTGCCACCCACAGTGGGCTGTGCCCTCCTACATCAATTAACAATCAAAACGGTCTTGTTTCGGGTTTCTACTGTAGTGATAAGACACCATAAACAAAAGTAACTACACAAATCACTACAGTAGAAACCTGAAACAAGACCATCTTGACTTTTAATTGATGTAGGAGGGCCCATCCCACTATGGGTGGCACCATTCCCGGGGAAAATGGTTCTAGACTATTAACAAAGCTAGCTAAGCATGAGTCCGTAAAATCCAGGAAACAACATCCCTCCACGGTTTCTGCTTCAAGTTCCTGCCTTGAGTTTCTCTCCTGACTTCTCTCAATAAAGGCTTGTGACCTAGAAGTCAAGGCCAAATAAATTTGATCCTTCCCTGAAACAATTTTTTTTCAGAATGTTTTATCACAGAAACTGAAAACAAACTATATTTCTTATATTAATTTCTTGTTATGGCATTACCATTGTAATTGAAATATTTTCCTTCATATTTCTTATTGTTATGTATGCAATTAATTTATTTATAATATTAAATTCATGTTTTATTAATTCATTAATTTTTTTCTGCTTTTAGATATACAACAAAATTTACAAACATCAATAGTCATTTCCTTCTTAATTTTTAATCATCATTTGTTTTTCCTGATTGTGCTAGTCAGGGTTCTCCAGAAGAGTGGCTTACAGGCTGTGGTTCAACTAGTCTAACAATGGCTGTCTACCAATAGGGAGCCCAAGAATCTAGTAGTTGTTCATTCCACATGGCTGGATGTCTCAGCTGCTCTTCAGTATACACCTCAATCCTGAAGAAATAGGCTCCAATGCCAGTGAAGGACAGTGAGCAAGCAGAAGAGCATCCTTCTTCTGTTTTTTTTTTTTTTTTTTTTTTTTTTTGGTTTTTCGAGACAGGGTTTCTCTGTGTAGCTTTGCGCCTTTCCTGGAACTCACTTGGTAGCCCAGGCTGGCCTCGAACTCACAGAGATCCGCCTGGCTCTGCCTCCCGAGTGCTGGGATTAAAGGCGTGCGCCACCACCGCCCGGCAAATTACGTCTCCCTATTTTTAAGATTTATTTATTTATTATGTATACTGTGTTCTGCCCGCATGTATGTAGGCACACCAGAAGAGGGCACGAGGTCTCATTACAGGTGGTTGTGAGCCACCATGTGGTTGCTGGGAATTGAACTCAGGACCTCTGGAAGAACAGTCGGTGTTCTTAACCGCTGAGCCATCTGTCCAGCCCCCTTCTTCTGTTTTTTTTTTTTTTTTTTTTTTTTTTAATATGGGTAGCCACCAAAAGGAGTGGCTCACATTAAAGGTGGATCTTCCTACTTCAAAAGATCCCGATTAAAGGTGGATCTTCCTTCCTCAAATGATCCTGATTAAAGGATGCTCTTCCTACTTCCAATGATTTAATTAAGAAAAAAAAAATCCCTCACAGGTGTATCCAGTTGCTTGGGTCTTAGTTAATTCCAGATGTAGTCAAGTTGACAACAAGGAATAACCATCACACTGATTAAACATCCATACTCTTCAGGATTATGTTAAAAATGCAGTGACCCTGGATCTGGGTGCACTCTGCACACATAGTAACCTCAACAGCCCCAACTCTACCTCTTTCCTCTACCCATCCCGACTCCTGCTCTCAAACTGGATTAACCTGCTTATAGAATGGTGGGAAAGCGCGCCAGGCAGGGGCTGAAATGAAGGTAGAATGGTTCTCCATGCCTATCATGAGCATGACAGAAAGTGTGGTACACTGTGAGATGCCTACAAATATTAGACGCAAATATTCTGTCCTGTGTGGTACTTGATCACATTGAATGGCTAGATCCAATACCTCTTACCTGACAGTGCCTATAACCAAAAATCTTGTATATTTTAATAGTAAAATGTTTATCTCGGAAATATTACTTCTAAATATGTATATCTAGGCAAAATAAATATGTTTGTGTCTAAGTTTTAGCTTGAAACTTTGAGATATATTCCAAAGTTCTCTTACTGATTTTCATTTTTTAAATAGATAATGACTCCTAGGAAGATTTTTGGTATTGCAATAAAATTATAATACCTATTACTTTCCATTTGAACCCATTACTGTGTAGGACAATTAAATAAGACCATATAAAACTTTCTATTTTATTACTGGAATTTTAAGCATATGGATATAAAGTAATTTTTTTTTTACTGTTCTAACTGCTTCATAGAATAGAAAGTGAATTCTAGAAAATCCCATCTGTGACAACAGATTGATATACAAAAGAGCTGCAGTTCAAATTTAAGAGGCTAATAAAAGGGAAATAGAAGAAGCCATCAACAGCCTCATTATCCTGATCATAATGAAATTAAAATGCAAATATAGTCTGCCAAAATGCAATTGTTTGTGAATGCTACATTAATAGATGGCAATGAATACAGATCAAAATATACTGTTTTGTGTGCAGTTCTGGAAGAACAGGAAGTTTGTTTGAATCTATATTTACTGTAATGATTGTATAATTGAAGTAGGTGACAAAATATTGACATTTGTGTTAAGTGTTCTTAACAACATATGTAAACCTTTAGTAGTTAACATTCTAGAAAATTCTAGGTCAGTGTATGAGGTAAAGAGAAGTATGTCAAGTTTGTTCTTTGTTTCTGTGTGTAGGGTGTGGTGTGTGTGTGTGTGTGTATGTGTGTGTGTGTGTGTGTGTGTGTGTGTGTGTGTGTGTGTGTGTGTAGAGGCCAAAGGTCAACTCTGCCATATGCTTCTATTGATGTTCATGCTACTGTTTGTGACAGGGCTCGTCCCTGAGGTTGGAGCTCACTGATTGGCTACAATGGCTAAACAGGGCTCTTTCTGTCTCTGCTTCCCAGCATTGGAGTGACAGGTGTGCCCTGTCATACCTGGTTTCTAATGAGGATGCTGGAGATCCAGAGTCAGGTCCTCATGCTTGTATAGCGCACACTTTACCTACTGACCATCTCCTAAACCCTTGACAACATTTTTAATACAAACAATCTGAGAAATCCAGAATGAGAGTCTTGGCCTTAAATGATCTGCCTCTAGTTCCTTGAGGCCATATAAAAAGGCAGCCTCTTATCATTTGTATTTCCAAGTAGCATGACCTGACAGAGGACTGTAATAAGCTTCGTTTTAAATTCTGACAAATAACTCCCACTTCCTTAAGATTGAAGTTCATCTGTCTGTTGCCTGTTTATCTACCTATAACTGTATCTGTATTTGTAATATGATTTTGTCTAGAAGCCCTGCCACTGTGCTCCCTAAAAATAACATTATCTTTAATAATTTGGAAGCTTTCATTTTAATTTTGTTAACTGTATTTCAAACACTATATTGTCTTTGCACAGATAAATATAAGCACAGACTCTCTAATATCAAGAGATACAACATTACTGATATACATTGAATTTTAATTCCCATCTCCAGAAAGTACTGCTACGTTATGATTTGGAGTGATGGTGACTAGGCAGGATTTGAAAATGAGCTGAAATAAGTGTCCTATACTTAGATGATCACATCTTATAAATGTTGGACTGGCTAAAAGGTGACAGTATTATTGGGAGCCAGAGAGTCTTAGCTGGGGTAGAAACAGAACAGGATTAAATTCAGTGATGAAAGTTTAGTTATCAGTTCACCTTTTCATCATGAAATGGGGGCTTTCGTCTGACAGATCGCTGCAGAACACATTTCTGAAGAACTCCACGTGTGGTTTGCAGTGCAGACATTTGCACAGGATATTTAACAAACACAAGGGGGTGCTGAAGCAATTAGCTCTACAGAAAAGGAAGAGAAAAAAGTATCGGGTCCTTGAAGTTTCTCTCCCCCTCTGCCCCTCTGTACCCTCCTCATCTCCTTCCCGTCTGAGTACACACTGTCTCCAATCCTGTAAACAATGCTAAAGATGAGAAAACAGCAGTCTTGTTTGAATATACTGATGCATTCATTTGTTCTTAAATTTTCCTGGTTTTCAAAAGCATGGAAATTAGGACTGATCAGCCTCTCTAGTTTCTCATTTCATTTTGGATTATTTTTTTCCTGGAATTTTTATAAAAATCCATCTTAGCTATTCTAGTAGAGAGTACATTTCGTTGCTTAGGCATTATTCTTCAAACACTTGGGGTCAGGGGCTCTCCCAGAAACAACATCATGCTGCTGTTGGGTCTTTTTTGCATCTTCATTAAAAAAAAAAAAAAAAAAAAAAAACGAAAGCAAATAGAACTTCTTCAGCACTAAGATGTGCATACTTTCCGAGTCACTGTGGAGGGCGCCCTCTTGAGCTGGCAGCACACCCCAGGGTCGGCCCTCACACAGTCACCCCCGTCAGGAATCACTAAGAAATGCTGATACGCATAAAGACACGGTCCCTTTGCTCAGTGGTGTTTTTGTCACTAGATGAGTCCAGGATGTTTCTTCATTAGCTTTTCCTCACAAGACTCTCATGAGACAGGAAGGCAAATACTGTTCTTTAAGAAGAAAAGGAAGATCAGAGAGAGAAAGTCCCAAATGGACTTTCAGTGACAACGCACATGATCTGCCTGCCTTCTTGGCCAGGACGCGATCACCATGTCATGCTATCTTTCCTCTCTGAAGAGACAGCTATTTTCTTTATTTCTAACCTAAAAAGAAGACTATTTGAAATCACTATGGAATTCACTTTCCCATCAATAGATCACATAATTAGAATTTTTGCTACTAGTTAGCAGAGGGCAATGTGCATTAAAGCCGATAGTCGCCTTGCTAGCCTTCTGATCTAGACATTGACGGGCATTATCTTTCAACTTTGTGCTCCTCAAGCATGGCATGAAGAAGCAATCTCAGAGTGAGTTTCATCATGTAACTTTTACATTTGCTCTTACGTTTTCTTTTCCTTTCCATAAAAGGAAAATGCTCCTGTACAACAGAGAAGGTAACGATGCACAGGAATTGTGGTGTTTGTTTGTTTGTTTCATGTGTCAAATCCCCGAAGTTGATTTCTAGATATCTTATTAACCAGCATCTTAAACTGTGTTTGTTCTTTTCATCATGTCATTGTTCCTTACCATTAACTGCAGGGAGTTCTTGCAGTTTGGGTCCAAAGTATGGGCTGTCTAACTTCTTAGTTTTAGAGGCTGAAAATTGACTACAGATGAATTGCGCTTGGGTATCAGGGAATCTGGTCTGGAAAGACAAAACATAAGGTCTTCCATTGTTTGTATTTCTTGGCTCTGATGACAATCCCAGCCCACTTATGCAGATAAAAAGGAAGCTTCCACCTTGTCTCACTATTGGCACTGACAAAAGAGAAAAAGAAAAAATAAACAAACATACTTATGGTGGCTCATCAGATATAAAGCCTTGTGCTAATGTGACAATCAGTCTTCATTATGACAAGGTGAGCTCTCACCTTTCCTACTCATATTAGTCTACCAGCATCCAATATATGGAAGAATCCCATTTTAATGACCCCACTTTAGGGAAAGAGCTGTCGGTTTGGCATTTGAATGTATTTTTGCTGGCTTGAGAATCTATTGGAAGTCCCCAGGGGTTAGACTTTTGTATTACCTTAGCTCTTCCCCACAATATCAGATTGGATGAAGTTCACGAGCCAAGCTAAGCATATTTATAATCAGAATGATAAAGTTATCTGCATATTTAAAGCAGCTGCCACCGCCTTGGGTTACCTTTGTTGGCTCAGGGACCCAATTAAGCTGCATCATTGTGCTGGTTCTGCCTGCCACAGTAAAAACACATGATGTTTACTTATCTGTGCATCACATGAACAACTTTCCAGCTTATTCAGTATTGGATATTATTCATGATAAAAGACTCTGCTGTACGTGAAAGCGAACATGTTCGCTTATTTGAATATTCATCTTTCATGTAAATTTCTAATATTTTAGGTCAAGATCTAAGATACTATAAAAGAAAAAGGCTTTGGAAGGATTTAAAATTATTTCAGTATTTGAGTAAAACTTTGACAAAAGGAAACTGTATGGTGTTTATGAAATACAAAAAATAAGGGATCTCATTTTCATTTTTTTTTTTTTTTTTTTTTTTTTTTTTTTTTTTTTGGTTTTTCGAGACAGGGTTTCTCTGTGTAGCTTTGCGCCTTTCCTGGAGCTCACTTGGTAGCCCAGGCTGGCCTCGAACTCACAGAGATCCGCCTGCGTCTGCCTCCCGAGTGCTGGGATTAAAGGCGTGCGCCACCACCGCCCGGCTCTCATTTTCATTTTTTATACTATTACATCTATTTATAATTACTTGTTAAGAATTTTAGAAACAATAGTAATCTCACACAAGCTTACAATTAGAAGGAATCTGTAGGTGATTACTAAATACCTGGTATGAATGGACACATTTTTCCCCTTTCAAAATATTGAATGTTTATAATTATAGTTTATAAAATGAAGGACTCTTAATTTTAGGTAGAGGAAAATTGAAGTTTGTGAATCACTGCAAACACATATTGCCAAGAAAACAGCTGAATTTCAATTTCAATGCATATGCTCACCTCATCCAAAGATGAGCCTGGTGGCTAGAGCTAAACATGGGTGAAAACAAATTATAGTATATAAATACACTCTAGAAGAGGGCTCAGATTTCCTAGGACCTTGGCCAAATGTTTGTGCATTCTAAGCTTCACTACCATTAACAGAAAACAAACATAAGTTCCATGGTACTAAAGCTGTGGTTTAAACACATTCTTCTCAGAGCACATAGTGAACAACTAATCCCCAAAGGCAACAATGTTTGGGGTACTTAGGTAATGAAGGCTCCACCTCTCATAAATTAATTACAACTGGTTATGAAAGTATATGACTTTGTGAATTTTCAGTCTTGCTCTTCTTCTCTTGAGCATCCACCTTCCATTGTGAGGTGATGCATCATAAAGTCCCTCATCGGATGGGAGTCACTGGGTCTCAGACTTCCCTCTCTTTATACTGTGAGTGTCATATATTCTGTTACAGTAGTCACAGTAGGAACCATCTGTGCCAAGACAGTTACTAAGAGGATTAAATGAAAGAAACACCATGGGTGGCGGAACGTTTGGTGCATCTTAAGCAAGCATACATCTTAATACTTATTATTTTTCATTATATCACAAATACTAGTTCATATTTTGAGTGAGTATTAATAACAATAGAAAGCTTCTTAAAATCCTTCATGTTAAACTTCATAGTTTTTAAAAGGCAAGTTTACATCATGACTATTTATTATCTCATGTTGTTTCCCATATTACTTTTTATTTTATTACACAGATGTAACATGAGGATATATTCTGTTTTGGAAGCAATAATCTGTTATTTATATAAAACTATAGTCAGGAAAAATGTCCAACATCATCATAGATTTCTATTTAAGTCTTGATCCAATTAAAATTCCTTAAAATAAATTAAGACATGTTTAAGACATGACTTGTCAGTAATACTGTTTGAGGAAAAACATGCAACATGTTCATGGAACAATAGTAATAATAACAGCAAATATAGCAATAACAAGAACAAGCATGGACTTGAGTTTGTGTGTTCAACATCATCCATTCTCCCAGGGATGAGAAGGGGAAATAGATTACCTCTCGTCAGCAGAGGTCATTGGGCCATGTTTCCAAGTAAGGGAGAGCCAATCCATGAAAAGTTGAAGTTGAGGGATCTGTCTCCCTATTTTTTGGTTTTGACCACTGTGAGTCTGTGCAGAACCAGACTCCTTTACTGCAGATTGTCTATGGCTTAGGCCAAGAACAGGGGTGAGGGTTGCAAAGAAGGAAAGAATGATGGGCAGTTTGGGATGGAGACCAGAGCAAACCCAGTGGGACATGCACCTGAAAGACTTCCTCCAAGATAGTCTTTACCAAGGCTGGCATTTTAGTCTCTGTGTCCCTGCTAGTTTGTTCTCAACTTGGAGAAGAAACAACCATATTATTCATGTGCTTCATAAAAGACAATCATTTTCTCAGTGTCATCCTTAGTGCCTCTACCAGGACACACATAGAACTATGAGCGTTGTATGTGTCATTTCCAGGCTTTCCAGTCCTGCTGGCGAGTATTACTCTAAGGTTAATATAGGGAAGTGGAGTCACAGGAACATCAACGTTGCAATCTTACCTTATCGAATGCTGCAAAATTATCTTCCCAAGTGATTCTATCAACTAAGACCTCCCTCTGTCCAGTGTACCTGAAGATACTGCTCCCTCCATTCATCTCACATCTACACCAGATATATATATATATATATATATATATATATATATATATATATATATATATAGGCTTTTAAATATATATATACATATATATATATATATATGTAGGCTTTTAAATCTCATTTCAATGTTCATTCCCCTCTCTCATTTGCATTAAAAATTCATGTTATTTTCAACTATTTGTTGACCCTTTGTACTTTTTTGGGGGGCTATGAATCGCATAGTCTCAATTTTTTAAACATTTTCCTGTTGGAGCATCTGACTTCTTACTGTCTTAGTCTCTATTGCTGCTAACAGACATCATGACCATGGCAACTCTTATAAAGAAAACATTTGATTGGGGTTATTTTACAGTTCCGAGGTTTAGTTCATTATCATCACAGCAGGACATCACCATATGAAGGTAGACAGGGTGCTGGAGAAGGAGCTGAGAGTCCTATATCTTGATCCACAGGCAACAGGAAGTGAACTGTGTGCCACGCTGAGCATAGCTTGAACATATATGAGACCTCAAAGCCTGCCCCCCACAGTGACACACTTCCTCCAACAAGGCCACACTTACTTCAACAAGGCCATGCCTCCTAATAGTGCCACTCCCCTCAGGGGCCATTCTCTTTGAAACAACCACACTGACTTATAAAATATTTTAAATTATATTTAGGATAAAAATCCTGTCAGAGCTGGGTGGTAGTGGTGCATGCCTTTAATCTCAGCACTTGGAAAGCAGAGGCAGACAGATCTCTGTGAGTTCAAGGCCAGCCTGGTCTACAGAGCTAGTTCCAAGATAGCTAGGGCTATTACATAGAGAACACCTGTCTCGAACCCCACCCCCCAAAAGAATCCTGTTATATATCTGAGATAACAACTTTTCCTAGTCCAAGTCATCTTCTATATATTATAATGATTTTGTATAGTACCAAAGTTTTGTACATTGATAAACTTGAACTCATTAGCCTTCATGATTTTAATTTTCACCTGAAAGCTCTTTGGTTAACCCCATGTCCTATGGTATCAAGCTAGTTAGCTTCCTATCACCATGGCAAATATCTGAGATAATAACTGTGCTGGATAGTTTTTATGTCACCTTCCCACATGCTAGAGTTTTGTGGAAAGAGGGACTCTTAATGGAGAAAATGTCTCTGTAGGATTGGCATATAGGCAAATCTGTAGGGTATTACTTTTCAATTGATGATTTATTGACATAGAGTGAGAACTCAACTTACTTACCAGGTGGTCTTGGATGATAAAAGAAAGCAGGCTGAGCAAGCCACAAGGAGCAAGCCAGTAAAGCAGTGCTCCTTCATAGGCTCTGCATCAGCTCCTGTCTCCGGGAACATACCTGGAGTTCATGACCTGACTTCCCTGGATGACGGACTGTAAGATTTGAAATAACCCTTCCTTTCCAAGTTGCTTTTGGTCCTGGTGTTGATCACAGCAACAGAAGCCCTAACTACGACAAGAACTCATAAGAAGAAAGGCTTCTGTTGGTTCATGGTTTCAGAAGTTTCCGTCCATAGTCACATGGTACCATTATTTGGGCTTGTGACAAGGTGTAATGTCAAGGTGGGAGTCTGTGTTTGAGCCAAGTGTAGTTCTTTGTCTAGGAGTGGGGGTCTGTGAGATTTTCCCCTTCCACAACACATGTCTTGGTGTTTCATTGCTAGGTCCTATTTAGGCAGCCATTCGTTAACATATCATGGATGTAGCTTCTTGGTCATTTGTAAGAGACCTCTGGCTCTTACAGCCTTTTTGCTCCCACTTCTGCAATGTTCCCTGAACCTTAGATGCAGGAGTTTTGAGTTGTGTTGGAGATGTATCCACTGGGTCTGGGCACCACGTGCTCTGCTGCTCTATGTAGTTTGACCAGCTATAGTGTTTTGTAATTGTTTCCATCTTCTACAAAGAGAAGCTTCTTTGATGAAGGGTAAGAGCTGCACTTGTCTGTGGGTCTAAGTATTTAGAATAAATAGTTAGTAATCATGTACTTGGGAAACTGGTGGGAAATCATGTCTGGTACTGAAAACCTATCCAACATCCAGGGGCTAGTGGGGTCATAAACTTAGAGGAGAACCTTGTACCATCACTTTACTCAGCCCGACTGTCTTAGGGTTCTACTACCTCCCAATAGCACCACAGGCTAGGAACCAAGCTTTTAGCCCTTGATCCTTTGGAAAAACACTTAAGATCTAAACGAGAGAAATTATCCTACATTTTTCTGATAAATACACAGCCTCCCACTTTACAGTTGCATTTTGAACTGTCATTTGAGCATTTTGAATTAAAGTCACAAGAAATATACACCTAGGTTGTATGATAAGGTTCTATATACTGATAATCCCAACACTCTGGAGAGACTGAGACAAGAGGTTGCTGAGAGTTAGAGGCAAAACTGGACTACATGGTAAATGTTTAGATTCAGACAAACTTAGGGTACATAATGAGACAGTATCAAAAGAAAAGGGAGAAAAGACCTAGCAAATTAAGCTCTCTTAAGCATTGTTTACAGATGTAATCACAGTTATTTAAAATATTTAACATTGCAGATACAAGTTTTATATATCACTTTCCCCCAATTTTCAAATCTGCCCTGACAGACATGTTAATTAAAAGCAAAAATTTTTATTGCAGTACAATATAAAAATATTAATCATTGAGCTACCTTGCTAGAAAAGGATACAGTAATTTCAGAGTCAAAAGTCTCAGAGCAGTGGGAACAGGTGCTTGTTATCTATTGGCATTGCTCTCAAATTTCTAGCTTTGGTTTCCCCCAAAATAGCAACAATAATCAGAGCTAAGTTTAATTGAACACTTGTAAGAGGCTCGGCAGCTTTTGGACATATGGCATATGACTTTTAATCTCCACCAATTTCTAAAGTTGCTATTATTATCCACATTATAAAGATATGGTAATGACCCCCCAGTTTAGAAAGTCCATCAGTCAAGAAGGAAGGATGTTACCCCACACCCTGCATCTAAAACCTAGGCTCAAATGAATGGTGCCCTTTCTATTTTTGGAGACTGTCTTATGTACCCTAAGTGGCCTTGAGCTCACTGCTTTGTAGCTGAGGCCAGATTTCTTTTTCTCTTCTTCTCCTTTTCCTTCTGCTTCTGTTCCTGCTTCTTCTGTTTCTTTTGTTTCTTCTCTCCTCTATTCCGTCCTCCTCCCCCTCCCTCTCTTCCTTCTTTCTTTTTGTGGTAGTGGGGCTTGAATGTAGAGCCTTGTGTATGGTAAGCAAGTGCTATAATTCTATCATCCCCTTTGCATCTTTTTTAAAGGTGGGGGGTTCTCTACTCTCTTTGGATCCTTACTTTCTTTCATTTTTTTTTTATTAAATAAGAGGTTAAAGGCATTAGTTCAAGCTTCCTTTTATACATAGAATTCTGATCTTGACATACACCAGGACTTAACAAAATAATATTCCCTAGAGTCAAACAGTACATCTCTGACTCATCATTTTCCAATATTGCTGAGCAATCAAATTCTTCCTTCTCCAGGTGGGAACAACCTCGGAACTGCCAGGAGGTGATGGGGGGTTAGGAGTCCATCAAAAACCAAACTGCAGAGGCCAACGGGCTGAGTGGGGCTCCATGAGCTTTGGGCAGTTTAGGGGGCTCTGCAAGGGGCCTAGCTTGAGCCCCAAACAAAGTCCACCACAAGAAAGCCCAGAACTGGGTCCCTGATCCTGCCTCTGATGTCACCATCTCCATAGGTCCCCCACACTCTTTTGCTGGTGAAGCCCTTCTTTCTGAGGGTACATCAGAACATTTCATTCTTTCAAACTTTTATGAAGAGGAGTCCACGTAACTTCTCTGGACCACCTACCCGATTTTATCATTTAATGTCTATGTGGTGTTGTGTGAGAAATGTCGCCCATAGACTCCCATATTGAAACACTTAGTCCCCGGTTGGTGGCATTGCCAGTGAGGGAGGTTGTGGAGCCTTGAAGCAGGAAGAAGGACCTCACTGGAGGCTGGCTTTGAGGATTTATAGTCTCTCCCCACTTCCTGTTTGGTCTTTGCTTCCTGCTGCCATTTGAGGATGTGAGCTCTCACTGTACTGGTTCCACCTCTGCACCTCCTGATGGCTGCTGTACCTCTCTGCCATGATGGACTTTTGTCCCTCTGGAATGGTAAGCCACCCCAAACTCTTCCTGGTGTTTTATCACAGCAACAGCAAAGTAACTAATACAATCTGATTGTCTGGTTCTTCTGTCGAACATAGACAGGGGACAATTTGAATAATTTGACACAGTATATTAAAGTGTGTGTGTGTGTGTGTGTGTGTGTGTGTGTGTGTGTGTGTGTGTGTGTTTTAACACAGCTTCAAATGTGATACGGCTGCCATCTTTCAGGTGATAAGTTGCTCCGGAGTATTTGTTAATATCTGTTCTATTATAAAACATCAATACAGTGCTAATGTTTATTTGCATATTACAATGCCCCAAGATTTGTTTAGTACCATCACAGTACTAATGCTTTAATTTACCCTAAAGTCCTCTCAAGTAAGGACTTACTTTTGCCGACTGGTAGATATGAAAATGGAGGCACAGAAAACATATATTTGGACAACTAGCTGGTTGGTCATCCACTTGGTGTCTGAATTTATGTAGTCTATTCTTCAGCACTGGGTTTCTATTGTTGAATACTTAAATGAGTCAGGAAATATGCTTGTTTTTTGTTGGATGAACAGATAAACTGCAGACTATCCATAACCAATGATGTTGCTGCCATGAGGGTTTTTTTGTTTTGTTTTTTAGTACATTCCTTCTCATTCACACTCCACTAACACATGCATTTGTGAGATGGCAAATAACAGGAATACAGTCTATGCTCACTTAAACCTTGAACAGTGATTGAACCAAAGTTGATTGTACTCTATACTCGGACTGAATTAATGAAATGCACAGGATTTCTAAGTTGTTCATCTGTAAACCATGAATGCTCTACTACACTGAAAATCATCTATAAATGCATTCAGCATGTAATTTTCTTGCTGAAGTGGTGGTTGTTTAAATAGCTAAGACAACATAATAGCAACAAAAGCTTTCAGTACCTTAGGAGACAATAATGAGCGCCTGCCATGGACATATCTGTTTCAACTGAGACTCTAAAGAACACACAACTGGACCCAGAGCAGAAACTTTACATGTTTTGACGCCTGAATCTGTTGTGTCTTTCAAATCCCCCTCCCTCCCCCAGCACCTTTCCTTTTTTTGAAGGATTTAGAAAAAGGATAACAAGGGGTTCAAGGAATTTGTTTAGTTACAAAACAAAACAAACAGAACATTTCTTTCTAGGATAGGTCCCTGGGGTCCTGGTGTCGGGGTCTGATCATTATCTCTACTTAAGGGACTTCAGAGCTCTGACCTGAGGCACTCTGGGTTGCAGGAGCATCAAAGGAGGCTGCTGTGCCATACACTGAATGCTTTCCACTTTTTCCAACACAGGATGAGGCCAAGAAAAAGACTGCATTTAAACATTTAACTTCACAGCCTTTAATGCACATGCTCTCTTTCTCTCTTTCTTTCTTCCTTTCTTTCTTCCTTCCTTTCTTTCTTTCTTTCTTTCTTTCTTTCTTTCTTTCTTTCTTTCTTTCTTTCTTTCTTTCTTTCTTTCTTTCTTGTTTGGGACTGAGCCATTATGTAGCAAAATTTTAAAAAAAAAATAACTTTCCTCATACTTACTATAGAATATTTTTTGTTTTTTGTAATCAGCATCATGAATGCAAAATGTCTCAACCTTTGTAGACCGTGAAATGATGTGAGTTTATATTAACTATTCATCAGAATAGTTAATATACTTTTAATGAAGATTGGATTTTTGAATCAATAATTATGATGGCATGAGTGGTTATTAATAACTAGACTCTTTGCATGAAATTGTAAAATTCTCCCAGTGAATATGAATGCGAAAGGTACCGAACATACCTTGCTGTCTAATGGATAAAGATGTTTCAAAATACCTAAATCCAAATATGTCAAAGAATACAAATGGCAAAGCAAGAGTAGTCTTAACATTTGACCCTACTGGGCAAAAATAAGCCATGCTATTAGCAAAGAAAACTAAGCATGCTGGGCTAATTGAATGATCTCAAAGCTGGCTTTTCCTTCCATGGCTGAGCTGCAGGAATGTAAAGACCAGTGTCTTCCATCTAGCCTGGCTTCTTTAGATCCCATTTGGCAACACCCACAGGGAAACAACTAAACATTCTGTCTTTCAAGTCACTAAAAACAAGTGGACAAAAGATGGTTTGTCTCCAGCAAGACTAAAGAGGAGCTACTGTCTATTGGTCTTCAAGATATATTTTAAAACCACAAATATATGGACAACCAAAGCAAGGTAATTTATTCACCTTTACATTCTTCAAACCCAAAGAAAGAGAAAAGGAAACAGCTAAGTGCTGTTTCTCCCTACTGGCTCATATCAAGGAGCATTTGCCATGGGCTATCTCTTTCCCTCTCTTACTGCTTTTCTAAAGAGTAACGATGAATATCTTTGTTCCCTGTACATTTTCTGATGACTTTCTTTTCATTGTACTTAAATTAGTGCATCAAAAAAAGCACAATTTGATGCCTTGTCTCATAGGAATATGTGTTTTAGTAATCATCTTCATCATAAGTACTGGGAATTTGCTCCATTCCTTTTTAAAAATATTTCTGAAAGGATCAAACTCAGGGACATTATAATATTATTATAACAGGCCAGGCTATTTTTCAGCCACATCTAGAACCAAAACAGTATGAATCCACGTTCATCTTTCTTCCTTTCTACCTAAGTTTTATCATCATAAGATATGCAACAGAGACATTTTGATATATATATATATATATATATATATATATATATATATATATATTCATAATTGAAACCTAATGAACTCAGGAACTTACGTGTCTTAAGCTTGATTAGAATTGTCACTTTCAAATACCCTTTTATTCCTTGTTATTTCAATGAAATGCTTCATCACTAAATATTTTTATGGCTCCTATTATATGAAGTATGAGAAAGGGCATAGAAAAAGGTTATAAAAATCTATTATCTACACAAATACACATAGTACTGGACATATTCGTTTCTGAAGAAAATGGCTTGTTTTCTGAATACTAACAGACTTTCACTTAGAAATGAACACAATAGAACCCAACCACTGTAAATCATGACCGGAAAAGCAGCGGAGGTCACTGGGAAAATGCCAGACAGCTCCACTGTTCAGCTAGCTTTGTAACGCTGAACAACTTTCTCAGCCATAAAGTGGGGATAATATCATATTGTATTTGTTGCAATCATTTAAAATATTGCCATCCATATTGTGTGACTAGCTTCATCCTGTACTAGCCTATAAATGGAACAGTTTACATATAATCTCCAAACAAAAATCTACTACGAATTATCTTGTTACTTGATTTTTAAAATTAAATTCTTCTTGTGTAGCTGTGTATACTTGTGTGTTTGTTTGCATGTGTGTGGGCATACATGTTGGGGCAGACCTGCACATGCATGTGCTTGTGTGTGGAGGCCAGAGGTTGATGTCTGATGTCTTCCACAGTTGATCTCTACTGATGAGGCAGAGTTTCTTCATGAACCTGGCACTCACTAATCTTGCTAGTCCAGTTAACCAACTCTCACCAGGAACCAAATCCTCATCTCTGCCTCTGAAGTTCTGGGATTGCAGGTAGGCACTATGCTAGCCTAGCTTTTCGGTGGGTCCTGGGATCTAAACTGTGTTCCTCTTCATTCTTGTGCACCAAGTGGTTTCTCCACTGAACTGTCTCTTCAGCCCCGCTAAATAGGATATTCGCAATATCCCCAAGAGTATACTTTTCCTGGTGGGCTATGGAAGGCAGAGCAGATACTGAAATGGTAAATGGTAATAATTTCAATCCAAGTGCCAAAGTTTTGTTTTCCTGCCCAATTCTGTCTGACATTCAGCCCTTCTCTGCCGGGGATGGAACCGCTTTGCCTGCTGATGCATACTTATTTATTTGTGTCATCAACAAATGTCTTCTGTAATTTCATCAAGTCTACTGAAAAAAAAGAAATGATATGGTGGCCAGCTTGGCAAAAGGTAGCTTGTTTCCCACCCTCCTCTGCATCACCTCCTTCTCCTCCCTACCTGCTGTCCTGTCAGGAGGAGGAGAGAGAAAGCTCTTCTGGATCTTAAGCCTGTGCCTTGTTCTCTCCACTAAAATGACCTGCTGAGCACCCTGTGTTCTTAGCTTAGATCTAGCCTTTGTTCTCCAGAATGCCCTCACAGCCTTGTGAGATGCCTTGCTGAATCCCAAGGAAGTGGCTTTCCATGTAAAGAATGCTGCTGCACTGCTCAGTCCAGCAAGGCAGGGTTTCATGTCTGTGAGACGCTACAGCTCCCTTGCTTCTCCCTGAGAAGATCCAGCCCGTTGAAAAGGAACAAGTGAGATCACAAATGGTGTGTGTCTGGTTATGGCTGATGGCTGGCTCCCCTGGGTGTCCCTCCTATCTGTGCTGTTCTTCCCACCCATTTATTTTCTCTGCTTATCAGGGTCCCTGTAGGGCCAAGGTTTAATGTCACTTCCTTGAAGCATTTGCTCATCAGCCCAGCCAGAATTTCCCTCATTTGCATTCTACTCAGTTGCACCATGGACCACTTTAGACCACTCAAGAGTCTATTCTTTCGATTCCTTACTTTTCTATAGAGCTCAAGCTCCTGAAGGGCAGATGCCATTTAATTTGTATTACAATTGCATTCTCAGAGTACTTTCTATGTTGCTGGTGCTGAATATTTATTGAATGTCTAAGTGATTCTTCTCTATTCCATTTTTCTTAGTCTCTACGACTACTCTTGCTCTACCGTTTGGCATCATGATTATTTTAAAGTCTCAAATCCTACCTCTCCTTTGAACTACAGCAGTTCTCATCACACTTAAATAATTTATTAATTACTTTATAACTTTAGCTCTCAACTTTCATACGGTTATAGTCTATGGTTCCTATGATGTATACAGCTTAATATGATTCTCTAGTTTATATGGACTCAAGTAGGTGCTCCGTTGGGTTAGAAACTACATCTTCTAGTGTAACTTGCATAGTTTTGGAATTGGTTGGTAATTAGGTCATCACTGTTTTTAAAGCCTGACTCAGAAAACAAGAAAACATCTGAGTAGCTATGCATGCAGGTGTTCCCACAATGCTTCACACAGAATGTGCAAGGCTGTAGATTGACCTTTGTATGAAAAGATATGAAACTCAATACTTATGGGTAATAAGGCCTTGTGATTTTCAGATTATGTAATTTATAGAGAAAAACCATTTATTATCCTTACTTTAAATGCTTTCTCTCTGTGGTGGTATTGTGTCCCCCAATATACTGTGTACCCTAATAAACTTATCTGGGGTCAGAAAACAGAACAGCCACTAGACAGACATAGAGGCCAGAAAATGGTGGCATACACACCTTTAATCCTATCATTTGGGAGGCAGAGATCCATCCGGGTCTCTGTGAGTTCAAGGCCACACTGGAAACCGCCAGGAATGGTGACACACACCTTTAATCCCAGGAAGTGATGGCAGGAAGCAGAAAGGTATATAAGGTGTGAGGACCAGGAACTTGGCTGTCAAGCTTTTAGCAGCAGTTCAGCTGAGATCCATTCGGGTAAGGACTCAGAGGCTTCCAGTCTGAGGAAAACAGCTTGTTCTGTTTCTCTGATCTTTCAGCGTTCACCACAATACCTTGCTCCAGGTTTGTTTTTATTAATAAGACCTTTTAAGATTTGTGCTACATCTCTCCATTTTTATGACAGTAGGAAGTTATTGTCATTAAAATATTATAAACACATATCTAATGATTATCCTTGAAGATTAAATAAGGCAATATTCATAGGAAGTTGCTTTGAAGGAAGATTCCTGTTTTAAGATTTATTACCCTAAAAATTCATATAGTTTTTAAATGAAAATCACTATTTTGGTGATGCTTAATCTTGACATCAAAAATAAAAGATTAAGTATAGACAGCATAAATTGGAGTAAATGGGTTATTAAATTAAAAAAAAAAGACTCAAACTTGGGGTAGGATTAGGGAAGTGAGAGTGGATCCAGGAGATAAGGGAAGGAGGCCAGGAAGATGATCAAAATACACTGTATGAAGCTCTCAGAGAATTGGTAAATCTGCTCAGGAAAATGAAGTAACCGGGGAAAGACTGAAGGTCAACAGAAGAAATGCCAAGATCGTGGTGCAGTTTGATCTGAGCATTTATCAAGAAAGAAAACGTACTTGACAATCTTCAAACAAAAATACCTACCATATTTCCTAATCCCTGTTAAGCAACATCATGTTAAATGACATCATTTAAAATTGAGGTCAGAGATTAATGACAAAAGTGTTATTTATACCACTTCTGTGAAAGGAAAATCATAGCTGTTATAAAAACAAGAAATGAGAAGCAAAAATCTCTACATTAAATGTCAGTTAATTATCGTTCTGAAAGGAATAATTATCGCTGTGGCTTAAGTTTTGAGCATGAAAACAGGTTACTTGAATGCCCTTGATTTATGTTAACTTACAATAAAGTTTTCCAACAGGTAAATTTGTCTGTGGAAATGAGAAACATGACCTTCAGTTCAGGTGTTTTTCCCAACACTGCTGGTAGTGGCATGATGGTAGATTCATGCAAAAAGGTATTAGCATTCATACTGTTTTTAAATTTATTTTTGCAGACTCACCCAGGGCAGGGGTTCTCAACCTTCCTAATAATGCAACTTTTTAATACAGTTCCTCATGTTGTAGTGACTTCCAACCATAAAATTATTTTCACTGCTGCTTCATAACTGATTTTGCTACTATTATTATAATGTAAATATTTTTGGAGATAGAAGTTTGCCGAAAGAGTTGTGATCCACAGGTTGAGAATCACTGACCAAGACTTAATATATGCTAGGCAAGCAGTCTACCACTGAGTTACAGCTCAAGTCCCACATTCCGTTTTTCACTCACAGTTTTACCAATAGTTTAACAGAGATTTGATGTCATTGCATCCTAGTTTTCTACTAATCTGGATCTTGCAGGAAGCACAAAGGGTCAGAAGTCTAATGCAATGTCACCAGTTCTGTGAATGACATTATTTGCAAATCATTCATATCTGGGAATATTAAGTGGACAGAGCTTCCTCGGGAAGATAACTGCAGAAACTGCTCAGCAAACCATTCACTTACATATTCTGTGCATGTAATTATTTACTTCAAATACAATGACTCAGGTTTTGGAAATATTTTATATCTGGCCAAGATGATCCTCAGCTATGATGGAATTATATCATGATATACTGCCACAAGTTGGAAACATTGTTGAATCAAAAAAAAAAAAATGCAGTGATTGCACACACCCATCCTTCTGGGCAATCGAGGGCAGCATAGCAAACTCTATTACTGTTGTCCCCCTTTGGGAATGCAAGGCTGACTGGAAACTGGAGTCACTGCTGCTGCCCAGCACCCAGTTTATCACTAGCAGGAAAAACCTAAATTCCAAGTAGTTTGAGAATGGATCTGTTTTTTGCCTTATTGTAGTTTGAAAACCTTAATTTGAAGCATGATGACTAACTGCATTAGGAAAATACTTGAAAAGCCACATTAAAACAAGAAAGTCATTAGTATTAATGCTATGTGCATAATGGGATGAATCTTGAAAGAGCTAAAGTACAAAAACGAGATTAAGTTATCCTAGATCATTATTAAATTTCCCAAAGACATCAAGTATA
Organism: Peromyscus maniculatus bairdii; assembly: GCF_049852395.1. Lineage (NCBI taxonomy): Eukaryota > Metazoa > Chordata > Mammalia > Rodentia > Cricetidae > Peromyscus > Peromyscus maniculatus. The sequence continues at coordinate 123,142,326 of NC_134856.1, read as the reverse complement.
AAACAACATTTAATCCATGGTTAAATGTAGGAATCCTCCAAATTAATAATATTCTATTCAAACCATTTGAAAACCTAAGTGCTGAAGCTAGCAAGCATGACTTTTGAGTTCAGAGAACTCAGACCCATCTACAGTGTCCTTATTGGGGATAGTGTTGCTTATGCAGTGCTTTAAAATTTTGGGCAAAAGTAGATGCAGGTCACGGTAAGAAGTTAAAACAATGACTGAAAAATTGGGTAATAGAACTTGTTTTCAACTACACTGTTAGAGCAATGGAACTTCTATAGTTGAGGTTTCTAGGATTCTTTTCAAAATGAAGTCTGCCCTATTTGTGGGAATTTAATGACCTAAGCTGCAAAACTGGACCTTCATAAGAAAAAACACGTGCCCACAGCACTAGATCCAGAGCCTGCTTGTTATTGAAGTACAGGTTGGTAATCCCAATTGCAAGACAGATTGGTGGGGCTCCAAGTGCCTTTCCCAAAGCCAGAAATGATCTTCAGGATGGCTATCAAGGTATCTCCAAAGTCCTCACAGACTCTCCCCTCTGACCTAGTCTCAGTGGCTTCATGAAGAGAACATTTAAACCTATGATATACTGCCCTAAAGTTGTGCTAAATATTCCAGTCCCAACATCAAATAGTTTCCACACAAGCCTGGCACCTGTAATCTGTAGATAATAAGGCACAGCAGCAGTGAGAATTGTGGCATCCCACCACTTGCCATCTTCCTAAAAGACCGAGCTGGAGTTCTCAGGATAGGAGCAATCATTTCTAGAGTCACTTAAATTAGAGATTTAGGTTTTTCTCACCGATAACTCTTGGGTCCTTTAGGGTTTGGTAGTGGACAGAACTCTACATAAAAGCATATCTGAAAGGAACAGGAGCCCTTGACTAACGAATACAAGGTTGAAGAGTGGGAGGGAGCATTGTAGGTCTCATGACTGTTTTTCACTTAATTTACATTTTCCATAGCCACATTTAAGGTCTTCACTCTTTTCAGGATGTCAGTTTTATGCATTTATGGGAAATATTAAGAAGTCAATCCTCTAACAAGCAAAGAACTACAAAACTATACCTGACAATTAGGACACAATTAGCTCCCAATTGTTGGGCTCCAGCACGTTGCGCGGGGAAAGAGACCACTAAAGGCTTGTCTGTCAGAACTAAGGACCAGCTGCGGAAGGCACAGACCTGGGAGCCACTTTCCCAAAGAGGTTGAAAGACAGCACGACTTAAGCACCACTGAAGTCGGTAAACAGTATTTTACTGAAACAGTTCGTAACACAGAAAATCTGCCTGAAGTGTACAGTTACTGTCTTACACAATGACAGATCCATTTGCAAAGACTAATATGAATACAATAAATATGGGGTTTACATACTAATTTATACACAGAAACTGCCCCACAGCCATAAAAATTTATATTTAACAGTGCAACATATAATTTAATCATCTGATTTATTTGACAGGTTTCTACTAAACACAACTACCTGGTTTTCATATACATATATAACATATTTGTATGTATATAGACATTCAACCATCTGTACAGATTCTAAACATAAAACTTCTAAAAGGCACAATTGTCTATACAACATGTACAAAAATGGCTGGAGTTGACACAAAACAACAATTATTGGTCAAAAGTTCATGATTGCACAAAGATTAGTCATGAGTTTATGTCAGAAAAAATGTGCTTTAAGGAAAGGGTTTTCAAAAAAAACCTGTTATTAAAAAAATCAATAAAAAATAAACCACTAGGTTGCTATGACAAGCCTGTCCTCGTCATCATCACTGCTCACGTCGCTGAAGTGCACGATGGGTTGCCTGTGGGGTCCTGGGGGTCTGAGAGCTGGTCTGTCTGAGGGCAGCGATGGAGAGCCTGAAGCTGGGGCCTTCTGTAGAGCTTCCGGCGTGGGTGCCGGCTGCGCCTGCGCAGAGGAGCGCCCGGGCAACACGTGACTCGCGGAGGCCGCCTTCTTGGTGTCCACCTTGTTTGGGCCTTCAGACTTTGCGTTGTCTGCCGAGGGGCCGGGCACTGTTTTGGGGGTTTCCTGAGGGCCTTCGGGTGACCCCTGAGGCGGCTCGGCGCTGTGTCCCTGGCCTGCGGGCATCTGCAGCTCCGGCGCTTTGCTGTTGGAAGCCGCAGTCTCGGGGGTCCCCGCGGTGCCCACAGCCACTGGGCCGACGGAGGGGATCAGGGTGGGCAAGGCGATGTTGAGGATCTGGAGACCTGGAATGTGCACCTGTGGGGCGGGGCTGCTCTGGGCAGGCGCATTAGCCAGAACCTGGAGCCCCACTGCATTGAGGGCCAGGCCTGGGGGGTGCACCTGCGGGCCCACGGTGGCATTGGCCAGGCCCACGATATTGACCGTTTCCATACCCAGGGACGTGAGTGACTGCAAGGCTGGGGGACTTAGGTTCTGCAGGCCTGGCACATGGATTTGGCCGATGGGAATACATGGCACAACATTGCTCAATTCAGCCACTCCGGTGGGGCGATTAGTAGTGCCAGAAACTTGGGTGATGGTATCCCCAGGGGTACCCATGGTTCTGTGAATAACACTCACAGCAGGGATGGTAAGTTGCATTGGTCCGGCCTGAATGGGTACAAAAGTGGAGTATGTGAGGCCGGCAGGCACCACATGGATACCGCCAACGGGAACCATGTTGTATGGGGTCCTTGATTGCTGCTGGGAATGCAAGGGGAGGTGGCTGAACAAATGCGTCTGAGAGGAAGGCAAGCCTGCAGGCGGATGCAAGGTTATTTGTTGCTTCGGTTCTTGACTGTCGGGGTGAGGTGAGACTGAGGAAGGAATCCTGGCTGCTGGCTGAGGGTTGAGCTGGGCTACAGCAGGCGGCAGTCTTACAGATGGTGAATCCTACAAGACAAGAGACAATGAGCCTTGCTAGGAGAGCTTCCTTCACGGCTAAAGTACTAGTGTTCGGTCTGTTCTTTTCTTAACTCTTAATGAGTTAAGAGTATATGTTTGTATTGTACAGTTGTTGGCTTGTATTTTCAACAACAACAACAAAAATCTTCATTTTAATTTCTTTCCTACTACAATGCCAGAAAAACATTTTGTAGTTTGCAATTTGCAAACCAGTTTCCTGGGTATTACCATTTGATACCGATAGATGAGCATGGCTGTATTTTTATGTTGATGCTATTTTTCTGCCATCACCAGCACCAATTTATTTTAAAGACTAGGAAATGTTGAAAAATTGCCATATTAGTTGGCTGTGAGCATCAACTCAACAGGGAGAAAATTAACCGAAAAATTATTCACTCATGAAGTGAAGAGCTATTACTAAGACAAAGGTCTGCAGTTGTTCATTTATTTGCTCACTGATTCATAAGCTAATAACATGTATCCTGAAGACTGCATTTTCAGGCTCTGGTGAGATGTGAGATGCTGAGATACAGCAGTAAGAACACAGTGTTAGGGAGGGATGAATCTTGCCTATCCACCCCGCTTCCACCCATGAATGTTATCTAAATACAACCTTTTTTCTTGATAATATATACATGAATTTGCGTATATATGTGTGTGTGTGTGTGTGTGTGTGTGTGTGTGTGTGTGTGTGTGTGTGTGTTAAGGAGCTACATTAGTTCACATTATAATTCAATTTCTGTATTAAACTGACAGATGAAGTTAGTTTAGGCTAGTATGTAAAATCAGTGATTTTTGTTTTTCTCTAGTAGAAAACATCTTTTCCCAATAAGAAATACATCCTACTGCCTTATTTAACACATAGGAGAGGGAAGAAAACTGTCAAGAAAAGAGAATTATGTGTTGATTAGGAGGCAGCCATGGAAAAGCATGCACCACACTTCCTGAACTTCTCTGGAGCTGGTGTCTGGCCCTGAGCTGCTTCCTGGAAGGAAACTTTTCCAAGCTCTCCCAGCAGTTTGCTCATACAAACAACATGAATTTCTTGAGTCATGTTTGTGTCAGGTTAATTTTGTCATGAAGCCTACTAGCTACTGTCCACAGGAGCAGACCAAGCACAAGATATGGATAACATGCTGCAGACCCACCATATCCACACTAGTGAAAAACAAGTCAGCCACTGGACCCTTAAGTCTCAGGATGTGAGTTTACAATTGGTACATACAGATTTTATTGTGATTTTTACAAACAGCAAATAATAAAGGAATATTTTTAAAAGAGGCACCACAGGCTATAATACAATATGTGGATTTTTGTCAATATAATTAACAGTGCTTTAACAGACATAAATGAATTCTGTCATTGGCTATAACAACTAAAAGGTACATACTCATACGGTCATGAATGACTTTTTAAATCTATTAGGTTTAATCTATTAGGTTTTCCTAATGGAATAAGAGGAAAAAAGAAAAATAAAACAAAACCCAACCACCGCTCATCTACCTGTATTGAAGCAACAGTCTTTGCAGCTGTAGGACTTCTCAGAACATCAGATTCAGGGTAATCCACAGACATCTGATGGCCAGGAGACCTGGGGGTAACCTCTGGGGACCTGGAAGTGTCTACATGAGGAACTATTTCATGCTCAACTTTTGCAGTATGCTGTGTGGCCTTTGCTGGTAAATCTGTCCTGTTGGGATCAATCTGTACTGTGCTGAGGACAGTCATCTTGGTGAGTAACGCTCTAGGCAGAATGTCCATGGGGTCTGTGTGTGCCCCTGAGAAGCAACTGGGAACCCTAAGGTCCTCTTCTACACTCCCAGGATCCTGAAGGCCACTTCTGGATGGAAGATGCTGTGGGCTGGCTGTGACTGAGGGTGCTGCTGAGAGGCCAGACTCTGCCTGGCTGTCCTCATCATCCTCTTCATTGTCATTATCATCTTCATCGGGGCCATCTGATTCTTCAAGATCATATCCACACCGCTCATAACCAAATCTTTGCTTTTCATCTGATGTGACAAACAAGAAGATTTGTTATAGAATGTTCTACAATTACACAAACACAATGTTTTCACTTTTAGAAGCTCGGCAACACTGTGAAGCATATTGAAGATGAGGCTACACAGAGCACACACCAGAAAAATGACAAGTGGCAGCCAGTCCAGTAGCAGGGACTCGGAGAAGGACATGAGGGTCAGGGTAGCAGGGAGGTACATGAAATGAGCCTTCAAAGAGAAATGGGCAAGCCAAGTGTGGGATGTTATGAAAGGAAATAAAGCCTCAAATATTATATTGGAAAAACTCTTAAGTATGACAAAAATAAAAAAAAAGATCAACTTCTCCTAAGCTTTTTTCTATTTTCCTATTGTCAGGTCCAAAGGAAACCCCATCTCTCCAAATTCCCAAGGGCAGAAGGGACAAATGGCTATCTGTGGTACCCATTAGCATACCATAGCAAGCTGGCCTCTAGGCTCCCTCAGTATTACATGTAGTTGTTACACAGTTCAAAGTCCATCCCAGCTCTTCTTACCTCCTCCTTTACCATAACTTACCTAGCTCCTGGGCTTCCCTCCCCCAGTTACTCATTCTCTGGGTAATTCTGCTATTTTCAATGTTCTCACTCTCTTCCTCTTGGCCTCCTTCTCTCCTCCCCCTTCTTGCTCTCTCTTCTCCCTCACCCCCACCACTCTGCTCTGCCCCTGCTTCTCCCCTGGCTAGGTCCAAGCAGCTGGCTATGTTCAGTCTACCACTTTCTCTCGGCTCTAGACTCTTCCAGATGTCTCTGGCTGTTCTCTTGGATCTACAGTAAAAACCTGCCTCTTAACCATGGAGTAGTCATGTCATGAGTTTATACACCTATCTCTTCCTTTTATTAAAGAAATTAACATACTAACATTTTGATGGTATTTGACTTGTTAGTAAAATAATTTAAATTTGAACTGTATTCAAAGCATGTTTTAATTGATTTCTTAGTAATAATGCTCATTTGATGCTTAAAGCCTTATCCCCCAGTCCTGGTGTGTGTGTGTGTGGGGGGGGAATATATCACCCATGCAGCTGCACATGGAAGCCAAAGGTTGACATAGTTCCTCAATCATTTCTCCTGGTTGTTTTTTGAGTCTCTCACTGAACCTGAGACTTGCTTCAGCTAGACTGGCTTGCTAGTGAACCTCTGGAAGATCTGCCTCTGTCTCCTTCCCAGCACTGGGGTCAGAGGCATCCGCTGCTGTGCTCAGCTGTTGACACGGGTCCTGGGGATCTGAACTCAAGTCCTCATGCTTGTGAAGCAGACCTTTACCCACAGAGCCACCACCACAGCCCTTCTTCTCCTTCCAGAAGTTACTGACATTTCTTCATGTGTCTATATGACTTGACCCATTTCTTACAGAAAAATAAAATAGTATCTAAAAATACTATCATTAACACTAACATCACTTTTCAAGAAATAGTCTAGATGACTCAAGTGACGGTGTCAAAATTTTCATGCCGTCACGTGGAGCTAGGTTAAAAAAAACCGCAGTATTTAAAATCATGCGAAGTGGGAAGCTAACATTTAAGGAAGAGATGTGAAAATATCTGCACTATTTCTTTGTCCCTAGCCCACAGGGACGTCAGACCATATATGGTTTAGTTGTGTGTGATACATTCTAATTTTTTATTAAACTATGATACTGGTTTCAATTTTGGATTGTGGTAAAAAAAAAAATAAAATAAAAATTAAGCAGAGGATGCCAGAAATACTAGGTTTTATCCTATGTACGGTTCTGAATAGTGGGGTAAGATTGTTCAGTTTGCTCTGTCTTGCCTGGAACATGGATCAGCCCTTTGTCCAGTGGTGAACAAAGATCTGCCTGCTACTCACTTAGTGGACTGTCTTGGTAATAAGATGTACAGAGTGTCAAGTACTGTCAGGTGGGCTGCTGTGTCACTGAAATGTCTAACACTACATAAACAACACCCACATCCTTCATCTCACTTCATCTCGGCTCCGGGGCTTTGCATGCATCACTTTGCCATAGGAAGAAGTGTGAACACAGTGCAGAAAATACCTGAGAGGTACGCTACATAATTTTCATTATTATATTGGTATAACTGCTTTAGTCTATGCGTTATTGTTGCTAATTCTTTACTGTGCCCATGAAAACCAGCATGAAGTACTAGCTGAAGGTGCAGGTATTCACTGGATTCGTGGGAAGTGTTCCACCTGGAAAGGGAGCCCACTCTTAAGTTTTGAAAAACAGAAAAAATTCAAACAGAGAAATAGGCAATAAATATTTTTACTGGACTTCTCAAGTATTCATTTATTTTAATATTATTTTTTCTGCATGGCAGAAATAAATTCTTACAAAGATAAATTCTTACAGAAAAGTCTTACAGCAACTATGCACAAAAACACTGGAGGGTGATTTCTAGGGGATGAAAAAGACTAGAATTTTTGTTGTTGTTGTTTTGTTTTCAAGGTTCTACTATTATGTTGTAAAATAAACAGAACAACGTTAATTAGTTGAGTCCCACTCAGAGCCCATGCTGGAATGAGGGATTTCTGGATCAGTACCTGGGAGCTCTGGGTGCCTCGAAAATGGGGAAACAAAGGACAACAGGGAACTGGTTGGCCAGAAGAGGCACTGAAGAGGAAAGTCTCAAATGCTAACTTCCTGCCAAGTCTAGCTCGGCTGGATCCTGCTTACACTGAAAACTATTGCTTTGTAAAAACATGAGTAGACCTAACTTTACATGCATGACTTTTCCCCCACTCAGCAAAGAACTGAAATTTGAGACTATCAATAGCCCAAATCTCAGGCAAGACAGTGTCTGCAAGGCAACAGACAAGAGTGTGTCACTAAGGATAGCAGAAACACAATACTGGCCAGAGGAGTTCATCAAAATGGTCAACAGAATCAAAGTTGTTTCCAGCCAGGTGTCTATTGTTAAGACTTGGAACAGCTTTGGGGCTCTATTTGGCCCTGATCTGGGAAAGGAGCAGCAGCCTCAGCAGAGGCAAAGAACTTCACTTGGGCCCTTCTGCCCTCTCCACCGTGGAAACCAAAGTCTGATCTAGTGAGGTAAAGGACAATGAGCACTAATGACCTCAGGTGCTGGTGACATTCACTGCAATGGGAAAAAGAACAGGAGGAAACAGAACTTCCATCCTTGTGCGAAGAACAAGAAGACTACTACTGCTGGGCCTTAGGAGGGGGAGGGGACCTAAGCAACTGGAGTCCAGGAAGCCAAGAACACAGTGCACGTATGGAACCCAGTGAGAACAGAAGTGGGCACTACTTTCTGCTTTTATACCTAATGCCAAGCTAAGGAGCTTTGAAAGATAGCTCTCAGGACAGGGAAGGCAGGATGGACCAGAGCAGAGACTGAATCTGAATCACAGCCCCAAAGGAAGACCATCGACTGAAATACTGAACAGACACCATCTTGTAAACCAGCCCCCATCCAAAGCGCAAGGTATCTACAGAAAAACATGAAACCTCCGTGCAGTGACGACAAACAACAGCCCGAGTTACTCCCGGGCAGACACAGCCAGGAGGATATGTCCATTCCAAGCATGACAACGACTTACACAACTTCAGCATGTAACATACCATGTCCAACTTTGAACATAAAATTACAAAGCAAATGCCACACAAACACTCTAAAGAGACGAGGCAGCCTTTAGATCTACTCATAAAGATATGACACTGATTTATAACTGATAAAGAATTTGAAATAACGATGACAAAAGCATCCAAATCTTTAGTGGGAAAAGATGAATAACATGCAGTGCCCAATGGGAGTGTCAGTTTAGAAATAGAAACTATAGCATGAGTAACCAATGTTGTAACACTAGGGGTGGTAGGATATACCACCAATCCCCACCAATCACCAAAGTTGAAACCAGCCTGAGGAAAGAAGAAGACTATCTCAAAAACAAAACCAAAAAATTATGGATGTAGCTCAGTGGTGGAGCGCTTGCCTAGTAAGCAAGCATTGAGAGGACCTGGGCTCCATCCTCAGTATCATTGAGAAAACTGAAAAAGAAAACTAAAAAATAAAATGCTACACATGAAAAATAATGTAATAACAGGGGAAAGAAGATTGACTAATTCTATGCAGACTGAAAATGACTTTAAAGATAGCAGAAATGCAAAAATTCTACCACTGCTGGAGAATGATGGGTGATGGCAAAGAGTGGCTGTTTCTTCAAGACATAATTGGACTTACTGTATTACCTTACTTCTAGGTCTCAAACTTTGAGTCACATGAAAGTCTCTATAGTATAATCTCCACAGACCAGAAGCAACTGGGCTATCTTTTAATGGGCTGATGGTTAATGGGATGCAGCATGCAGCTTTGATGGACTACTACTCAGTACAAAGAGGGAAATGCTGACTCAGTTTGTAACTCTTCATGTTTCATTACAGCAAAGAGGTTAGACCCACAAAACTACATAATCTAAGATTTATTATTATTATTTTTAGTTATATACATAGGGAAGTACATACCTGCAGGCCGGGAATTTTGGGTCTCCCTGGGGCTGGAGTTACAGGTAGTTTTGAGCCCCTCCACCCTGGACATGAGTGATGGAAACTGAACTTGGGTCCTTTGGCAGGGCAGCAAGGACTCTATGCCATCCCTCTAGACCCCAAAAGCTCATGTTTTTTACTGCCTTTTCCATGACATTCTGGAAAGGGAAGCTAGGTGGGTAGTTGCAATGGGTTATATGAAGTGGCCATGGGATCTGTAGGTAACAGAACTATCCTACATGGAACTGGGCATATGAGCACATAATCCTATACATTTGTCAAAACCTATAGTACTATACACAGTGAATAAACTGGATTATACATAAATTAAATCAAGCAGGACCTGGGTGAGCCAAAAATATAATGCAAATAGACAATTCAGTAACCACATAATGGAGATGGGAGGGAGGGTCCTGATCACTAAACCCCAGATTGCGAAGCCTGATTACTGAGAACTATGCACACACTGAACTGTGATTGCAATTCTGTCTCACTGGGGTGCAGGTGAGGACCTCCAAAACCAGTCTACTTATGCTAGAGCTGAGCCAATGTGGCCAACTGTAGAGGAGACCAATTATAGAAGCAGCCCTGGTATCTCACTGTGCATAAAGGAAGTCAAAATGAGGGAAACAGCAAAAGCAAGGATAAATATGGGACAGAACGAAACAGGAAGTTTCAGTATGAATACAAATAGGGTGTGTGCCTGTGTACACCAACATGCACACATGTATTGCCTAATTAAACCCAATGATTGCTGTACAAAGAGGTGGCAGTCGGTAGTAATGAGTACATCAGCCAGCAGCTAGGTGTTGGTTCCTCCAGCAAAAAGGACTAAGGATTCTTAGGGAAATGCATGACTCTGGGGCTACAACTTCTTGGGGTGGGTCCTAAAGAAAGGAACTGCTTAGAAAAGACGATCAGTTTGGATCAGACCCGAAAGGCTCTTAACTGTCTACAGCCAATACTGGAACCTGAGTGAGACACTGGTTTAGCCACAGGGCCTGCTAATGAGCCCACAGATACAAGTGGATGATGAAGAAAGTAACTCCATAGAACAGCTCAGTTAATAAAGCCACAGTGATGCCACTGACAAGATCAGCATTGGATAAACAGGGTATGCAGGGTTTCAAAGTCCTCCACAGGTATCCAGTACTTATAAAAGGAAGACAGTTAAACTTCCAGTACAGGGTACTAACAGATGCCACCTTAGACCTGGACAATGTGAGTCAATAATAATGAGCTGAGGTCAACTCCAGTCTCTGTAAGTGTGCTATGGTCACGTGAGACTACCACACAAGGGAATCTGGGTAAAGAGAGTTTAGGAGCTCTCCATGATAGTTTTACAATTTTCATATGATAGAAAATATATTTTTAAAAAGTTAAAAAAAAAGAAAGAAAAACTGTCAGTGCTTCTGAGTCTTGGTTTTGTCTCATAAACGTGACTAGGTCCTCTAGATCCTGTGGTTACAGGAAGACCTCTGTGGGAAGCATCTTCCCACTGTTTAATAGGAGTCAATTCTTAAAATGAATTCTAACTCCTCTACTGATTAATTTCGAGGCACTGAAAATTATGGTATCTGCCCTAATCTGGATTTATGCTTTACATTTTTTTTAACCATCCAAGAGTAGTGTTCTGCTTCATGCATTTCTTATCCAATTGTACACATGAAAGCAACATGGCTCCACTCTCGATCCGGCCATCTATACCAGTAGAGAACCTAGCTTTTAGCACGAAATACAAGCAACACCACCTGATCATAATTAAAGCACTAATTAAAGGTTAGAGCAAGTGGAAAATGCAGTTAATGAGCTTTATTGTTGCACTACAGCTCACAAGTGTCAGACTTGAGATTCAGTCCTCGCCGTCTATGCTCAACACTTCCATTCAGCCACATATAAAATTGACTGCAGGATGAGCAGAAAGGTCAACAATAGATTATAGTCATTAAGCTAGCTTATTAAAGATACACATGAGCTCCTTGTTTATAGGCAGAGACACTAAAAGCTTCATATAATTATTTGATTATATATAGCGGACTGTATGAAACACAGTCTCCAAGGAGAACACAAACTAATAATTGAACTTAATTTCATAATAATGCTACACCTTCCTAACTATCAAAATTTAAGAATGAGTTGTCAGGGTTAGTTGTAACTACAGGCTGGCTGCTCTGGACCGTCTTCTTAGACAGAGCCATATGCCTGAAATGTAGAGAGCACCTAAGGAGAGGCTGGTCTTCTTCTTACAGCTTTCTTCCCAGAGTTTGGAGAGAAGGGTGCTTCTTTCTCAGAATCAGTGTCTGGAATTTCCCAGAGGGAAAGACCCTTGTCAATTTTTTGGAAATCTACAAATCATCACCTATTTGTCAAACAAGGCCAATATTTTGGAATGAAATAAAATGATAAGGTAGGTAACATATCTGAGCAGAAGATACAGGCTCCTGGAGACATATGAACAAAGCTCTAAGAACCTTAGCTAGCCAGGCCATAGGAATCATCCCACCTGAGGCCAGGTTGCTTGGCATTGGGGTTATTTCCAGGACATGGGCAGCTAAAACATTAAAAAGAGTCAACTCAACCCCAACAACTGTTACCCTCTCAGATATCCTAGGGTGGGAGAAGGGCCTTGTACATTGTGGCTGAACCTTATAAACTCTCCACACTTCAACCAGGAATGTAAGTGGGCCCCATCTTGTCTCATACAGGTAACCACAGCTGCTCTGATTTCAAGGAGACAATGGCCATGTCACATCCTGACAACAGGGTTTCACAGCAGGACCGACTCTTAAACAGCCCTGGTAAGCTTCCAGAGAAGCCTGCTGGCACTGAATCAGAGGTGGTGTCCACAGAAGTGCCTGGTTGGTTTTTATTATTTTATTTAAAATGTTTTGAAATATTTATCTTATGTGCATGAGTGTTCTGCCTGCATTATGCATGTATGCTATGGGTGTGCCAAGCTGATGGAGGCCAGAAGAGGCTTCAGTATTTCCCTGAAAGTGGATTTACAGAGGGCTGTGAGCCATCACGTAGTTGCTGGGAATCAAACCTGGATCCCTTGCAGGAGCAGTACATGTCCTTAACTGCTGAGCCATCTTTCTAGCCCTGTTTGTGGCTTTTATCACTATGCCAGAGAAGATGACATGGTGAAGATTTGACCACTTCTCCAAAAACTCACCAAGTAGGAATTTATGAAATTGCTCAGGCTATTTAACAGAGTAACTATGACAGCAATCTCAGTACCTTGGATCACCAGGGCCTGGCAACTCTGGTCACCAGCACATCTGGCTCACTGCCTATGCCTGTAGAGAAGGTTTTGTGGGGACACTGTCAGGCTTGTTTGTATGCGGCAGTACAACCGGAGTTTGCTAATGGTGACACATAGCAGAGACTATATGGCCTGGCATGTGTGAAATATTTACTATGCAGCCCCTCACAGAAAAAGGTTGCTGGGGTCCAGTTGTTTGTATCATATTACCAAGTCGAAATCAAACCACCCTTCTATGACAGTTAACAGATACCCCACCTTACACAGGAAGTTAGGAAGCTCATAGGACTGGATAGCATCCAAGTCAGCATGTGAACCCCAGTCCCCGTCACGATTCCAACACGATAGCCTGCCTTCTTCCTACCATACTGCAGCTATTACCATTTTGGTGTATATAACAGGAAGATAAATGCTAAGGCTTTCCCTTCTGTTGCCATTAGAGGCTGTAGAAAAGACAGAAGACATCCACATTTGCTTAATAAATTCATAAATAAACAGCTCTTAAAAGCTCCACACCATTTGTTCATCTAGAGACATTCTTCACTCATTGTAAATGTTTCTAACACACAACTCAATTTTTAGATCACAAGAACTATTCCTTTTATGCATATGCAATTTAACTTAAGGGGGAGAGGGGGGAAGGAATCTTTTAACATAGCAAAAGGAATGCTTACATAAGCTTGCAACAAGACTTTCCTGAAGTTTATTTGGGAAACAACCTTCCTCCCAAGCCTGCCAGGATGAGCCATAATCTGCCCCCCATCGCTGCCAGACAGTGACACCTGCTGGCTGAGCTGAAGCCAGAGCCGGCAGCAGCCCAGAAGACAGGGCCCCCTCCCCAACTCTTTCCTTATGATAGCTAGTCTGGTTTTGTTTTCCTCCTGGGTCAGGAAATCCAAGGTTGAGAGCCAAACAACAGCAACCAGGGGGCACATTTTTGTAAAGCCTGTGAATAATAGTTCTATTTAAATTATGGAAACAACCTATATGAACCCAGCGGGTCAGAACTGCAGATCTGTTAGTGTTAGGCAATAAACCGAAAGACCACCCTTGATGTGTTGTTCATAAATAATTGCTATCAACACTGTATTAAGTATACATCTTAAGGGCCATTATGGTTTCATATTCTACAAAGAAACTTTTCTTAAAAGCAATGGATGTTTGGGTAAGAATTCTGATGCGGGAGTCTATAGGCCTCATTTAGAAGGAAAATATTGCTAGTACTTTTATAAAACGCACTAATTGTTTCTACGGGTAAACATAATACAGGCTTTCAAACCTGCGGTCTGAATCATTATCTCATGCATATAGGTCAGTACTTAAAATTCCACTGAACAGCATGGTTCTCCCTGCACTTGCCCTTTGAGGCTGCTGGCCCTGTGGTGGCAGCTGAGGGCACACATTAACATTCCTTGTGCTGAAGTCTAGCGCTCTGTTGATGAAAACATTCTTTGGATCAAAGGCTGAAAAGCAAATTGCTGGTGGCACCACTTCGGACACAAAGGTGCAAACTAAGACATATCCCTTAGTACCCTCAAAACACTAGGGCAAAAATTCCCGAGGCTCTATCATTTTATATGGTAAGAATATAGGAATGTGCAGTATGAGGGCTGGAAAGGACCAACTTTCCATAAGCATATATTGTAATAATAGCTTACATTGCTAATTTGAAGCTAAGTGGAAACAATTTCTAAGTTTCAAATGTCCAAATTAAAATGGCTGGTGTACAAAAATGTCTATTTAGCTCTGCCTGACTCACCTCCCTGAGTTTGCTCCACTGAGAACGCCATCACGGATTCATGCACCACACATTAAAGAGGAAGCCTATTTGGCTAAGACAGGTAAAAATCACAAAGCGCAGGGGTCTCCTGCCCTGTCTCACCCCATGTTCACCTTGACCTTCAATGAACACTGTCAATGGAGAACGTGCCCAGGAAAAACTCTCAACTGACTGACCCCTCGGGAGTGATGCCGTCACAACAGAAACAGCTGTGGGTCCACAGACTAATCAGAGACTAAAGAGAATGCCCTGGAGATAGTGGAGCGAAGCTGGAAGAAATGTAGAGAAAAACCTTCAGTGAAAACCACACAGAGGCCAGAGAGCACGTGCTGCTCTTCCGGAGGACCTGAGTTCAAGCTGCAGCACCCACGTCAAGTAGTTCTCCTCTAACTCTAGCTCTGAGGGACCCAGCGTCTTTTCTGGCCTCAAGAGCACCGCACACACACGTACAAACCCACAGTCAGACAAACATGCACACACACAACAACAACAAAACTCAACAACAGACAAAACAAAGCAACTGTAAAGGAATAACTCGCTGAAAGCATATTTATAAACTTGAAGTTTTCCCAGAGAGCTGTGCAGTTGACCAAGATATTACCAAGCAGTGATGGTGTTTAAACAATGAAGAACAGAAACTGTGCAGGTGCATGTGAGTGTAATGTGTCTTCATTTAATGAAGAAAAGCTCAGACATCTCTTGGTAATGATTATTTAAGTCCTAGAGAAAAGACCAATGTGATAACCAGGACCCTAAATGTTGCCTTTTAAATGTAAAAGCACTGTTCTGAGGCTTCTGGAAGAGTCCACTCTCCTGAATTATGTCCTTCTGTTTGTTTTCAAAGACTTGTCCCATTTCCCAAGTCTGTAATAATCAAGACCTAAAAGTGGAGGGTCACTTTCATGTATCCTCCTGGCCCTTGTGTGTTAAGGTCGGCGATTTCCATGGGTGTGTACAAAACATAACAGTTCTTCTTAATTCTCTTAGTTCTGTGTGTATGTGGTGTATACATGTGTGCACATGTTTGTGTGGTTGTGCTCACCTGACAAAGGTCAGTGTCTGTTCTCTTCCTGGACTGTCTATAGTTGGAGACAACGTTTATCACTGAGTGCTCTGTCAGCTACACTGGCCAGCCAGCAAGACTCTGGGAGGACAGGAATGCACTGCCATGCAGAGCATTTAGGTTAGTTCTGGGGATTTGAACTCAGGCTGTCTTGGTATACAGCAAGCACTTTCCCTACTGAGCCGGTTCCACAGTGGCCTAACAGTCCTTCTTTAAGAACTGCAGGCCCCTGGGACTGACATAACCACCAGCCTGTTGGCACCTCCTCGTGAAATCTAGAGAAAACCTTTTGTTTAGGGATTTTAATTGTATTTTATTTTATTGAGGCAGGCTATCCCTAACTGCCTAGGCTGGCCTGAAAACTTTAGGGTTCAGGAGATTTTCCTGCCTTGAGCCTGCCACATAGCTAGGACTGTAGTGCGCCACCATACTCAGGATGATGATGTCACAATTTTCCAGTTACCCCAGACCTGGGTTTCCTGGTACTGGTTTCTGAAAGGACATGTGGCTCAATCTGGCTGCTTCTTTAACTGCTGCATCACACAGTGGATAGCTACAATCTGTTGTCAGGATTAAATAAAAGATTTCCCCGGGGGTGAGGCACAAACCCAGAGGATGAAGGAACTCACTTGGTCACTTCAGATTTCTGGTTTTCACTGAGCACAGCCTGATGTCCCACAGTAGGAAGAGGTCTCAGCCAGGACAGAGGCCTCTAAGGGCTGATGGGTAGACTGAGGATACGTCATGTGCCTAGCCTTCATGAAGCCCCGAGTTCCACCTCCAGTATTGGGGCGATGAAGACACCATGACCACTGGGGACAGTGAGGGGTGGCACAGTGCTGACTGTCATGGAATATACTCGGGCCTTTCGACCTATTCATTATCTCCGCGCTGCATGGACAAGGACAAGTATGAACACATCTGTCCTCCAGGAGCCTTGGTCCCATGGCTTAGCTACTGGGGGTGAATCCAGATGTGGCTCAATGGCAAGGATGCCTAGGGTGTCCCAGGAGGAAGGCAGGGTAGACTTCTCCTTCCACAGCTTTATTGGAAAATGTCTTGGTGTGGGGCTAAGTTAGGCCTTCTGGACAAAGGGCTTTTGGGGCAAAGGTGCCCAAATTAAAGAAAAAAAAAAGAAGGCTTCGGAATGACAGAGGATATAACAGGCAGACTGAACTACACCCAGGGAAGGGGTGGCAGACCTGGAATGCTGTGCGAGGGAATTCAGAGTGGGAAGCAACCATCTGAGATTTAAATTTGACTTCTCATTGGTGTGAGCCTCAGGGTTTCCGCTGGGGGCCATGAAAATCAACTGCTTTATGCTTTCCTACCTGCAGATCACTGTTGGCGAGACATCCTTTGTCAGTACTTTTATTCTAAATAGCTAACATTACGTATGCTGTTTCTTTAAGAAAGTTGTTTTGATTGGCTTTTGTTTTATGTCAACGAAGTGCTTGCAGTCTCCTTAAACTCATATATCCTGCTTATCTGCTTAAATCTTGCACAATTTTACTTTCTCAAATGCTCTAGAAATGTGGAGCACAGATCTTCACCTGTGACCCTGGGGTTTGCATTATTGAGGGGGTGGTGATGCTGATGGCCGGTGCTGCTGTTTTAGTTTAGCACTGCCGTGTGCAGTAGTGACTGACATGACAGAGAAACCCGGAGTAACACTCGTGTGCAGTAGTGACTGACATGACAGAGAAACCCGGAGTAACACTCGTGTGCAGTAGTGACTGACGTGACAGAGGAAACCCGGAGTAACACTCGTGTGCAGTAGTGACTGACGTGACAGAGGAAATCTGGAGTAACACTCGTGTGCAGTAGTGACTGACGTGACTGAGGAAACCCGGAGTAACACTCGTGTGCAGTAGTGACTGACGTGACAGAGAAACCCGGAGTAACACTCGTGTGCAGTAGTGACTGACGTGACAGAGAAACCCGGAGTAACACTCGTGTGCAGTAGTGACTGATGTGACAGAGGAAATCTGGAGTAGGTGGATGCTTTTCTTAACAAAACAGCTAGCTCAGGGATCAGATCCCTTATTCTCTGCCAGGTGGAATTTCCCCTTTGGGTGGAGAGCAGATCTGGTGTCTTTTGGTGACTCTAATTTTCTGTGTGCATGTATAAATGCATAAAGACTAATTTGGAATCTTGTTCTTTATAAGTTAGGGAGCATTGTTTCCTACAGAATGGACTAGAGGAAAGGCCCAGCCCTGACTTGATCAGCCTTGAATGTTTCCATGTTGTGAACATCCAAAGGAACAAATGTTCTTTGTAGGAGTTACTGAAAAAAAAAATGGAGCTTATCTTTACTATTCTGGAGAGATCATTATCATAGATGAAAATCCACAATGTCAGAGAATTAAAACTTCTGGTATTTTGATCCAATGGTCAAAACCCAACAAATTAATAAACATACCATTACCTTTGTAATACCTAGTATTAATCTGGACTTGTAACAGAAACATTACAGACAGTTGAAAGGTAGTAATAGTATATTACAGTTCCCATTGGATTACAACCTGTACAAGCACTAATAATCAAGTATTTCCTATTAGATCATATGGCATTTCCCCCTCACCATTAATTCACTCAACAACTGCATACTACCTACTGCCACTAGGCAGCGAACAAAAACAAAAACCCATCCTCATGTAATAGATCTTCTACTTGTTAGCAATGTGTAAAACACACACACACACACACACACACACACACACACACACACGCATGCACGCACGCACACACACACCTCACACCACCACCCCATCCCCCTACCCCATTCCCCTCCCCCCACCCAATCCCCCCACACACACCCCATACCCCCCACAGCAGCATGTGTAAAGAGGGGGCACACTCCAACAAAAGAGAAGGGGCATGAGCTATGACCGCAGCAGGAGAGCTCTGCTTTCTAACTAGACGAGGAGGCTCCGGAAGGCCTTACTGATAAGGGGCCCTCTTAAGTAAGGAACTGAAAGACCAGGGTGCTAAGCCTCAGCGTCCAGTGTCATGGAAAGGAGTGCCCAGGCCTTGGGACAGGAACTGCTGGCTGGGTTCAGTCAACAGCCAGGCCTGGCCTACATGGTTGAGGCTGAGTGAGTGAAGGAAGGAGGGCCAGGAGCCAAGCCTCAGAGATAGGGCAGCAGGAAAAGTAGAGATGGCATCTTGCCTTAGGAAAACAGTTGGGATAAGGCTGAACCACACACCACTCAGGAGCTACGAGAACCCACAGGAGCGCTGGCAGACAGGCTAGGGTGCAGACTAAAGATCTAGGATTTTGAAGATATTTGTGTCTCCCGCTCTCGCCCCCCAGCATGTACTATATGTGTGTAGATGCCCACAGTGGCCAGGACAGCGGTCAGATCCCTTGGAGCTGGAGTGACAGGTGGTTGTGAGCTACCAGATGTGGGTGCTGGGAACTGAACTTCGGTCCTTTGGAAGAGGAACAAGCGGAGATGGTGAACAGGCAAGTTTAGAGAATGGACAAAAGATTGGAGGAGATGGCCTGTAGGAGGGAGCAGAGGAAAGAGAAAGTCAGCGGCCTCAGCCCTGGGAAACATCTGCAGAGGCTGGAGAGATGGAGGAACCAGCCAAGGAAATGGAAAATGTATATCTAGCATATTCCAGGCTACTGGGGGGCTAAAAATTTGCACAGCCTCTGAACAAACAGCCCTACACTGGAAGTTTCTAAGTCCTGCTCACCAAACATTTAGAAAGCTAATGAGAAAAATCTCAATCTATAGAGAGATTTCTCAGGCTGTCGGAGAGCTTCCAGTACAAGCATGAGGGCCTATGTTCGGGTCCCAGAACAACACAAAAACCAGGCATGCTTAGTTTTCCCGTCAACTTGACACAAGCTAGGGTTGTCTGGGAAGAAGGAACCTCAACTGAGAAAATGCCTCCATCAGATTGGGTTGTAGGCAAGCCTGGGGGCATTTTCTTGATTAGTGGTTGATGTGGGACAGCTACATTGGGTGATGCCACCCCTGGGCAAGTGGTTCAATGCTGGGTAAAAGAACAGGCTGAGCAAGGCACAGGGAGCAAGCTAGGAGCGTTCCTCTCCAGCCTCTGCTTCAGTTCCAACCATCCAGGTCTCTCTCTTCAGTTCCTGCCTTAAGCTTTATGATGGGCTGTAAGCCGTAAATCTGAAATAAACCACTTCCTACCCAGGCTGCTTTTGGTCAGGGTTTTATCACAGCAGCAGAAACCTAACTAGGACCCCAGACATGCACATACCTGTAACCTTTCTGCCACTGAGGGTGAGGGGCAGAGACACAGGATGGCTGGGGCTTGCTGGATACCAATGCAGCTCCAGGTTCAATGAGACCCCGATTCCAGGGAGTAAGGCAGGGAGTGACAGACCAGCACATTTACATCCTCCTCATCTTCCCACGAGCACACACATATGCCTCTTCACCACACCCAACGTGTACCTCCACACATACAGATCCCACCTGTAACTATAACCATCTTAATGGAGTGCAAGTTCTGTAGGAAGAGTATGAGGCCTAGCATCAGCCATTAAGAAAACACACAACTATTATCAATTATTAGCCATTTGGGCTGATGGTCCAATTGAAGACAGTCTAATTTGTCCAATCCAGACAATGATATACTAAAGAGGTAGGAGAAATGGCAGGCTCCTTCTAGAAAATAATATTGAAAGAACAGATACTATGCTATTAATCTACATACAAAGTACTATTTTTTTCTGCAAATTAAAAACACCAGCATGAAGAAAACCATATACTGCTCATGAATATAGATATATGGTATATGAGTTGAAGAGAAATCCTGTCTGTGATGGGAGAGGAAAGCAGCTGGAATGGATCAAGGGAGCATGTGGTGCTTCCAAGAACATTTACTCAATGTATGAGAAGGATGAAGTAGATGTGAGAAAATCCTTATAATCATGAGCATGAGCACATGTGTATTTAAAATGTTTGTAATCACCATCGAGCATGAACTCACATGTATTTAAAATATTTTTAAATGGAAAAAGTAGAATAATAGAAAAAGCAAGATCAATTGTTTAAAACAACTAAACACTGTAAGCCTATAATAAAGCCAAAGGGAAGACTGTGTTTTGTTGGCACAGCAATGGAGAATTGTCAGCCTCCCACATGACACAGCACTTAGGATTTATCACTTGTACACTATGCTTTACTATTTGTAAAAAGCAGACAAACCTCAGTACACTTCCCATAAATACGGTAATCTGGAAAAAGGGAAACTGAAGAAAAGTCAAGCAGCTTGCTTTTCTGGGAATCATGCTATAAACTTTGAGTTAGAACCTAAGGGCAGCTTTGGAATGAGAGAAAACTATGAAAGTGAATGGGCAGATGTGTACATGGGGCAAAGTCAGTCCACCTAATCATGTGCAATTCCCAGAACTATACTTCCTCACAGGTTCAGGATGTAAGAACCAGCTTCCCTTAAGAATTCAGAGGAGCCGGCCCATGTTAGCTCATTCTCTGGAGGCTCATCTTGAAGTAAAACAGCAGTGTACGCAGTGGCAGCGTGGCTTGTTACACCTTTTCTTTGTACCTTTTCTAGTCAACGGCTGGGAAACACCCTCACTCAAATCCTTATACATCTGCCCAGCTTTTTAAATTGGAATTGCTCTTACTACCCAGACCAGGTCACTGCTCGTGCACATTCAGAAATTGATTCAGGGTGATTCACTCAGTCTGTTACTGGTTGAAAAGTTGGATTCAGTGAGTTGATAAATTCTTGAGATAAAAACAGAAACTCTACAAAAATATACTTCTCTACTCTGACTGGTCAGAATGGACTAAAAGGATTGTTTTTCCCTCTAAACTGGTCAGAAACAATTATCTACATTTGTTAACAGTATTAAGGGGAAAATACCTTTTCAAAACAGTGTTTTCAACAAATAAAATGTTTTATCCTCAAACGTTTATAGTACCCACTTCTTGTTCTTTTTACTAGGGAGACGTGGGGCTTAAGAGACTGAACCCAGGCTTCCAGCATGGTAGGTAGGCACTGGACCACTAAGCCAGCCACACTCCTAGCCTCTGCCATCACCAGGAGCAGCGGTGACCTCCAGGCACTGAGCTAAATGCTGAGTGTGTCAGAGAAGCTGAGAGCTAGGCAGCAGGCTCCATTCATGCTCCACTCCAGCAGCTAGCGGGGAGAGAGGGAAACAGGGAATAATCACACACAGAAGATGTGTCAGAGACTTTCAGAGGAAACGCCTAAGACGGGTCAGAGAAGGAAAATGTTTCCGGCAGGAGAACACGAAGGGGGAAATCAGACAGGGTTTCCAAACAGCAGTGGGTCCTGTTACATCTTAAAGAAAGCAGCCATGTGGCCAGGGCAGGCTGGGGCAGGGGTGAGGAGAGCAGGGTGCTGGGGCAGGGATGAACCAGGGAAAGGGTCCTCTAGACAGGGAGAACATTCCAGTGTGAGCCTGGGCGACAACGAGGAAAGGGAGAGTGGGAAAGCAGACAGTATTTTGAGGATTCTCAGGAGATTCACGCTTTATATAGGCAAATGGGAGCCAACTCAAAATGCTGGTGAAGGTCCAACATGACCAGACACATGCTTTGGGAAGGTTAATCAAACATTTAAGGGTAAGCTTATAGTTTCGTATGCTAACTCTTCCACAGTAGGACAGGAGAAGTAGGTAGAAAACAGTCTATGAAAACACTGATCAGGAGCCTATCGCACAGGTAAATAATAATTAAAACAAACCACTGCAAGGGGAATTGAGTCGTATCAAGTGGGGCTGAAAGGGGGTGTGTAAGTGCAATAGTATTCTGAAAAGCACCGGTGACAGCTTACCTGATTCTTCTGTGTCTTGCTCATCTATTAAACCCACCGAGATGCCTAAATCCACACACTTCTTGCTATGTGCCTTGGACTTCATGTGTTTTGTCAGATTTCCTTAAGGGAAAAGAATGTTTATTAAATGTATGCAGTGTTATTCTGCTACTGCATTTGTCAATTCTGGAAAATTCTATTCTTACTTCAAACAAACATATACACTGTTTAAACAATTCCAACAACTATAACTGTATAAAAGAAATCACTGGTATTTCTAGTTACTTGCAATGACTTTTGTATTTACTAGTGATAGACAGCATTTTGTTTTCAAATCTGGTAGCTACTTTTGCCTGTTGGGACCTCCTCTCCAGTTCTTATTTCTCGAGAGTGCACACACTCCATGTCTCTTTCAGAGTGCACTCTGGCCGGCAGTTACTGGTGTGTAACTTATTCACTAGCTGTGTTTGCTGCCTTGCTCTCACAGTAGCTCCCTTCCCTGCATGTGTTTTCACTTTCAGTCCATCTTCAGTAATATGGCCTTCCATAGAATCCTAAGGATCCCAAGGTGTAGAAGGATCTCTACAAGAGTTTTCTACCTGGGACCTTATCAATGTCATTCACTTCAGGACACTTTCAATTGCTTATTTCCCATATGGACCAAAGTCAATGGGAAGGAGAGTCAAGTGTACTTCAGGGGCGCTGACAGGCATTAAACCCCAGATCTACTGGCATGAATATTGCCTTGACGTCCCTATGATGTTTTAACCTCATCTCCCCTATGATGTTTTAACCTTATCTCCCTATAATGTTTTAACCTTGGCTCCTTATGTTTCAACCTTGACCCGCCCATGATGTTTTATCCTTGGATCCTCTATGATATTCTAACCTTGGCTTCTTATGATGTTTTAACCTTGACCCTCCCATGATGTTTTAACTTTGTCTCCCCTATGATGTTTTAACCTTGACCGCCCTATGATGTTTTAATAATCTCCCTACCATTCTGGTTTTTAGTTTCTCCTTTATTCTGGTACTTGGACATTCAGTCTTAAAGTTTGGATTATTGATTATTGATGACTATTCTGGGTTGCTTTTGAGCATCATTAACAGCATTCCTTAGGGCACAGAAGGGAGAACCCACTCAGCACTGTGACCTCCTGTGCTGAGCAAATGTGTCCAGAGCAGCTCTAGGCTATCTGCTCTGGCAGCTGACCGGCCACCTGTGTGAGTGTCTCAGGTCCACAGGGCACACCTGCCTGGACTGACCAAGGATGACAGAGAGCAACTCAGGGTCTCCCGAGATGCCCAGCCATCCTAAGTGGATAGTATGATACCTAAAAACACTGCCAACCAACGGCACACTATCTCTTTTGAGAAAACACAGGACAAAATTTAAATACTGAATTTTGGGGGCAGGAAAAAATTAGAAATGTTTAAAATGTTGGAATCCTTGTTCCAAAAGTTGGGCTTGCATTAGAAGCCCATGCAAATCTGTTGGATTTATACAGCTTCAATTTCTTGATAAATGCAGAGTTTGTGAAATTGGCCACAGCTGTACATGCCAATTCTGGCACTATCAGGTATATTCTTGTCAAACAACCACACAGCATCCCAAAGCCAAGTGCTTAAGAAGTCCAAGTCGAAGATGCTTCTGAAGCGTGTGATTGCTAAGAGGTATTAGCTGCTGCCAGGTGTATCCCACAGATAAGACTGGGCTTAAACGCTCTTCCCATGGCTGACATTTACATTACACTGAAAAATATGGCAGAATGTGAAGAGTCATTAAGACACACAGGGCAAACTGGTATTTATTATATAAATCTCTACTTTTCTGTAAGAGTGTCATTAAAAAGTAAACAAATAAATGAGTGGCTAAATGCCCCCTTGCTGTGGCTGAGATCTCCCTATGCAAGTCAAAATGCTTCCATAGTAGTAACAATATCTAAAACAAATTAG
Organism: Peromyscus maniculatus bairdii; assembly: GCF_049852395.1. Taxonomy (NCBI): domain Eukaryota; kingdom Metazoa; phylum Chordata; class Mammalia; order Rodentia; family Cricetidae; genus Peromyscus; species Peromyscus maniculatus. The sequence goes on along the minus strand of NC_134856.1, from coordinate 123,118,061 downwards.
CAGGTTCACTAGTCGTTCTCTTTCAAAGAGCTTTGGTTCCCAAGACAGACAGACAGACAGACAGAGCAAGGTCTGCGCTAAGAAACTAATATAGAGCTATGCTTGGGCGGATTAGGGAATTTAAGTTTTTAATATATATATATATTCTCTCACAGTTTGATCTATTACTTTACTGATCACCTCCCTAAATAGTTTAAAAAACAAAACCTATGCATTTATATGTGTAGGATGTATTCATTTCAGGTCATACCTTGATCATCTCACCAACACTGTTACATATGTGGAATTGTTTTATTATAAAGGTTAGCTTTGATACATGTTCCGGTTCTCACATCACAAATTAACAGATACTTAAGTCACAGTGACCACCAATGAAAGAGCAGAAAATTGGTTAAAACATCCTCCTTTTCCGGCACTACTGAGGACTCACCCTGACTGCTGCCTCCAGGCAAAATCACTAGCCCATGACTGAGGACTCCTCTCACCCCCACTCACTTGGAACTCTGCAGAACTGTTCCAAACTTTCTGAAGAGTACTTTCTTTCTCTATGATCCTCCTTAAGATTTGTCTGTTGTCTGAGCTAATGTAAACACACCCAGTTGCTACAGTTGTAACTTTCTTTAAATGCCAATAAATCTGAGCCAGAAATGCACCCAACAGGCTAAAGAGATGATTAATCTTTATCAAAGAACTATAACGACAGCCAGTACAACAGCGCAAAAACAATAAAGTAGATGTGAACTCAAAAGGAAGTTTCAAGAAGATGATCATTTTTTATGGACACTGCTATCTAAGTCAGGCATCCCCATGGTTAGACTGCTTTGCTGAAGAAAGCCCTATTTTGTAAAGGACAGTGCATGACATTGTCACCTTTAATGACTGCTACATAATGATCTGTGAACAAGGAGTAAACATTTTATAATAGTATATTCATTACACATAACAGGAAACCTGTGCGGAGTAAAATTACTTCGTCATGAAGGCTTATGCTTTAAATAAACATAAAACAGAAGCACGCTAAGTATAGTTTTAATGACTATTTCTGAGAGTCAATAAAACATTTAATAGTAGAAATGTTTAAAAACTTTAAATCTGAAATTTAATATAATTTGGATTAAAGTTTATCATAAATGATGGCTATTTATGGCTAATAAAATGAGTGATTACAAAATTTTTTTCTGATTATTATTTAAAACTCTTCTTGAATCTTTTGGAACCCAAATTAATTTACTTGTGATTGCAAAAACTTATTTCCCTTCTTCAGCCCCAAAATTAGTATTCTGAAAATATGCTAGTAATTGTTAAGGAATTATATTTCAGGGAGTAAAATATAAAAAGAAACAGCCAATTACTTTTACTTATGGATATTCTAAAACCCTGTAATTAGAAGTATTTTCCTCAAAGGGTCTAGAAACATAAAGAACACACACTACAGAGCTGACGAGCTGTAACTTAGCCCATGGAAGCCATTTATCCTTGACAGAGACAACATATAGCTGGACCTTGGCCTCCTGTATAAAGACACAGGAGGCCCACAGCAATAAGCATGGCATACCTTTCGTCTTGAAGGAGAAGTTACAGTATGAGCAATGGTAGGGGCGGACATCTGTGTGGGTTCGTATGTGTTTCTTTAACATGCTAGGTTTCTTACAACGGATTCCACATTCTTCACAAATGTACTTTCCTCGTCCCCTGCCTCGGACGTACACATAATCCTCATTTGACTTGTATCTAATTTAAAGGGAGAAATGAGCAGGGAAATTGGACACTGTGTCTTTGAGAAAATATTGATGAAACCTCAACCTAAAAAATAAAGCACAACTTTTATACACAATCTACAACGATTTTATGTACATTTAAGAAAGAAGATTCCCAGTTCTGCATCACACCTCAAGTTCTGACAGCTAATTCTACTTTAGTCATTCAATGTGACGTTTAATTCTTAAATATTTCCACAATTTTAAGATACAGTTTGAAAGGGTTTTTTCCACTGTTAAATTCCACACAGCGACTGTAAACTCTGAACTATTATCAAGCTTTGCCTGACACTGGCTCTTTTAGCTTGTTTTTCTCATCATAACTGACACCAGTTCTCACAGCTTATTTATTATTCTTGAACTAAAACAGGAAGACAGCAAAAGATGATACCCATCTCTGAGAAACTTCCCAAGCCATTCCATTCTGCAAGTCCATGTGGAAGTCAGGTTCACTCTGAAGCTATTCTCACAGGACTTCCGGATCTACATTTTTTCCTAGTCATCATTTCTTCTATAAAAATGGAATTACTTAAGAGAATACTAACGTGCTGTCAGGAAGATTCTGTTAGTTAAGAAACCTTTAAATAAAATCATCACTGCCAGGTCTGCATTCACATGACAGCAAATGTACATTTAAAAGGCGAGTTTAAATGTACATTTAAGAATAAAATATGTACTTGCCCTCCATCAAATATTTTAATTCTTCTTGGTTCACTTTTGATTAAGGAATTTTCTTTATCTTGCTCACTGTTAATTTCAGAGTCATCTTTATTGCTGAATTCAACTACTGAGGACTTGTGATTACCTATTGCTCTCTGAAAGGGAAAAAACAAAAAGAGAAACTAATTTCATTAAACTGGAAACACAAACACCATAATGTTTCACTAGCAATTAACATAACAGAGTACAGACAAATGGTCAGCTCAATAACGTGGACTCCAAAGGGGCAGCAGAAGTCAAGGCCGTCTGTTCCCTTTCCTCCAGTCTCCCACCACAGTCCATGATACCTCAAGTGAAACAACTGCCTTCCCTGGGGGTTCAGGAACTTCACAGAAAGCCTTCTTTAACAGACTAAACTGTCTTTATGCTTTACTGGCCACCTGAAATGCAGTTTAAGTCTATTTCTTTCTTTCTTTCTTTCTTTCTTTCTTTCTTTCTTTCTTTCTTTCTTTCTTTCTTTCTTTCTTTCTTTCTTTCTTTCTTGGAAATGCAGTTTAAGTCTATTTCTTTCTTTCTTCTTTCTTTCTTTCTTTCTTTCTTTCTTTCTTTCTTTCTTTCTTTCTTTCTTTCTTTCTTTCTTTCTTTCTTTCTTTCTTTCTTTCTTTCTTTCTTTCTTTCTTTCTTTCTTTCTTTCTTTTTCTTCCCTTCAAGACAGGGTTTCTCTGTGTAGCCCTGGCTGTCCTGGAACTCGCTCTGTAGACCAGGCTGGCCTCAGACTCAGAAACATCTGTCTGCCTCTGCTCATGATTGTTGGGATTAAAGGTGTGCACCACTACTGCCCAGTTAAGTCTATTTCTTAAAGAGTTATTTCTTTGGAGATGGAAGCACCTCTGGATAACACACAGTCTCGGGTCCCTTCAGGACACCACTAAAACCCTTCAACGTGGGAGAGCCACCAAGGTGGAGCAGAAGCCCCACTTCCTTATCTCCAGCCTGCCTCTCTCCCATTCCTTTGAAGAGGAACATGGCTTCCCGCTCTAGAATAGCTCACGAAAACCAACCAATGGTTAGCGTGAAAGTCAGGTCAAGCCAAAGTCAGAGTGAGGGCTGACAATAAGATCTTTGGAAAAGGTAAACAGACATCAAATGACAAAGCATGTACAGCTACCCTAGAGGTACCCCCGCCTTAAGCTGTACACAAGACTTCATAGGGCTGTGCCACCTGGTCAAAGCCAAATGCTAACAGCAAAAGCTACGGGCCCTGTCTTTGCCTTCACAAGAGGCACAACTGCCGTCAGGAAGAGTTCCGTTCCTGCTGTGGGACTCAGCAAGACTGGAGTGACTTCCTTCCACAGAGAATGTGCATCGTGGGGGAGTGGCTGTGTCCACTGGAAGAGTGTCTGGGAGCCCAGGCCTGATTATGGCAGCTGCAAGCAAAGGCTGCTGGCCACTCCACAGAAGGGGAGAACGGTGATTACTAACATGCTCCCCTGTTTCCTTCCACCCGCCAGGAGGCAAGCAGACCAGCTTCTCCACAAAGCAGAACACACACAGTCCTGGTGCTGACCTTACCCCTTTGGCGAGTCTTTCTTACCTTCTTTCCAATATGAAATTCCCCTTTTGGGGGGTAGGGGAGGACAGGCATTTAAGCGATAGGAACTGGAACCTACATGTGTTAGGCAAGCTCTGTTCTCCAAGAGCATGCTTCAAGCCCCAACTCCCTGTACCTTTTGCTCACTTTCCTACCATCAAACCCAGCTTCTACTTGCTAAAGACAGCAGGGACTTAGATGGTTCAAACAGCCATTTCAACAGTTCTGGTGTGCCTGTGCGCTCCAGGGCATCACCTGTATACTGTGGAAAGTGTTTTTATTTCACTTTCTAACATCTGCTCCTTTCCACCTGGAATCCTCAGTGTGCCACCACATGGGTTCTACACCACAGTCAGGTGCCCAAGCCTCCCCAGCCACTTGTTCATGGATTCAAGTCTCCAGAGACAAAACGTGCAGAGCACAGGCTCTCGCCTCATCTTTCTCGGACGTCACTACTCTTAACAGCTCTTGAAACACAGTCTTTTGAGTTGTGCTCGTTACCATTTCCCTCTGGGGCTCTCCTCCTAGGAACAATTTCTCTCTGTTTCCTGAGCAGACTTTCTTCATCATCCCTCCATTCTCCTCCCTCTGAGCAATCACAATCATTCCTGCAAGCTGACAGACCTCTGGACAGATCTTCCACCTGCTGTTTCCCCTGAGAGATTTGAAATCTAAGTACATAGTACCAGGACTTCCTCCAAGGCTTTTTAACTCTCCCCTTGGGTTCTAGAGATGGAAAGAAGTATCTTTTTTGGGGGGGTGCCTGTCCTAGATCTCTCTCTGTAGACCAGGCTGGTCTCGAACTCATAGAGATCCACCTTGGCTCTGCCTCCCAGTGCTGAGATTAAAGGTGTGAGCCACCACTGCCCAGCCTGGAAAGGAGTACCTTACACATGCTCAAGACTGAGTTACAGCTCCAGCCTGGGAGAATCATGTTCACTGGGACATTAGGAATATGAACCAAGACCTGCTTACATTCTCATGGGGAGGTGTGGCCCAACTAAGGCTCTAATTTAGGGAACCTGGGGTCTAAGAAGTTCCAACAACAAAATCTCCGAGTCTGTGGCTGCAGCTTCCTTCCCTGGCATGGATGGTTATGCATCACCGTGTACAGCCCTTGTTTTTACCTGTGTTGTCAACTCCGAACTTCTTACAAAAACCTCCAGGCCATGCCAGAGTCCCTGCTGTCTTTAACTCAACCAAATTTCTTCTCATTTTCACATGATTTAAATATCTACTAATTAAAAAATAACTCATTTGTCTACAGTATCTATCGCTATTATCATCACCATCGACCCCACTGAAGTAACACCACCTTGGATGCCTTCCTGTATCCATGACTCCACAGAACAGCCATGTTAGAACTATGCAAACTTCTACTGAAATGCTAATACCACTAATATTTCATGTGGATAGATTCGTAAATGCTTGCAGAGCAGTACTATGTGCTTGTGAGCCTGCTGAAGTCAAAGAGTTCATCCATAATTCTGAATGACCAGAGCCTAATGTAATACTTATTTATTTAATTGCTTAAATGACTTCCACATTTTATAAAGCCAACAATTCTTATGAGAATTCAACACATTGCTCCAAATTATAATGTCATGACTATTCTATAAATCTTGACCAAATCAAATAATCCAGGCATGAGTTCTTTTATGCGTCTTTTTGGCAGTAATTAGTGGCTCTCAGTTTACTTAGAACACCGCAGTGGGCATGATGAGAGCAGTACAGTCTACAGGAGGCAAAGGACAAGTGTTACTGGTGCTCTGTAAAGTTCACAACAGAATACAGCCACCTCTGGTAACCTACAGGCTAGTGTTTCCAAATGAGCCATGATCTTCTCTCAGCTAACAACTCCTCAATGAGGAAAAAAAAATCAAAATCCTAACTCCCATTGAGTAGAGTCAGCTGAAGGGAAAACCAAAAACAAACCAACAACCAATGCCGGAGGAAGTCAGTGCTTGCAAAATATTTACAGACAGAATCAATGCCAGAACTGTAGGCGATTCTTCCCAGTGTGACTCCTGGGGACAATGTCACCTCCCCTCTAATAATCACATAGTACGACTTGTCATTCAAAATTAAAATACTTATTGTAAGTAAGACACTTAAAGGTACCAAGACTTACTGCAACTAATTTGCACAAACCACATCTGAAGATAAATTATATCTCAAGTACCTTGCTTAAGTTGTTTTTCCACTTGCTTGAATAGACCACTAAATCTGATTTTGAATGGGTGGTTATTGCTTGGCAATACAGTGACTTTCCAGTCTTCTGTTTAGAATTAAGAAGAGAAAGAGCAACTTTTGTAGGCAAACCAAGTGGATTGGGGTTACTGGAGCTCACTGTCCATCCAGTGTAGGCTGAAGTTTTCTGGCTACTCTGAGACAAGGGCAATGACTTCTGTCTTAACAGGTAACACCATGTAAAGCTGGTTGCAGTCTTGAGGCTGGGGAATGATGGCTGAGTGTCTGAACTGCTTAACAATGAAAGACCAGGGATTGAAAGCTGACTCTGCCCTTGGGTGTCAGCTTTGTTCTCTTGATGTTTAACCCCTGCTGACTCCTTTTCCTGGTTGTTGTCCGTAGATTTCAAAGGCAAAACACAGGCACTTTCCGAAGGAACAGGTGAATTTTGCACTGTAGGAGTCAGCGATGTGGATGACTTGGTATTTTTAACCTCCTGCAGTTCATTGACACGGTCTGTGACTACAAAGGTAGGGGGTCCTGAGGACACATCCTCAGTTGGTGAAACCTGTGTCAAACGGGCAGTCTCGCAGCTCCCTTCAGGAGCAGAAATTGCGTCCTGCTCTAGTGGCCCTCCTTCAAGGGGCTCCATGGTACACAGCTGCCTGACCAGCATCGGCTTCTTCTGCTTACTGCCCTCACCAGCTCCTGAAATCGGCAGCTCCAAGGGTCTAATGTTGGTGCTGCAAACTGCTCCATTCTCATCTTTGGCCCGCTTCTGATGCTTTTCCATGGCAATGTCTAAACTGTTTGCTGGGGAAAGCATCCTTTTACTTGAGGCTGAGGATTCTTGTTGTGGGGAGAGTCTACCAACAGACGTCTTCTGAACCGTGGTCAAGGATTCTGAAACGGATGTGTTTTGGCCCATCTCTGGAAGAACATTTTTGCATGCGAGATCTTTCTCTGTTGTTGGCAATGCATTTTGGAGATGGTTCTGTGATTTTGGCATGGAATTTTGTTCTTCGTTGACTGGCACTATACTTTCATTAGTTTGGCAAATTGGCATGTTGGACAGATCATGGGTTACTAAGATTTGTGGCAGAGATGTGACAGTGGCAAAACAGTACATGGGAACATTACTCTGTTGGGGCACTGGCAGCATGAAGGATGGCAGTCCCTTCTGCACCGGATCGTTTGGTGGCCTGAGCTCCAGTGATGGCAGCGGACAGGGTTTAGATACAGGATCGGCTAGTTTGGCTGACAGTGCTACTGAAGCTACGACTCCCGGATCTGCTCTGGTTTGATCTGGAAGAACTTGATTAGAATGCAAAGGAGAGAGAGAGGAGCAACCCTGGCCAGAAGTGAATGCTTGACACTGAAGCTGGTACTTAGGAGCAAAGCTACCCTCGCTTGTAGCGTTAGGATGCGCACCTGGTTTGCCGCCCTGTGCAGATGCTGGCAGAGAGTGTGCTGTGTTTGGGTGACTAAGGGGTGCGTGAGTTTTATTTAATAAATGGACACCAAAAAGCTGTTGAGGAGGAAAGGTGTTGGTTGAGCTAGAACTTGACATTTCTGGCTGAAGATCCTTAACCAGGGCCTGGGAGGGCACAGAATGTGCAGGAAACTCAGCGGAAGACACATCAGGAAGCCTCGGACCCTGAAATGGCACTGCATTCGCACTAGGAAGAGCAGTATTTTGGAAAGATGATGCACTAACAGGAGACAGGTGACTATCGGAAGCTATGTTTAAAGATATCTGCCGGATCAGGGGACCCCGCCTCCTTTCCAAAAGGGGCACATGTCCGGTGCCTCCCACACCAGACGGGGAGTTGGAGGGCTGTGATTCAACAAATGCTGCTGCCGCCGCCGATGCCAGAGAAGAAGTAATGCTCCCACAGTCAAATGACTTACTTCTGAAATCAGAGACCTCCATCAATGTGGGCATGCAACTGATCTGCTCTGATGCCGCACGCCTCATCTCCCGGTGACTTCCAGGGACATTCAGTGTGTTCGAGCCCAGTGGAATCAAAAGGAACTCTGCTTTATTTGGAAAATCGATTTTGGGGGGTGTCTCTGCTTTAGAAACGTCTTCTATGTCTAAGGAGGCTGAGAAGCTGGATGCGTGGGATAAGCTGCTTTCTCTGCTCAGACTCCGGGAGAGAGTGGAATCGAAGCTTGACTCAGTTGAAGAATGCTCTATCTCAGCCAGCCGGAGCCTTTTCTTTTTGGGTGGCAGTTTCTCTGTTGGCAGCTTTGATAAGGTTTCACTGCGCTGAGGCCAATTGAACTTCTCTGACTTTTCTTCGTCATGGCCCTGGGCTTCCAGGTCCCGGTCTGGCTCTTCGGTGACCAGAATTTCTGGGACCTGGATGTTGTGCTGCCGGACCAGTCTCAAAGGCTGCCCTAACACATACCGTTCACTTAGAATCTTTCTAGAACTTTCCCGTGGCTCTCCTCTAAGAGCATGTGACAGTGCTGTGTGATGTGTGACATCCCGAGATGGGTGACCTTCCTCTGGGGAAATCCCTATCACTTTCAGAGCCCCAGGCATCCCGGTTCTGCCTAGCTCCTGTAAGGAAAAGGTGGTGCCTCCTTCCAAGGGATCCAGCTTGTCGAATGAACCAGGCCTGCTCAGGGAGTTGGTGTGCTGGATGACAGAGATGCCACCCCCTTGTCTCTTCACCTCCATCTTGTCCTGAGCTGCAGAATTTAGCTGCTGTTCAACCACAGGGCACTGCTTTAGGTGCAGGGCCTGCTCGGGGACTCTGGCCACAAGCTGAACAGGAGAGCCCTGCAGCTGGACGCCTCTGTGTGCCTGGTCACCTGCTGTGGCAGTGGTGTGTTTGGGTGGGCTGGGAGCAGAGCCCGGGGCAGGCCTTAGCTGAAGGACTTCAGCGCTTTCTGGAGATGTCCTGCTTTCACGGGGCTGCAGGTCCTCATCATCGCCTACGCTTTTCATTTTCCTCCTCTTCCTTATCTGGGGTGTCTGCTCCCACACACCTGTGGTAGCAGCAACTCTGTAGTGGAGAACCTGGGGTTGTGTCCCACCAGGTGCAGGGCCGTGCTCGGGCTCTCTCACGGCTACCTTTGTTTTGGGCCCATGTAACTCTGAGCAGTAAAATTTCTTATGATTCTCGAAATTCTCCAGTTTCCGGTACCTGTTTCGACAGGTTTCGCACTCAAACATGGTCCCTCGTCCCTGATGGGACTTCTTCTTTTCCAGGTGAGGGGCTTGGGCTGCTTTGCTCTGCACTGGCCCGGGCTCACTGGTGGCTGGGCATCCTTGACAGTTCTCATCCACAGACTGTCCAGAGCCCAGCAGATGATTCTCACTGGCTGAAGAGTCTTCCACTGCAGCCTGTCTGACCAGGGGACGGTGATGTCCGCTCGGGGGCATGGACGGGTTGGGTCCTGACACAAAGACATCATCATAAAAGGTGCCAATTTTATCATCAAATGACTGGCTTCCTCTTAGAGGAGGAGGGGGAGGGATTATATTTGCAGGGACTGCTGAATAGCCTGTGGTTGGCATGGAGTTACTCCTCGTAATAGGCAGGCAGTCCAAGGAAGGAACGGACAGGAGGAACACCTGCTTTGACTTCTCCGTCGGGGTGAACGGGGACTTTGGTATATCAGAGCTGGAACTTGTTCTCCGACCCATCGGTTTTAGGTCAAACTGAAAGGAATCTTTAAATATGTATGATTTGGGGGAGTCAATGCTTCCCCGTCTGGAAAGTGAGGTTCTCCGGGGCTTCACACTATCCAGTTGCTTATCATCGACTAGGGCTTCATTGTCGGAGATCAGCTTTGAAATCCTTTCCTCCAGAGTTTTGCTTGCCAAGGGTGGGCGCATCTGGCCTGCTAAAACTGATGACTTCTCGCCCGTGGCCAAAGCCGTAGGTGCTGGAGCGCTGATTCGAGGCCCTGGAGGTCCACTGTTCTTAGCTGGGTCTGGATCCACGACGGGAAAAGTTCTGGCAAATGGCGTCGGTGGACTCCCGGCTTGATCAGCACTTTCAGAACGTGAGAAGTAGCCAGAGTCTGTGCTTCCTAAGCTCCGTGGACTCAGGAGCATCTTTCCTTGCTGCTCCTGGGGGTCGTCCGTGGCCTGCTGCCTCTGCAGCTGCGCATGTGCTGTCCCACCGTGGGACTCCTGCTTCCCTTCTGACTGAGTCACATCCCCTTTCTGGTGGAACTTCTCATCTGTCTCTAGGGAAGATGCACCGGCTGGCTGTGACAGTACGTTTGCAACAGGAAGGTCCTTCTGCCTCTGTGTGCTAGGAAGTTCAGGCTTGGGACTGGCCCCCTGCGGACCGTCAGTTCTGAGTGTGGAAACACTTACGGGGTGGACCACAACTTTGGGTAACTCTGTCAGGGCTTGTGACTCCGAAGGTCTGTCCTGTGAAGAGAAGCCACTGACCACATGATCTGAATTGCTTGAAATAGATTTGGGTAAAGCTTCAGGATTTGATATCGTCTTCATTATTTGCACAGGTTGTAGGTCCATGACCCCGGGGTCATTCTGCCTCCCGCCTCCAGGCCCCTCCTCCTCACTCTCGCCACTGTCTTCAGCATCTGAATGGACACTAAGTGCTTTGGGGCACTCCTGGGACAGGAACAATCCACCAGCCTCTGGCTGTAAGACGAGACCCAGTTTGATAGTGTGTGCATGGGATTTTTTGTGCTTATATAGATTACTTTTAGTCTTGAATGAAAACCCACAAGTCACACAGGGGTAGGGCCGCTCTCCAGTGTGAGAGCGGATATGCTTTAAAAGCACGCTGGGCTTGGCGCATGCCCTGTTGCAGTACTCACAGATGTATTTGCCTTGCTTTTTGGGCTTCTGATCTCGCAGAAGAAGATTGCACATTTGCTCCACACTCTGACTGGCGGCCGAAGTGACGTGGGGTGAGCTGTAAACTGGCCCTGGGGGTGACTGTGTGGAGCTGGTGGGGCTCACTGACGAAGGAGACACGGCATCCATGTGCTGGTGTGGAGGAGTAACCTGAGTTCTACTGGAGGGAGTGGTGAGGCCTACAGCTGATGTCACTGCTATAGTATAGACGGGTTCAAGTTTAGTGTTCTCAGGGGCGTGCAGATCTGTCAGCGAGCCTGTTAAGCCCGGACGTCCCGAAAGCTGCTGATTCTGGTGGCTAGGTTTGGGACCAAGGTGGTCGTGTGGGTTATACAGGTGAGGAACAGACTGGGCTGCCACTGGCTCGCTCTTCTCAGCTGAGGCCACATGGACCGGGTATGAGGGACACGGAGAACACTGTGATTCGCCAACCATTTCTTGGGAAGTAGGATTTGGGGCGTCCAGGGAACTGTTCTTTAATTTAGAAGGGGATCGTACGGTTTTATTTGGTCTCAGTTTTTCTGTCTGAATTGCACAAGACGAGCCCTTTTGTGACAAGGTGCTCAATTCTGGCTCCATTGCTTTCAGTAAGACGTCGAAGGCAGTACTGGGATAGGAGAGGGGCGTGGTGCTACAGCAAGGGGAGCTACATTCACTATTGTCAGTCCTGGAGTTACTAGGGGAGGAGCTGGAGTCCCGCTGTCCATCAGGACCACTGAGCCTGGCTGGGTCTGAGCCTTCCGACCTCCATCTCCGAAGCTCTGACCGATGGTGAGGAAATGAGGCCTTCTTTGGGGAGACCGAGTCTTCAGATTTTGAGGCCTCGGCAGTCATCCCAAGTGTTTCTCCATTTTGCTTGGTACAGTGCTTCCCATTTTTAGCAGGGACACAGTTGTGTTTCTTATGAGCCTCTGATGCATTCTGGACACCACTGAGCGATGACTCTTCTGTGTTTTGCTTGTGTTTTGTCTGAAGAGGATTCCTCAAGGGGGATTTTGGTATTTTTTTCAGGTGATTCTCAGCAACAATCTTTTTTCGTTTCACACCTTTGAGAGACTCAGAGGCTCCTTTAACACCAGCCTCTAGGATTTCTGTTAAGACAAAAAAAAAAAATAAAACAGGTTGGTAAAATTGTATACCTGCCATAATTGTTTAACAAATGTGGTTACTATCAAGAGAGCCAAAGCCTCCTTTAACAGAGCCAGAGCCAGGCCCACACTCTGGACATTTTAAGAAGGTACCCAGTCAAAACCTACAGAAACACTAATACAGAGATCATGCTGGGTGTTTCTGGAACACTCTGCCCCTTTCTGGAGGAACCCACATCATGGAGCTAGATCTTTCACAAGTGGATAATCCTTCCCCATTGCTCACATATCTGCGGACTACTGACACTACATTCTGAGTAGGCTGGCCAAGCAAAGAAGAATATCCAACCTTCCTATAGGGGTATCTGACTTACCACACTCCCAACCATTAACTGCAAGCTCTACAAGCTCTGGACAAGGGATACTGATATGTGCATGAGCACAAAGGCAACTGTGCAGTAATGAATTAGTAAATACACCTCTGTAAGTGAGTGAGAGAGGGCCCACCGAGGCTCCCTAGTAAGACCTTACTCAAGGTCAGAGAATCTGAGTTTGCTTTACCCAGCAGGGCTGCATACTGGGGTGATTTGGCCAAGGGTGTGGTTACCAGGTGTTTTGAAAGGTCTACACTTAGCTGTACACTGTGCTTTGATCCTGAAAGAAGGAAGTCTTTTGCCCTTGGCATTGTATAAAAAGCCCTTTGGGATAAACCTTGAGACAGCTGGGTATTGACCCAGGGCCTTCCTGAAGCTATCCTGTGTCTCTGTCTTTCTCTCTGTCTCTGTCCATATTTCTAATAATTCCTCATTCCTCTCTCCTTCCCGCAAGCAAGAACTGTTCGACAAGTCAGAGCTGGACTCTGGCAGACTCCCACACCTCTGATGGTCATGATATAGTGGTCAGTGGGATCAGGAAGTTTTGTAACCACAGAGATTTCATCAATGGACAGAAAGTTAAAAAATTAAAGAAACACTCATTTGTGGTTTCTTGCCAAGGACATGAGAAACTCCTGAGATTGTGATGGCTCTTGGTTTAATAAAAATCATCAACATAACTGAGCAAAATATTCACTCCATATGTTTCTTTGAATGTATGAGGAATAAAAGTCAAATGGACATACAGAGACAGATAGACAAGTAAAACCCACTACAGTAAAGAAAAGAAGACACTGATCTCATTTTAAACTGCTTTGGAAGCAAATCAGTTTAAATGTCATGAACTGTCCAAAATTTCTCTAAACTCTTACGCATTTAGTCACTACAATGATTATTCACCATGATTTAATCTGTTTTCAATTTGTCAGATCCCTGGGCATATAAACAGAAGTTATTTCTCTAATTATTACCTATTTTAGAAAAGCCAAATATTTTAATTCATTATTTTCACGTAACTGTCACAATGTACATATTTGAAATTCATGCTGGACCAAAACATTACATTTCTAGTCATCAGAGAAAAGCAAATCAAAATGACTATGAGATACCACCTTACACCTGTCAGAATGGCTATGATCAAAAATATTAATGACAGTCTATGTTGGAGAAAATGCGGAGCAAGGGGAACACTCCTCCACTGTTGATGGGAGTGCAAACTTGTACAACCACTATGGAAATCAGTATGGCAGTTTCTCAGAAAACTGGGAATCAATCTACCTCAAGAACCAGCCATACCACTCTTGGGCATATACCCAAGGAATGCTCAATCATACCACAAAGGTGCATGCTCAACTATGTTCATAGCAGCACTATTTGTAATAGCCAGAACCTGGAAACAACCTAGATGCCTGTCAGCTGAAGAATGGATTAAGAAAATGTGGTACATATACACAATGGAGTACTACTCAGCAGAGAAAAACAATGACAGCATGAAATTTGCAGGCAAATGGATGGAACTAGAAAATATCATCCTGAGTGAGGTAACCCAGACTCAGAAGGACAAACATAGTATGTACTCACTCATAAGTGGATACTAGATATAAAGCAAAGGAGAATCAGACTGCAACTCACAGATCCAGAGAGGCTACCTAGCGGGGGAGGACCCTAGGATGACTGTGGCTTGTAATAAGTTTTGGTTTTACTCAATCAGTGGAAAAGCTTTAGTGAAACACTTCACTATTAGGATAAGAATTTGTACCGTATCAAGCTGATGAAAGAAAATGGTGGCTGTACTTTCGAAGGTGGGGGGGGGGGGCTAAAGTCTTTTTAGATTATGGATTAGCCTATAGAAAAATGTCTACCATAAATCAAACAGTGAAGGGGAAGATGAATAGGAATCTCATTTATACAACTTAAGTAAAACATAACTCTGAACAGATGAAGATAGGTTTCTTCTGTATCCCAGAATCTAATCAATATTTATATATATAATTCAGCTATCATTTGTCTTAAAAGAGCTTATTGGGAAATGTTATCATTTATACTATTTTCTACAGAGAAAATATTTTACTGTTTAAAATAACCCTGGACTTTTAAATTATAACCTGTTTTTATGTTCAAACTATCTGAGTATTATTTCTCCTGCAGTTGTATATAAAATGTTTTTATGTTCAAAAAAATAAAATAAAACAACAACAAAAAAAACCCATCACACTATAATACTCACTCTGTCTTTTATGATGACTGCAGTTTACATATATGTTCTATTCTTGCTGTGACATGCATGTATGTGCTCTCACAGATATACTGAGTGAAGAGAAGATGCCGACTCCACTGCAGACCCCTTTCCTCCCCAGGGGCATGATGGGAAGGCAGGGGCACTGCCCCCGCACTGTAGTGAAGCAGCATGAAGAACCGGCTGTTTTCTACAGAGCTGTGCTGAGCAAGACTTTTGTATTCTTCTAGGCAACCTTTTATGAAGTGACATTTTCCTCACTGGCTTCCCCTCCAGATACACATAACAAATCATGACTTGCTTGTGGCACTCTTTGAGCTACCAGACAAGGGTGACAAACTGAGAAATGATGATCACCCGAAGGGGAAGTAGTTTCCTCACCCATTTCCCAAAAGCCAGGAGATGAGCTGTCACAAAAGTGAAAGCCATTAGGCTCTAAAAATAACTCTACAGGCAAGGATGAGACGTCACTCAGGAGGGGTGGCCCGTGGACCTGAAACCCTGCCTACACTGAGTCTCATCCAAGTCCTGCCTGGGTACATATGATAATTTTATTATTTCACATACTTTTTGGAAGAAGCTGTTTTCAAGTGTTCATATTTTAAAAATCAGATCTTACTCTGTAGCTCAGCCTGTCCTGAACTTGGGATCCCTACTGCCTCTGCCTCCTGAGTGCTGGGATTATTTATTTATATCGCCATGTCAGACTGTTTGGTTGTTGTTGTTGTTTTAATTAAACGGTGCCTGACATTGCAAAGAAATCAACCTGTAGGTCAAATAGTCAAAATTATGTTGTTTAAATAAAAGTAATAAAATGTGGGCTTTGTACAGAAAATGAAAGCTGGCTGTAAAGTGCAGGTGCCCTGCAATCTTAGCACCCAGGAGGTTGAGGCGAGTGAGCTGTGTGCTTGAGGGCATCTTGGGCCACGCACTGAGGTTGTCTCAAGAGAAAGAGAAAATAACAGAATTTCTAAATATCTACATTTCCTTATTATTTCTGGAAAAAAAATCTCCTGTAGTTAAGAATCTGAAAAATATTTTTGGGCTACATGTTCCTATTTCAGATACAACCGGACTCCTCTATCAATTGTCATTCAATTTTTATCCAGTTTGTAAAGTTGCTTATCTTCAATTCTTCCTTTGTATCTTTAACTTTAGTATACGGTGTACTGGGTATGTGCATCTGTGTCCTCTGTGTGTGTGTGTGTGTGTGTGTGTGTGTGTGTGTTTGTGTGTGTGTATGTGTACCTGTGTCCTATGCCTGTGTGTGTGTGTGCACCTGTGTCCTATGCCTATGGGTATGTGTGTGTGCACCTGTGTCCTACGCCTATGTGTGTGTGTGTGTGCACCTGTGTCCTATGCCTATGGGTGTATGTGTGTGTGCGTGCCTGTGTCCTATGCCTATGTGTGTGTGTGTGTCTGTGTGTGTGTGCACCTGTGTCCTATGCCTATGTGTGTGTGTGTGTGTGTGTGTGTGTGCACCTGTGTCCTATGCCTATGGGTGTGTGTGGATGCACCTGTGTTGTATGCCTATATGTGTGGGTACACCCACAGGTACAATGTGGAGACCAGAGCTTGCATTATTGGGTCTTCTTTCCACCTCTCCACCAGAATTTCTGAGGTAGGATTTCTCACTGAACCCAGAGCTTGTCATTTGAGCCTCACTGGCTAGCTGGCAAGTCTCTAGGATCCCTAGGATTGGTATTACAGGCATGTGCCACCATGGCCAGCTTTTCTGTGGGGCGGGGACTGAAGTCAGTTCCTCATGCTTGTGGAGCAGGCACTTACCCACTGGGCCACCTCTCCAAACCCGCTTTTTAAATTTATTGTATTTATTTATTTATTACATTTACTCATGCATTTATGTATGTATGTATCTATATCCATCTGTCTGTCTGTGAACATCTATGTGCCACGAAGCATGTAGAGTGTGGGGCGTTTACCCACCACCCCCACAGCTTCCCAGAGTTTTCTTGAGTGCGAGCAGCAGGAAATGTTAGATAGAAGGATTTATAGCAGAGAATGTTGCGGAGATAAACAGATAGAAAATAAAGGATAGCCTCGAGAGGGCCTGGAACCTATTCCAACGGGCCCGGACTGTCTCTGGTCCAGGGTTTTTATAGAGACGCCAAGGGGTGGAGCAAAAGACCTCTTCCCCCAGCACAGCCAAGTGCAGACCATCTCAGACACCTGCACTCAGGCCCGTGGTCCTGATCATCCTCTATTTGGACCTGCTGGGTAAAGCCACGAGGAACCCCAGAACGGGCTCCCACAGGTCCCCCCTTCTTAATATATAAAAAAATAACTATTAATGGCTTACAGCAATCTCCATAGCTGTTACACCTCCCAGTATGGGAGTAGAGGATGATACAGATGGCTATTCTCTTTTGAATTAGGTCCAAGGTGACCACAGCAGTCTTAGCTACCTTAAGTCCTTTCTAAACCAAAACTCTTAAGGCGACTACAAACTTAAAGAATCCCTTAGCTTCATCATTACCATTAACAGGTTAACATAAATATTGCTATACATAGTCACAATTCTCTCAATCTTACAACTCAAAACAAACTCTTAACAGAACCATTAGAATTAGCATATATGGTGCTATATAATAGTTAACAATTTTCTCCGTCTTACAACTTTAACTCAGTCATTTGAATTTTCTTGTTAACAGAACATAGGAAAAACTTTGATGTATTCACATCAAACTTAAACATTTCCTTAACTCCACAAAACCAGGGTGCATTAATATCAATAGGTTTCTGCGAACATAATTCAATCTCATAGTTCCTCCTTTTCTTTATAATTTTTAAACAAAAACTCAAACCTAGTTAGAGGAACCCAAACATATGTTTAAACAGTTTCATTTGTAACACAAAACCAGTTCCATAAGTAATTCCATTTTTACATAAACAGTTCCACAAAACAATTCATAAATCACCAGTTAATAAAGCATATATGCATACACAAAACTGCATCTTGATTCTAAGTAGAAATACATTTCTTCATTTAAACAGTTCCATTTTTAACCCAATTCCAGAAAACTGCTCCTAGGTCATTACTATAAGTAAGCTCAAAATTGTCCCACTGCAATGAAATCTCTATTGTTCATTTCATTTAAGTACCAAAATTCAAATGATAAATATTGGTACTAGCCTTCCAAATTTGAAGAAATCCATAACCAAAATGTTTTTGTAATTTTATCTCATTTTAAGTTCAAAAAGTTCAAACAAGAAATAAACTCTGGTATCAGGCTTTCACTTCCAAATATGAAGAGACGTTTTTCAACCAAAACTTTTTGCAGTTAATAATTTTTGTTCAAACAAGCGTCTCTGCAACTTTTGTTCTCACAGACAGACCTTTTTAGTTATAGTAAGATTTTAAACCGCACCGTTTTTGCTGTTAGCTCAGGTTTTTCTGTGCTGCGTTGATATTCCACGGATCTCAGTGCGGATGCCTTGTGCTGGTTCTGGCGTCCGCCATTCTTAGCTTCTTAGCGGCTTCTGGAGCGTTTGAAACCATTCAGACTGCCTACTTTGCAGTCTACTAGGACACTATCTCCTGTGTCTCAGGTGTTTTCACCATATACATTAGACTCACACTTAACATTTACACTTTTTCACAAACTCACATATAACGTTTTTTGCCTTGCAAAGCATTTAGACTCATATTCAACATTTACATGTTTTTACAACTCACATACAACATATTAACATCTACTTATTTATACTTTATAGAACTACTTTAGCAAATATATTTCCTATTAATTCTTATATACTTATATTCATTCCATCTTATTTCTTATTTAAACTTACATTTACAACTAGCATCTTACAAGCTTATTACTACATGTCTTAAGACTACCTTAGATACTTCTTACAAGCTTATATTCTTAAAGGAACTCTATAGATCTATTTTACAAACTTATATAGGCTACCATTAGCATATATCTAACTTAGCAAACACCTAAAGATTTCTTAACACAGATCTAACAAGACAGAATTTTACAAACTCACATATCTTATATTCGTCTTTCTACTTCTTACTCTTAATTATTATCACTATCTCTATTATAAAGATTCTCTTAACTAGACAGGAAGTGCGTACATCATTTCTAAAGTTTAGAGTTTATAGTCAGCTTTGTTATAAAGCACTGGGATTTAGTGTTTTCACTTCATTAGCTTTAACTCCTGATGTTATTAGCAGCGGTGATATTTAGCATTGATTTCTTATAAGGAACTTTCAAGTAAAGCAACTCTTTTGTAAGACAGCTAGATTTTCTGAAGTTTGTTTCTTATCTATAAAGCAGTCATTTCTTTTTGAATGCCTGTTTCCTTGTATCCTTATTAGATTTGCAAAGGAATTGCTCATTGCAGGCAGTTTGTTCAAAAGGCAAAGAACTTTAATTTCAACATAAGTTTCTTCATATCTAAGACAACGTTCAGTGTATAAACTGCTTTCCCTTGTTTTAAGGATTTTAAAGTGGCTTGTTTGCTCTTATAGGTAGCTTTTTGTCATCCAACTACCGTAAAAACTTTGCACAGCTATTAGGGTAAATAAGGCATTTTACCAACGGAGCCCCAAACCACGAAGCACCTAGTTCCGTATCCTTTCAATTTGTTATTGGAACTGACATTTAAACCCTTAGATGGTTTTCCTCCTTATTCTTTTTAAAGGCTGTATTTTAAGTTTACCATGAACGTATTTTTGAGCTGACAAAAGTGTTTCAGGGCAATGTCGCCATCTTTAGTGGAAAAACTACCTTCCCAGAATGCATTTCCCTTATATCAGTCCATATTAATATCAGTCCCTTATATCATTTCCCATATTTCTTTTCAGGTTTGAGAGTCAACTGGTTCTCTTTTACCAGACTTGCTTACAAATTCTTGCCCGGGAGGTTTGAACAAAGTCTCCTGCTTTTGCAACGGGAGATTTGAACAAGCAATTTACATTTTCAGCTATGGGGCATTGGGAGGTTTCTGGTCTCTTAGCTGGCTTTAACAGGTGTTTCAACTTCATCAGACACTGGCCCCCGAATCAGAACTGCACCTGCCTCGTTAGCGCGCATTGAGGCTGGCATTTCTGATAGCAACTTTCCTCGGGGCTTGTGTTGGTTTTAGCCAGTCAGTGAAAAACAAGATCATTTACAACAGCTTTTCCGTAGCTCCTTCAGAGATTTTCTCCCACTGATCTTATTCTCATTTTGCTTGTTCCTTCCCCGCCAGATGCAGAGCTTCAGGTATCTGTCTGCGGCTCTGTATCTCTGCTAGCTGCCTTTGGAGGTAGGGGCTTTTTTTTCTCCCCCCCGAATCTGCCTCAAATTCTAGCAGCTTTGTCAGGTCATGCATTTTCTGGGGAGGATTATGTCCCTTCTCTGTTTCTTCCGAGTCTTTCTCCCAGACAGTTCCCAGTTTGGTCTCAGTTTATCCCCTCTACCCCAGAAATGGTTTCCGACACTAGAGCGGCGGCTTTCCCTGCTACTGAAGGTAGGGGGTTTTTTTGTCCGTTTCTGTTTTCAGGGTCTGTGTGGTTTGCGTACAGACTGAAAAATTTAACAAGGGAGGTCTTTGCTATTTCTAAACTCCCATTAGGACAGGTGTTTTGCCTCATCAGGCCTTCACCTGGCCCAGTCCCCCAGTGGGTTGTGTTTGCTTGTCTGGGTGCTCAAGGACAGAGCTTATGCCAGAGGCAATCACCGCTCAGGGCTACACTCCCTCATCTCAGGGAGTCAGTTGAAACAAAGCTTTCTCAAAGAGGTGCTTTCTCTGACAGAAAAGAAAGCTTTACTCCTGGACAGTTCTGTTCTGCCCTGGCTGGGCTCTTTCCCCAGACAGCGTTCTGACCCAGCAGCACAACTGCTTCAGACACAGTTCAGCTTTACTGTTTTCCCAGAAAGGTCCTTTTGATAGGAAAGCTTTTCTCAGATTCCTTTTTGCATATGTGGACCTATCAACCCGGGACTTGTAGAAAAGCAGATAACTGTGCCATTCCCACCGGCTTTAGCTTTGTTTGTTCATTAGCAATCTTCCCCTGGGTGCTGCACCTTCCTGCCTCAGCTCTGTGCTCCAGGAAGTTTACAACTGCAGGAACCCTAGAATCCCCGAAATGCACTCCAACTCAGAGATGCTGGCCAGTCACCTCTGGGTTTTTGGTCAGAAGCGAGGATTCAATGCTAACAGTTTGCATTGCTTCAGAGGATCTTTGCATTAGGAAGATTAGGAGCACCTTTTCATTCTGAAATGCTCACTCAGAAACAAAGCACTTGATGCCTCAGCTCTGCTGTAACTGAAAAGCTTGGCTTTTTTGCTTTTCTCAGGTAAAGTTTCCTGCCCTTTTGGGCTCTCTGTAGCTCTTTACCCACACTCTCCCAAGCGTTTCCCTCAGGGTACTCTGAACCACTGTCTTTTACTAGCTTGAAGAGACATAGCTTAGAAGAGGTTTTTAGGAACTTGTCCCTGCCTCCTGCATTGCAGGGAGGATTGTTAAAGCTTGAAAGAGAACTTAGAGAGGTTTTGCTGTCTTAAGTTTGTTGTTTTCCCTTAGAGCTAATCACAGGTGGTCCCCATACTAATATCTTCAGGTGATTCTAATTTTTGTCCTCTCTCAGGACAAATTTAGTTTTTAAGTTTAAGAGCTTTTGAGAAACATTAAGGTTTTTTAGAGAGATTTTTCCCCCAAAATTTTTCAAGAAAAGCTTTATAGTTTAAGAGAAAGATTTTTCCCCCCAGGAGAAAGACCAACTTTTCCCAAAACTTCCCAACTTTAAACTTTGACTTCTTACACTCCCATTTTTGCTTCAGGGAGAAATTACTTTCTCCTGCTGCTTGGATTTAGCTTTTCAGCTGTCCCCAGGTCAAAAGCTTCCATAGGAAACTTTTTCTTCCCCATAAGCTCAAAGAAGAGCTTTTTTACTACCCGAAAAGCCCAAAGAAAGATTTTTTCCCCAGTTTGCTTTCAAAGCCCCCAAAGTTAGAAAATTGAGTTTTTCTGTCTAGTTGCCTTACTTATTTTTTCCTACACAATCTTACACTTCTAAGTTTTTCCTAAACTATATTACTACCCTATACCTTACTTATTTTTCAGATAGAAATTGAGAAAGGGATAGAAGATAGAAAATTTTGACAGAAGAGAATTTCGCTGCAGCATCGGACATCCTTCCAGTCCGCTTTCCTTTTCTCTCGAGGATAAAACCCCTGCCTCACCAAAAAATATATATAAAAATATATATATTCCATAACACCGGCATGCCTTTCCACTGGCAGGGCTGACTCAGCACTTTCACCAAAAACTCTGTAATAAAACTATTATTTTCCTTTATCTTTAGTCCCTATTACTTTGTCTTTAGTCCCTGTTCATTTGTCTTTAGTCCCCCCTTTTTTGTTCCCCCTTTTTTTCTTCAGTCCCTTTTTTTCTTCAGTCCCTTTTTTTCTTTAGTCCCTGTTCGCGGCACCATTCTGCGGGGCGTTTACCCACCACCCCCACAGCTTCCCAGAGTTTTCTTGAGTGCGAGCAGCAGGAAATATTAGATAGAAGGATTTATAGCAGAGAATGTTGCGGAGATAAACAGATAGAAAATAAAGGATAGCCTCGAGAGGGCCTGGAACCTATTCCAACGGGCCCGGACTGTCTCTGGTCCAGGGTTTTTATAGAGACGCCAAGGGGTGGAGCAAAAGACCTCCTCCCCCAGCACAGCCAAGTACAGACCATCTCAGACACCTGCACTCAGGCCCGTGGTCCTGATCATCCTCTATTTGGACCTGCTGGGTAAAGCCACGAGGAACCCCAGAACGGGCTCCCACAGTAGAGTTCAGAGGACAACTTATGGAACTGGTTCTCCCTTTCTATTATGTGTGTACCAGAGATAAAATTCTTCAGGCTTGGAAACAAACACTTTTACATGCTGAGCCATCAGGCTGGCCCATTTCTGTTTTTGATATATGGTCCTAGTAGTTCAGGCCTGAACTCTCAGTGATCCTCCTGCCTCAGCCTTTTGAGTGCTGGGATTATAGGTGTGTAATCCTGGCTCCATTTGCATCTATCTTAGCATCTAATAAACACTTCTTCCCCTCAAATTCTCCTTTGCCTTCTAGCTTACTTAAAGAAACTTTTCTTCTAGTATATCTCCCAATATACTTGATAGTACATTTTCCTTTGGGGTAAGGTTCTTTTCTTTAATGTCAACTATTTATTGTGACCACCCTTGCAATGATTTACTTTCTTTTGTTTCTTCTACTTTTCTTTTCTTTTTTTTTGGTTTCTTCTGTTCGGCTTTCTCTGTAATTCCCTAATGCTTTTCCTTTATGCCAACAATTTCATTTTCAAGCCATTAAGCTCCTAACTGTTTTGATTTCATCTATTAGCTTTGGAATGCTGTTGTTAATTTATTCCCTTAGTTTTTTACTCCCAATTTCATCTCATTTCATTCTCTCAAGTTCTCTCTTGTTATAATATTTATGATGTCATGAATTCAAAGTTACTTCTGTTTCTGTCACATTGTTTTCTTGAAAGCTATTTTTGGTCTGTCTTTCATGTTCTCATAGCCTTTTTCTGGCTGTCACTCAAGGACACATTCTAGGTCTTTTTCAAGCTTCACTCTTCCTTCTTGCTTTTGCTAGATTTCTATCACAGGTATTGGGAGGGGAGAAGGGAATGGTGATGCACAGAGGAGCTCACAGAGGGTTTTGTCAGGGCTGTGTCAAGAGTGAAAAGCTGCCTGAACTCAGGTAGTGACAGCAGGACTTTTCACAGAGACAGAACACAAAGCCTAGGGACAGTCTGCCAAAGGTTCCCAGGTTTCCTGTCTTTATATGGGAGCAGTGAGCTAGTTTTGGGGGAGGGGGATCATTTCACTTTGCATTCCAAAGAACCTCAATTCAATATGCATGTATGGACTGTGAACTGTAGCTGGAAATTCAGGGCAAGTCATTTTCAGTAAAAAATGTTTAGGCTAATTATGGCAGAGCCAGTTAACATAACATTACAGGGCCATTTAAAATAATTACTAAGATTATACAGCAATCTGAAAATTATGATACATGAAGTATACATGCACATTCTTTTCTT
This sequence comes from Peromyscus maniculatus bairdii, assembly GCF_049852395.1. Classification (NCBI taxonomy): domain Eukaryota; kingdom Metazoa; phylum Chordata; class Mammalia; order Rodentia; family Cricetidae; genus Peromyscus; species Peromyscus maniculatus. The sequence continues at coordinate 123,094,249 of NC_134856.1, read as the reverse complement.
TCCCTAGAGAGAGGTCTGGGCTAGAGGCAGAGATCTGGGAATACATAGTGAGAGCTGTTTTTGCAAAAGTAAATAAATGACCAGCCAAGGAGAACATGTTGTGGAGAGAAAAAGAGGTCTAACATCAGAGGCCTGGGTAATTGCTACATTTAAGGGTGAGCTAGGAATAAGAAGAAGGTAGGAATTCAAAAGATAAACTAAACCTGTGATAGTGAAGTGCCTGGGGACCAGAGTTTAGACAATTTTCACACAGCAGCTGCTGTGGCCAATAGTGTTAAACACACAAGAGGGTACTAAGGAGAGGTCACCAGGCTTGTTGGTCATGGGAACGGGAGGCTATCCTCCTGTCTGAGAGAAGGGTAAGAAGATTCCAGAGGTCAAACCCATGTCATTCGTGGGGGAAGTGTGTGGAGGAGCGGAGAGCACTGGGGCCATCGAAAGGAGCCTGCTTCTAGGGAACACAGTTATGAAGGAAAAACCGCCCATGTTACTGTCAGGGCAGAGAAGAAACGTCTCAGGGTAAGAGGGCTGAGTGTGCTGTAGGTGGAAAGCTTCTCTCAGTAGAGAGGAGACAAAGACACAAGACAGAGAACTAGACCATCAAATTCATGGCGAAGAGGTGTAATCAGGAAGCCATGGAGCAGCGAGGATGACGGACTGTGCTGGAGATGAAGAAATAAATGGCAGAAGCGGTCTCAGAGGTGGCACATCTCTGGCTCACTCCTGGCCTGAGGTGGGGGAGGGGGGGCAGAGGGAAGCACTTTCAAGTCAAGGGAATTTCGTGGACATGGTGTGCAGAAAAGTGTTTAAGACACACACAGAAACTGCAAGTAAGCCCTGCTGCACATCCCCAGCAGACGGGGGGCCACAGTGGGAAAGGATGCTGTCAGCAGGTTGGGCTCCGGCCTGGGTACAAGGAGGAGAGGTGGGGATTTGCACGGGAGGAGACAGGAAGCTATAGCGGTTCACTGCTAAGCTCTTCCTTCCTCCAGGAATATGATAGAGAAATACTAATATAGCGGCTTCTTAAATCTCACCCATCGCCCCAACCTCTACCTACTCTGTTTTTATAGTACTTAAAGAAAACTAACCGATCAGCCCAAACCTTTGTGTTGAGAAGCATTTCAGCTTTCATCAGTGAAGGTTAAACATGGAATAGGGAGACTACGGTTCAGTCAATAAGGTGTTCAGCAGTCAAGCAAAGAGACTTGAGCCTGGATCCCCAGAATCCACGAGAGAGAGAGAGAGAGAGAGAGAGAGAGAGAGAGAGAGAGAGAGAGAAGGAAGGAGGGAAGGGAGAGGGAGAGAGGAGGAAGGAGAAGGGGAAGAAGGGAAAAGAAAAGAAAAGAAAAGAAAAGAAAAGAAAAGAAAAGAAAAGAAAAGAAAAGAAAAGAAAAGAAAAGAAAAGAAAAGAAAAGAGAAAATAAAGCTGGGTGTGGCAGTGCACGTCTGTGACCCTAGCACAGGGAAGGTGGAGACAGGAGGATTTCTGGACTGGCCAGCTAGTCTCGCAGAATCATAAGCTCCATCTTTGGTGAGTGAAAATATTGTCTCAGAAAACAATAAGAATGACAGAGGAAGAAAACCAATGTCAGCCCCTGTCCTCAATACACACATGCAGCACACACACATGAACACGTGCACACACCTATAACCCTCCCATACAAAGACTTAATCAGAAAAACGGAAACCGACTTCCCTGCCAGCAGGCCTTCAATCTGAATCTATGCATACAAATGAGCTCGGGAGTGCAACGGGAAGGAATTCTCAAAAGATTGGCAAAGCTGTCACTGCTTTGAAGTCCACCACGCTAAAGATGTTATCATGAAGCTGTAGTTTCCACATGGCCACGTGGAAAGCAAAATAATGGCCAGAAAAAATGAGGACAGCCCAATCCCTGGAACACGAGAGCAGCTTTCCTTTAGTCTGGAGAGGCTGTGCAAGCCCGATGAGATTGTGGACTTTGGAATGAGGAAATTATCCTGAACTGTAATGGGATCCTTTCAAATTTCACAGCAGGATCTCTGGTTAAACAGCAGCCAGGTCCAGCAGCACACTGGACCGTGAGACCTGACCTGGCCCTGCTGTCTACACATCTGCAGAGGGGCTTGGGTATTCCTCAGAGCGAGAGCGTATGGTCAACCTGGACCTGGAGTGTCCTCAGACTCTTGTGTCGAAGGCCTGGGCCCAAGGCAACTGTACTCAGAGGTGGAACTTTGGAGAATGAACTAGATTATGGGGCCTCAGACTTCATTGGGGATTGATCCATCAATGGTTCATAATCAGATGCATTACTGCAGAGCAAGGCTTCAGAAAGTGGGATTTGGTGCCAGGTGGTCATGAGATAAATAGTCTCCAAGATTCTCTGCTTTACCTCTGCCCAAAAAAGTGGAGCTGGACCACCCAGAAACTGTGAACCAAAGCAATCTTTCTGGCCTGTACATTATGTCTTGGGTATGACTCAAACCACATGTGCTTAGCATATGCAAACTCTTCCAACATAAAGAAGAAATAACTGAACACAAAAGAATAAATGAATGAGTGAATGGAGAAAAGAACATTGATCAATGAGTGCAGTGGTCTGAAGAACTGAGAGTGGTCCTGAGCTGAAAGCCAACAAGTCAATCTAAGGACAAAGGAGTAGAGGCGCAATACAGACTCTTGCCAATAGGCTAAATGAGCAAGAAAACAGATTGTCCTTACCACCTTGAGGAAGAAACAGCCCTCCAACACCTTGACGGAGCCCACTCTATCGACAGAACGGCAGGACCGTGAATACTTAAACTGCTTAGTTTGTTCAGGGGTGAATGCCTCACAAGAATCAGGGCACTGGGTTTGATGCCCTGCACCACACACATTAATAATCATCATCTTAGCAAATGAAAATAAAAATTAACTGTCTAGAGCGACAGAAGCAGACTGTCTCTGCTAAGGCCAAATGCGACTGCTGAAAGTTGACTGAGCACAGCATGTCTTTTAACCATAACCAAGTTCAACCAGAAATAAACAGCGGGAGAGATCTGGAAAATCCCCGGCTGTATGGAAATTAAGCAATGCAATTAACTAGCTAGAGAGGAAAAAGAAGTCACCAGGGAAATGAGAAAAATCGACACAAAACTTGCAAACTAGGAAGCCATGATGAATATTTGCCACACACCACATGATGCCATGCACTGCCACACACCACCGCAATGCCACACACCACTGCAATGCCATGCACTGCCACACTGCCACACACCACACTCCCACACACCACCACAATGCCACACACCACAATGCCACACACCACCACACTGCCACACACCACACTGCCACACACCACCACAATGCCACACACCACCGCAATGCCACACACCACCACAATGCCATTCATCCCCGCTCAGAAGCAAAGCCCAGTGACCTCTCACTGCATGACTGGGATGAGAGAACTCTTCCAGAACCTCTGCTGTTCTTAATCATTTCTTGAGAGCAACCAGCTTATACAATAAGCCAAAAGTGATGATAAGGATGAGCCCCAAATAATTGACCAAAAGTCTTGAGTGGTCCCTCCTTACCAAACTTACAAATATCAATCATTTTACTAACACCAAAGCTGTTACAAAATATAATGGAAATGCTTTATTTATAACAGAAACCTGAAAACTCATAGAAGTAAATTTTACATCAAGTATTAAAAACAGGCAGAAAATACGACAGTCTTGAGTTACGATGCATCTGGCACATGAAAGGGGGCACAGGAGTAAGGAGTGGGGATGTTCAAGGTCAGAGACACCAGTCTCAAAAAAGTCGGGAGCGGGGCTGGCACATCATGCCTCTGGCAAGAATCAATACTGTGAAGGTGCCAAATCAATTATTTTCAAATTTCTATATTTTATAAAATTTCAAGAATAAAAAACCCCTTCAGTTTCTAATATGACAAGCTACATGTTTATTCAGAAAAAATAAACCTAAATTAGACAACAGCATTCTGGGAAGGACTGTAAGGACAAATCACAGCTATAACACAGCTCTTCTCCTAAGATCAAATCAGTGGCGAAATGGAAACTTATAAAGGCTTAATATGTTATAAAGCCAGAGTTCAAAACCTTAGAAAAAAGGTGGCACCATTTTCAATATAAGATTCTGATCTCATATATGAGATGATAAAATAAATGGAGCTTATAAGCAAACATCGTGTAAAAAAATAAACCCAAAGATTCAATATAAAAACATAAAACCAGAGAGACAGCTGGAAAAGTACAGGTAAGTTCTTGGCATATCTTATGCTAGAAACATATTAAGTTTTTAAAAAGCAAACAAAAGAAAAGTGATTTAAATACATTAAAACTACAGTCTCTAGGTATGTAAATCTATGTAAATATACAAAGTTAAAAAAAATGAGAAATGTACCTGCAGTAGATGAAAGGTTGATATTGTAATGTATAAACTGTTTTTATGTGGGATTTCTGGTAAATTGAAATTAAATAATTAAGCCTTCTCTGATAACTGGTTAGTTAAACAAAGCACAAGCATTATCAGCTTGGAGGTAATGAAGCACTAGAAAGATACAGAAGTTACCAAGTCATGATCTATGAAGAATTAAAGCCCCTCAACTCAGAACATTAGTGTCCTTTCCCCCAGGACAGGCTGGCATCTTCAAAAGGGGAGCTGAAGGCTGTGCAGTTCTGGCCATCTAAACAACAGTAGAAAGGCAGACTCTAGCGCACACTATGAATGGTGTGCATGGTAAGTCTTGAATAGTCTCCTATCTGGGAGCTTCAAGGTCCTTGGTCTAGGAGTGAGAATGAACTGGATGAAAATCAAGTTTTGCGTATCCTGCAGTTCACTTTTCATGGCTCCCAAAGTCACAAACCTAAAACTATTAGGATCATCTGAGACTGCTATTCTCCCAGAAGCTTGGAAGAAGAAAATTGATCTTCTCTCAAGAAAGATTACAATTTAGCCTTCAAAACACTTGCATATTTTTCAAATAAAATGTCCAGTACATGTTCAAAGATAACGAACCACCCGAGAAAAGGACTCAGCATCAAAGAACCATTACCATAAATGTTGTAACAGAGAGCCAATAATCCATCACAAGGAAAGACTTTGTGTTGATTTTGTTGAGGAAGAATACTGAAAGTCTAGAGGAGAACCAGAGGGTATAACAGAGACCCTGTAGATGGGAAAAGCCAAATATAATACAGTAAGGCTTAGAACCTACTGGACAGATTGAAGTTCTTATTAGAACTGGCAAAGATAACATGCTGAAGGACATGTCAGAGGACAAAGGATGTCAGAGCCCTAGTCAGTTATGAAAGGCCTTTGGGGAGCTTCAATGGTAAAGAGTGGGCATTCTTTGTGGAGGTAAGAAAGAAAACCTTTGGGACACTAAACACATGAATTTCCAGTTTTAAAAGCACTCTATGAAACACAAGCAAGATAAACAGTTCCCTGTGCGCTCCACAGTGGGGAAGTGTAAAAGTCAAAGACAACATTCTTAGTGAGGAAAGTGTATTGATAGTAACTGTAAAAATGCAGATTGCTTTCAAGGACCAACAGTTTTGACATGTAATATTACAAAGTGCCCTAGAGGAAATGAACTTCCATGCCAGATTTCTACCTTGCCGACCCAGCAAGACTTCTCTAGACTGAAGGTAAAGTAGATCCTGCCTAAAGGATGACACTTGACAGAATTTGTCACAACAGGCACATATTAACTCAATATAATAGACACACACTGATAGAGAAATTCAACCCAGTAGACACATACTGATAGAAAAAATCAACACAACAGACACTAATAGAGAAATTCAATACAACAGACACATATTAATAGAGAAACTCTACACGACAGTCACTAATGAGAAAGTCAACACAGCAGACATATTAATAGAGAAATTCAACACACAGACAACACAGAGAAATTTAGAACAGCAGACACTAACAGAAGTTAAACTAAGCAAAAGCAAAGTTTCAGAGAGTGAAAACTCACATAAGGCAAAACCAAGAGCAAAAATGTGACTCATGGGTGGACCAGCCCAGATGCCAAAACTGCTGCAGACTGCATCTCCAAGTCCTCCAAAGGCTCACGCTTTAAGGCTGTTCCCAGCTTGGTACTAGGTGGTGTATAAACTCCAAGGGCATAGTCTTATGTCTTTGGAGACATGCCCTCGAAAGGAGACCGTGGACACAGCTCCTCAGCTAGCGTCACTAAGACAGCACCTCCTCTGCTCTACCACCATGATGTGCCTCGCCAAGGCCCCAAACCATTCCAGCCAATCAACCACGGACTGCATCTTCCACAACTCTGAGCTACAAGAAACCTTTCCTTTGTGTTTATATTATCTATGACATTCTGTCAACATGCAGATTGCCAACTCAATACAAACTGCACGAAACATAAACAAGCACAGAGAATCCAAAGACAGGATAACAATGGGTGAGTCAAAAGCAGGTGAATGGATCAGCCCCAAAAAGAGAGAAGTGCTGACTAGCTCAGTAGCTCTGCATTCTCTTTTGTCCCTGGTGGTGGAATTCCTGTTACTCACCATGTCTCTAAATGTGGCATCCTAACAATACCTTGCCATGGTTACTACTTTATCCACCTACCTTTTAAAGATGTCACAAAGAGGAGAGAAGGCAACACCTAGTGCTGGTTCTAACCATCTCACCCTTCCCATAAGCAGCGAAGAGAGTTACACAGCTGTGTCCCTTGAGACAGGCTCTTCCACTGTGCTACAGCAAGGCTGGCAAAGGGCGTCACAGAAGATCAGCGACTCGTACCAGATGCTAGGTATGAAATAACTCCATCTTCTAGTTTTCTAACGAGCTCTAATTTTGAATAATGAATCAGGCAAATTAGAAATGATGTAGTGGCCCACACCTTTAATCCTAGCACTTTGGAGGCAGAGGCAGGTGAAATCTCTCTGTGAGTTTGAGGCCAGCCTGGGCTACATAGCAAGTTGTAGTCCAGTCAGGACTATATAGTGAGAGCCTTCCTTAAGAAAAAAGAAGAAGCCGGGCGGTGATGGCGCACGCCTTTAATCCCAGCACTCGGGAGGCAGAGCCAGGTGGATCTCTGTGAGTTCAAGGCCAGCCTGGGCTACCAAGTGAGTTCCAGGAAAGGCACAAAGCTACACAGAGAAACCCTGTCTCGAAAAACCAAAAAAAAAAAAAAAAAAAAGAAAAAAAAAAGAAAGAAAGAAAAAGAAAAAAGAAGAAGAAGGGGGGCTGACGAGATGAATCAGCAGTTAAGAACATACCCTGCTCTTTCAGAGGAGCCGACTTCATTTTTTCAGGTAGTTCCCAAGTGCCTGTGTCTCCAGCTCTAGAAGTTCCAACCAATGCCTTCTTCTGGAACCCATGAGTACTGACACACACAGCATACATACACACAGATACACAACTTAAAATGAATCAAAAAGAAGTCTAAGCCAAAATATCCTCGTGTATTCTTGTGGGTTCACAAATACACTAACAGGAGGCCAACTCTGCCTTTGATGAAAACATGAACTGGAAGAAAAAGTTGCATTTCCCTGTCCTGAAAGTCTTCTGCAGTTGTTTTGTGGTTGTTTCACTTTCATGAGAAAGATTCAAAATCCTTAGTGATTTCTTTAAGAAAGCTCAAAGGTCTCTACACTTCAGGGTTGCTTTCATCCAGTTCCAGGAGTCTGTCCCACTATGGCTGTGTCTACAACAGCAACCTGAGATGATCATTTTTCCAAGCAGCCTGTGCTCAGGACCACTATCAGATGACACTCAGGAAGCCTCGAGTCAGAACCATGGTAGCTTGGCATGTATTACAGCAGGACACATGTCTACCAATTGGACAAATGCCACAAACCGTTCGCTCCTCAACTTTCAGTGGCTTACCAGCATAACACTGACCCCCCCTAGTCAAAAGGAAAGTTATAAATTGTATACGACACTGTATTACAAGGAAGGAAAAAGTGGAATTTCCTGCATGGTTACAATGTTAAACTGTCAGAAATCTGGAACCCTCACTTCAGGGCTTCACACCCACCAGGCTGAAAAGACGTTGATATTACAATACAAGCACAGAAGGAGAGTCTAATTCTTCACGATTAAACATAATCCTGAGGAAAGAGCAATTTGTAGCTGTCCACAGACTCCATTAGAGGTTACAGAATGAAGCTTTTTGTTACTGAGACAAACATCAACCGTTTGTATGCATCGTTGTGCCAGATAATTGAAGATACTAAAAGAAACAATTTGCTTTAGATAAGCAATCTAGGTTACATGTACCAGGAGAAATAAATAGCTATTTAACTACACTTGAGAAATAAAAGCAATAGTGTGCACTGTTTACAAGCCCTGCCTGTTAGGTAAAGGAATCCATCTTCTCCCACTCCCCATCCAGCTTTGTTGATTCAGCAACTGCTAAAGACCTTCCCAATGCACAAGCACCTATGGGCACTGGGATACGACTATGGGCTAACTCCAGCTGGTGGGATTACAGGAAAGTACCCATGGCAGGGGTGGGGGGTGGGGCACACAGGGGAGGGGCTGAGATGAAGACCTCAAGGTCACCCTAGGGAGTTTTACCATGACATGAGAAGGGTCTGCTAAGCAGTCCCAAAGAGGCTAAGGGCATGCTCGGTGGAGGGCCTGATAAGCCATACCCCACACACTGAAACAGCCACATAGCCTCTTAAGTCCGAGTGGGGGATGGTGCGGGGTGTGTGTGTGTGTGTGTGTGTGTGTGTGTGTGTGTGTGTGTGTACGTACTCCTGCAGTCTCTTTCCCCACAGAGCACAGTGCTTATTCACAGCTTTGCTCTCCCCAGTTTCAGTTATTTGTGAGTAACCACACTTGAAAACTTTACATAGAAAACTCCAGAAATAAACAATTCATAAGTTCAAATGACTTTTGTGACAGTGCCTTGTTATAAGGACTCTATTTTGTTGTTGGTTGATATTAATTTCTTCCACCGACCTTCAGCACAGAAATGTAGACATGGAAAACCACAGCAAATAAGGGACTCAGCACTGTGTACTGGGTCTGGGGGACGACCACTGTCTAGATGCTATAACACACACCAGCTTCCCAGCATCCTCAGCCCCCTCTTGCCTATCCTGGTCAGCTACCCAATTGCGTCTGCTGCTTCCCAATCTTTCCTCGAATGAAATATTTTCATATCAGAGCTTTGGTGGTCAGTCCCAAATTCCAAGTTATGCTCCCAATATGCTACCTTCCTAGACAACAGCAGAGCCCGTGGGATGCTCTGGGTGGCGGAACAGAGAAAAAGCGCTGGGGCTCTGTTGAAATGGCACTTCACTTCCAATGAATTTTGCTATTTGCATTTTTCAAGTTTACTTTCTGTATCTCTAGTTGTTTATCTGACTTCAGTCCATCTCCTTCATTCCTATTTTCCATTCTCTCCCCTTGAATTGTACTCCTCATACATCTGCAGTTTTTTTCTTGTTGTTTTGTTTTCTTGAGGAAACACAAGAGTGAGACTCTAGGGAAGGAACCAGGGTCTGAGCTTGCTTTTCCTTTTCTCTGTTTTTACAGAGGCTACATTCGCAAAGCTAGGGAAAAGCTTAAGTAGAGAAAGCACAGCACACAATCTCTTTGAGTCTATCTATAATGTTTATTTAAAAAATACTGAGGTGTGCAGCATGAAGTTAACCATCTAATAACAAACTGTGGCTCCCCATCACTGGCAGGAATTCAGTGAGTGTGTAAGATCTGCTAGTACAACTCAGGCCACACACATATCCTTATCTTAATTACTCTTCTCAAAAAATGAAGCCATAGTAATACACACGTTATGTAATAGAATCTAAGGCAAATGAGATTTTCATTTTCATTTCTATATAATCAGAATACATCTGCTAAGCAAACCCAAGAGCACTGTGTCATAATGTAATTGGCAGTGACTTGTCTCGTGCTAAACAAAGTTACTGTGCAATTTATAGTCAGCAGCACTTTGCTGAATGACATGCTGCAAAACGCACAAACTGCATCTTTTAATGAACTATTTCATGAAATTATAACATCATGCTAGCTACCTAAATCTCTAATTTAATCACCAGCTTGACAGATGCTCAGTGGCACCCTCAGAGATGAGGAGGAGGGCTGCAGAGAGGATTCAGCAGCTGTGAGCACTGGCTGCTCTTTCTGAGGACCTGAGTTGGATTCCCAGAACCTACATGGCAACTCACACCTGCTTGTAACTCCAGTTCCAGGGAACACATCATCCTCTCCTGGTCTCTGCAGGCACTACACACGCATGGCATGCACAAACATACATGCTGGCAAAACATACACACAGAATTAAAAATTAAAAAAAGAAAAGCCTTAAGGAGTTTTTGCCTCCTGTGTTTCACACAAAGCTCAAGGTTTTGTACTCTAAGGTAGTGAGGGCAGGACAGTTAAAGACATTTATTTTAAACAGAAGTGCCAAGAACACGGCATTCCTATCATGCACCTCACCTGTACTGACTGGTGAAATTTGTCATTTTTAAATCCACTATGACTGACAGGCTTGACATAACATACCTTTACAAATATAGCACAGATAATTAAACCAATAGTAATTTCCCTATAACCCAAGATTAGTGCATTATGTTTTATATAGGAGAACAGATCATGAACCTGTCCATGTTGAGATCACTGCAGTACACATGAGAAGTGCCTGTGCAGTGCACATGAGAAGTATCTGTGCAGTGCACATGGGAAGTACATGTGCAGTGCACATGGGAAGTACATGTGCAGCGCACATGAGAAGTACCTATGCAGTGCACATGAGAAGTACCTATGCAGTGCACATGGGAAGTATCTGTGCAGTGCACATGGGAAGTATCTGGGCAGTGCACATGAGAAGTATCTGGGCAGTGCACATGAGAAGTATCTGGGCAGTGCACATGAGAAGTATCTGGGCAGTGCACATGAGAAGTATCTGGGCAGTGCACATGAGAAGTATCTGGGCAGCACACATGAGAAGTATCTGGGCAGTGCACATGAGAAGTATCTGGGCAGCACACATGAGAAGTATCTGGGCAGTGCACATGAGAAGTTGGATAGACTCTCTTTCCCATAAAAATGTCACCATCTGCTGCTGTTTTCTCCTGGGCAGTGTGTCTGGCAGCAGGTTCACAGACAAACCCAAGGGCTCCCTTAGGGTTCAGACTTGTTCCCTTCCCCTAAAGTTTCCGAGACTTAGACAGAAGAATGCTGATACAAAATACACATTTATTGAAATGAAGGAGCTAACAACTTTATAAGAAACATGGCTGATTTGGGGGTGTTTAACATTAAGAGAGTAGGATTTACAAACACTGTTATTTAAAGTAAATTCTCATTACATGCTCACTAAAATTCATTTTTCCTAATAATTATTGGTAAACTGAAAGACCACCGCTTTTCAGCAATATATAGACATATGTTAGCTTCAATATGATACTAAAATATAAAAGCAGGCCCATCTTTTGAAATACTCCAGATTCTAGATATTTGTCTAAGATAGTACTCTAGTCCTTCTATTACAAATAAGAGTATTCACTACGTAAACTGTTAATGTCCTTCCAATTTACAACACCCAAACTGAGTTTTTCAAGTGTTTTTACTGTGTGTCCTTTTCCTAGAATGATTAAAACATTTTCATCCTGCCATGAATTATATTAAAATTATGTTTTAATTTAATGGTATCTGTTCAACTTTTCCATTATGCCACCCAAATGTCTGTCCTACATGAGGAAACTGTCATTCTTGCTGATAAAATATGCTCAATTATCTTAATTATTATACTCAGCATACTTATTAATGAGAACACCATGAAAGCTTGTCCGTATTAACATCAGCCCTGGCATTAAAGTGCACTCTTGGTCCAGATTGGCCGTCACCCTTAAAAACACATCATGTGTTTAGAAAACAACTTGACAATTAAGTCACCAATCTTTTACCACCTGGAAATGCATTCATACTATAAAGGTCTTAAAACAGAACAAAACACCTGGGATGTGGGTAAGAAAACACTAGTTTTCTTGTTTACACTAATTGGAGTCCAGGGCTGAGTCTCCTGTTCTCTGCTTGGCTGTCATTCTTACTTCTGAGATATGTGACGTTGCCTCCAGTTCCCTAATAACTGAAGACTATTCCAGTGTGTCAATTCTGACCATGCTAAAAAATAATCCTACTTGTCAAGCAACCCTAGGTGAGCACTCTGCAAGCTATTCCGTTACTTCCCCCATTCCTATCTTTGTTCACTCACACAAACCACTTACCCTGCCAGCCCTATTTTTTCCTCACATACACAAAGATGGTTTATGGACGTTATTTTAAAATAAAACCTTCTGGTGGCTAGAATCTAAAGTGTCAGAAAGGAAGCCGCTCTGCTCTAAGGATTTCCAGACACAGGGTGGCCACTGTGGGAATCTGCTGAGAAAGAATAACGTGAAGAAAAAAACACAAGACAGAAACTGACCCAAGAAACCCACCTTCCCTCTAGCCATGTCTGTTAACTAGTTTTTGTTTCTTTGTTTTGTTTGCATGTATGCTGTGAGAGTCCACGCATGTGTGGAAGTGTGGAAGTCAGGGCTGACTTGTGGGAGTTGTTCTCTCCTTCCTCCCAGTGGGCTCTGAACTTAAGCTTTCATATTTGGCAGCAAGCATCTTAACCCATGGGCCCATCTCACTAGTAAGTGAACACTAGTTCCTCAGTTACTTTTGAAGGTGGATACTGTCACAGTTTCATCCCTTGAAAGGTCCTCAGGAGTGACTTAGGAGTTCTAGTGATTCAAACATGCCTGTTGGGACCACACAACCCAAGACCGACTTCACACATCCCACGTTCTTTCCTCACTGCACAGCTAAGGGGGGTGGTTTGATGTCTTTAACCTAAGGCTTTCCATTTTTGCAAAATGGTGAATTTAACTTTACATTTCTAGTATAGGAATATGGAAATACTTTTGTAGAATACTAGAACATTTTGGTTATAACAGAACTAAGAAACATAAAAAGTAACTTTAAATATCCTGCAGAGTTTTAAAAAGAACAAATAATATTACAACGTGTTTAAGTGAGAAGTCACGAAAAGTGAATAAAATTTCAATCTATGTGGGAAAGAGAAAATCAGCAAAGAGTCAAAGATAAGAACAACATAAAAGAGGCAGGCTGATCTCTGTGAGTTCTAGGTCAGCCTGGGCTATAAAGTGAGTTCCAGGAAAGGCACAAAGCTACACAGAGAAACCCTGTCTTGAAAAACCAAAAACACACAACACACACAAAAACATAAAATTTATAAAACTCATAAACATCAAATTCTTTATAATCATCATAAACAACAGTTTGAAGTAATGAGCTTTGGTGCTTTCAACAGAAAAGAACAAAGGCATGAAAGTGAATGGACTCAGTTTACACTATCAAAAACCTGAAGAAAAAATTTCACAATGGGAGACAATGAGGAAAGATAATAAAAGTAAAGCATAATTAAACATGAAGATGAAAGAACACATTAAAAAACCTGGAAATTCAAACATTAATGCTGTGGATATCATTCTATATAAATAAAACACTGATGGCCAGTGACCAGGCAGGAAGTAGGTGGGACAAGGAGAGAGGAGAATTCTGGGAAGCGGAAGGCTGGGGGAGAGACACTGCAGCCACCGCCAGGACAAGCAGCATGTAGAGACTCTGGTAAGCCACCAGCCACGTGGCAAGGTATAGATTTATAAAAATGGGTTAATTTAAGATAAAAGAACAGTTAGCAAGAAGCCTGCCACGGCCATACAGTTTATAAGTGATATAAGCGTCTGAGTGATTATTTTATAAGTGGATTGTGGGACTGCGGGGCTTGGGGAACCTGGAAAGAAGCCCTCCAGCAACACATTAATAAGAATAAAACACATAGATACTTCTCATGTGCACTGCCCAGATACTTCCCATGTGCACTGCATAGGTAACTAGGAAAGGGTTAGGAAATGATTTTGCAGTCCTGGAAAACTGGAGCCATCACTACAGAACCAGCAGCAACACAAGTGATGTCGTGCATTAATTTTTGCCAACAAATGTAAAAGTTAGAGAGCAGCAATAAATCCTAAGAAAATACAGCTTCTTAGGGCTAACATGGTAGAAAAATACTCAGTCCCCACTGCTCTAAGAAGTCAGAATGTTTCCAGAATCTCCAACAAAGTCACCTAAGTATTAAACATTACCTCCCCCCTCTCTCTCTCTCACTCACTCACACACACACACAGAGAGAGAGAGAGAGAGAGAGAGAGAGAGAGAGAGAGAGAGAGAGAGAGAGAGAGAGAGAGAGAGAGAGAAATGTACAGCCTTCAGATCACTTCCTGAACTGGGACCAACTCCAAGACAATCTTGCAGGGAAAACAAACTGTAAAAGGTATAGACCAATATGCCTTGATTAAGGATAGAAATCTTCATGCATTAAGGACAGGTCCCAGTCCCACTGCCTGGGAACCTCCCAAACAGTTCAAACTAATCAACTTATCCAGAGGGCCTGATACAGTTGGGGGCTCCTCAGCTATTGGTTCATAGTTCATGTGTTTCCACTAGTTTGGCTATTTGTCCCTGTGCTTTCTCCAATCAACATCTCTCACTCATACAGTCCTTCCTCTTTCTCGACATTGGACTGCTGGAGCTCCAACTGGGGCCTGGCCGTGGATCTCTGCATCCACTTCCACCAGTCATTGGATGAGAGTTCTAGCACAACAGTTAGGGTGTTTGGCCATCCGATCACCAGAGTAGGTCAGTTCGGGCTTTCTCTTGACCATTGCCAGTAGTCTATTGTGGAGGTATCTTTGTGGATTTCTGGGGACCTCTCTAGCACTATGGAGCCTGGGGCCTATGCAGGGACACTTTGCTCAGCCTGGGTGAAGGGAGGAGGGGACTGGACCTGCCTCGACTGAATCTACCAGGCTGGGCTGAATCCCCAAGGGAGTCCTTGCCCTGGAGGAAATGGGAATGGGGGGTGGGTTGGGAGGAGGGGGGGGCGGGAGGAAGGAGGACAGGGGAATCCGTGGTGATATGTAAAATTAAATTAAATTATAAAATAAAAATTTTAAAAAAGGATAGAAATCTTCAGTAAGATACTTTAAAAAATTGAATCTGGCAACATGTTTTAAAAGACTAAACATCTAATAAATGCAAGTCAGATTTAAATATTACAACAAAAGAATAAGATCCATAGATTATCATCACAGTTTCTGTTTTATGAAGGGCTGCTTTTAGAAAGCAAGTAATCCAACAGTGAGATATGGTAGCATTTTCTTTAAAGAATGAGGGACCTACATCACTGTTTGAAATTTATTTGATTTATGACAATTGTGTGGGTGGGCGTGCCATGGCATGCGTGTAGCCGCCAGAGGAGAGCTCTGTGGAAGCCAGTCATTTCCCATCACTCTTATGTGGGTTCAGGGGACTCAATACAGGTCACCAGGCTTACATCGTGGGTCAGCAACCAATGTTACTTGCTGAGCCATTTCATGGGGCTAAACACGACTATTTTGTCATCACCTTCTTTAGCCCAAGTGAATAAGGCAAAAAAGAAAAAAAAAAAGTAGCAATGATATAAAAAGCACAAATAAAACTTTGATTATTCCCAATTAGTATGACAAAAACATACTAATATATAAATTATCAGAATAAGAAGGAATTAAAGTATATGATTAGATAGAAATCTATCTATAAAATTACCTGGCATTTTATTTTCCAACAAGAACCAAAAATTAATTTTTAGTAAATATAACTAAATAAATACCCTCAATTTAAAAAAAAAACAGTTAAATTTGGGGCCAGGGATATAGCTCAGTAATACATACAATAAATCAGTGATGGGGGCAACACTAAGTACATAAACCCCCCCCAACCCAACAATGTACATATGAGATCTTTATGAAGAAAGTGTAAGACATTAAAAACCATCAACAACATCACCACCCCAAACTGTCCCCATTTTAGTGGGTAGGAGCCAGTCCACAAAGATAGCTAGTTTGTCTCTCCTAACCCCCCAAAATTCCAAATGATTTACTTCTACATAATACTAAAATTTAAATAGTTGTGTGAAAAACTTCTTTCTAGTGTCTAAGCACTCTGAAAGCAAAACTTGAGAGTCCCACCACTGTTCCCAGCCCATGCACACACACCTCAGTATCCACACAACCAGACCAAAGGAACAGAAAATCTAATAAAGCCAGTTAGACATCAAAATTTAAGAGCCACAAAGAGAGAGAGAGAATTCAATAAATGTTTCCCAGACTATAACACAGATATCTGCACTTCCTTGTTTATTACATCACTTTTCAAAACAGCTAAGGAAGTGGCAGGAGTTTTGAGCAACTGGTAAATGGATAAAAGAAAATGTGAAAAAGGAAATGTAGTATATACATAGTGAAATACTATTCAACAATAAAAAGAACAAAATCCTCCATTTGTAATAACCTCAACAGAATAGGGGGAACATTGTGCTAAGTGAAATAAGCCAGGCCCAGAAAGGTAATTACTGTAAATCATCACTCAAATGTGAAATTTTAGATGTCATGAACACTGAGAAATGAACGTGGTTCCCAGCCTATAAAGCGGCAGGAGAGTAGCAGAACGCACTGGTGTGCTACTGCCTCCAGAGTAAGCAGGGAACAGAGTAAACAGGGAACAATGTGGCTCTGTCCAACTGATTTAAAGATTACAGATATTATCGAAACACAAGCTACCCCAACAATGTGCCACCTAGGGAATTAATTCAACTGATGAAAAAAATCTTTAAAATAATGAAAAAAAATACCAGTAATGCTTACTGGACAAAAATTGGAAAACTATATTAAAAGTAATTAAACATAATTTAAAACATTTTTACATTTATTTAATGGGGGGTGCACCACAGTGCATCTGTGGAGGGAGGTATGGACAATTTGTGGGAATAAGTTCTCTCCTTCCACCATATGGATTGTGAGGACTGAACTCAGGGCATCAGGCTTGGCAATAAGTGCCGTTACCTGCTCAGCCAAATCAGAGTTGCTTAAATGTATTTTAAAAATCAACTCTCGATAGTATTTTTAATCTGAAATATGGAAGTCTCTTAGAAAAAAATATGGCGGGGGGAGGTAAGATATTGTGGTAGGGAAAACATATCTGACTAGAAAAAAAACACCCAAATGGCAAACCTGGGCATGGGTACAGGCCTATTGTCCCAGAGTTTTGGGGGCAGGGGCTGAGGAAGGGGAACTGAGTCAAGAACTTATGTGTATTATTCAAAGGCAAAAGCTCATGTCTGTAATTCCGGCACCTGAGAGGCTGAGACAGCAAGACTTCCTGGTGAATCTGAAGCTGGATTTAGCTTGAGTGAGATAGAAAAAAATGGAGGGACAGAGAGACGGGGGATGGAGAGGGGAATCAAACTCCAAACAAAAACCACGCATAATGGAATAACAGTGAAGGAGTTATCACCCAATATGTTTTGATAAAGAGAAGGAGCTTGGTATTCTGAAAAGTGTACAGACAGCACAGGACAGCATTTCAGTAGGCAGAACACACATGAAGGAAGACATGCCTAATATCAGCACTAGACTTCCTGGGACAGCCAGTGTGGCCAGCATTACTTCCCGACTTTGAGCTCCTATCTAACTTTTATAATCTAGTTTAGTAAGTAAAGACCCCAAACAGAACTCTGTTGCTGCTGTACCTGAACCTCAGCCCATCACCGGCAGATCAGACCACTAGTTCTCAGAGTGGGGCTCTGTGCTTACACCACAGGGTTCTGGGTGCAGGGCAGAGATAGGTCTTTTCTCAAATAAACTGAATGTTCAGGTTATTCTCTTAAGCTTAGTCATCAAAGAAATAAAAATTAAAAAAAGAAAAAACCTGAAACAGTGTTTTACTTCCCTTCATATTAGAAAGTGGGAAGGGCTGAGAAGAGAACTTCTGGGGGCGGGGGGGGGGGGGGGGTTACCACACTGTTCTTACACTTTATAACCAATGATTCCATGTTTTACACATGTGGGACAAATACCATAGAACACTGTTTTATAACAAGTATTAAAGCTGATTGAAGAAACAGCTTACAAACAACCAAACAGGTGTGCTGATCCATGCCTGAAACCCTGTGGTGATATTTTAATAAATAAAGCTTGCCTGGAGATCAGAGGAAACAAACAAGCCATTGTAAGTAAACAAAGAAGTCAGGTAATGGTAGCACAAGCCCTTAATCCTATCACTTGGCAGGTAGGATGATCTCTGTGAGTTCAAGGACACACTGGAAACAGAGCCAGGTGTGGTGGCACACGCCTTAAATTCCAAAACTAGTTAACTATGGAGGTCTGGAGGTCTGTACAGACAGTCAGGAATTGACAGAGCTGGGCAAGAAGAGGAAGTAATGTAGCTGGGCAAAGAGAGCAAATCAGATGGCAGAACAGCAAGGCATAAAAGCATGGGTAGACAGGAAGTCACAGCATTTGGGAACTGCAGAGTTGGTGAGATAAGGTTGGCTGGTAGCTTTCCCTATTTCCCTGAATTCTCTAAGGCTTTCACCCCTATATTTGGCTCTGTTTTTTATTTAGTAAGACCATTTAGAAATTCATCTACAATACCCCACAAGGAGACGAGCAGGAGGGACACAACTTCTAGGCCGAACTGGCCACATCAAAAACTATCTCCAGAACAGAATCCACCACTAGCACAAAACATCTAAGTGAAGAAACAGGACACACCCCTCTGAACTGATCTGTTTCCTATGTTCCATTAGCATTTTGGTGAGAACATTTTATTCACATTCTATCTGATAGACACTGAGAGGCAGAGTGCATGTTAAGAACAAGCAGACTTAATTTATAGCTAATTTAAATGTTATGCTTAGAAATAATTCCCTTCTCATTTGGTCACGTGAATATCTCTGTTGTTCCGTGGTAGGCACATATTAAATACAATCTCTCTGGAATCTGCTTCCCTGTCAGGTGGGAAATAAGGATCCAATTATGTTCTCCTCCAAATGATTAAAAAAGGAAAGAGCAGACAGCACCTGGGGAGGGGCACAAGGACATCATGGGGATGGCGTGACTGTCACACTCACACACCTACCCCACCAAACTGATTAAAATCAAAATAAATAGAAGTTGCTTAGTTTTTCTCCATTAAGCAGATACAAAGAACAAAACAAATACATTAACATAACTCAGGTCACTTCTTTATTCTCCTGGTTTATGACGGACAAAGTCAGGGTCTACACTGAACATACATATTTACCCATTTTTTTTAAAGATTTATTTATTTTCATGTGCATTGGTGTTTTGTCTACAGGTATGTCTATGTGAGGACGTCAGATCCCTTAGAACTGGAGTTACAGACAGCTGTGAGCTGCCGTGTGGGTGCTGGGAATTGAACCCGGGTTCTCTGGAAAAGCAGCCAGTGCTTTTAACCCCTGAACCATCCCTCCAGCCCAGTTTAAGTTACTTCTTTATCCTATTGACTTATGACTAGCAAAGCTGGGTCTATATTGAACATACTTGCCCTTGCTTAATATATTAAAAAATAGAAAAAATACTGTAATTTGATCAATGAGCACGTTTTTGTTGGGTTTCGTTTTGGAAGAGTTGAGTCTATACTGGTTCCCTCTGAGTATCAGTTAGTGACTCATCCCAACTAGAACCAAAGTGGTGGGAGCAGCAGGGAGAACCCATGATCAGGTAAGACCCACCACAGGCTCTTCAATGGGCACCAAGCATTTGAGGACCATTTGCCCTGTAGAGCAAAACAAACAAAACTATCAACAAAACAAAAAAGGTTTTTATGTCCGAAGCTCAGAGACAAAGTGGCATCCTGATAGGTCAGAATCATCTAAAACCAAGCAAGTCCATGCTCGTAGAGCCTCCTTTCATGGAAGAAGTAGGCTTCTTTTATGAAAAGTCGATAAGCCACCAAAAAGAGACCTCAGCACTGCTCTTACACAAGGCTTCTCCTCATGCTGAAGGAGAGGAACTGGTGTCCTTACTTCCATGGGGAAGGGAAGCGGGTTTCCTTCACTTGCTCAGAACTTGTGCGTGAAAAAACGGAACGACAGCAGCGAAGAGAAGGCGCTGCCTTCGCTTGTTACTCACACTGGGTCTGGCCCCGGAGCCACCTGCCAGCTAGAGCTGCACAATCCGCTGAGCTCATTACCCAGCTTCTTTCCTCGGCCTTTGTTGTCCTTCCGCCCTCCTCTCGGCATTTAGTTCACGTTTGTGAGAACTTTCTGCTCTGGAGAAAAGCAGCGAACACACGTGACCTTCGTTCTTCTGCCCGGAGCTGCTCTTCCTGCCCACCCCTGGCTGTGAGCAGAGGGGACTGGATGCCACAGAGTAGCAACGTGGGCAAAGGTGCACAGGCACCTTTCCCGGGGACAGCATGGCTGTACCCTTTCCAGTCTGGCTTTTCTGCAAGAATCACCAATGGTCAGGTTCACGTGGGAGTTATCACGAAGCAGGAATGGGGGGCGGGGTTAAGAGAGACACCAACAGTGCTGTAGTGCCACACTGCCACACTGCTGCAGCGCCACACCGCCACACTGCTGCAGCGCCACACCGCCACACTGCTGCAGCGCCACACCGCCACACTGCTGCAGCGCCACACAGGGACAGACACAGGAACGGGGAGCGGGGTAAGGAGGACACCAACAGTGCTGCAAGGCCACACAGGGACCCACAAAGCTGCTCCAAGGAAAGGAGACTGGGAGATGAAGAAACTCTTCTCTGGAATTGCCCAGTCAGTAGTCAGCCTAAAGGTGAAAGAAGAAATGAGCGGAAAGGAAAAAGGAAAAAGGAAAAGGGAAGAAAGGAAGGAAGGAAGATAAAGGCCTTCCACTGGGGTCCTATTTAGCTAAATTATTCTGTCAACTAGTCTACTCAAATTAGAAAATATAATAAGGAAATGTAAACACTAAATCATGGAAATGAATACTAAGAGAACCTTATCGCACTCTCCCCAACATCAGAGAAGCAGCACCATCTCTCCAGGAGACAGTGCTGGGATGGCCACATCCCACCATGGCCCACGCAGCTCCCATGTCCTGCAGGTTCACCACCATCTCACTAACAGTGCTGGGATGGACACATCCCACCATGGCCCACACAGCTCTCATCTCTCGCAGGTTCTAGTACTTGAAAGACAAGATACTTTCTGCCATGAGACCAATATCTGCATACTGTTTTGATTTTTAACACAAATTATGGCCACTGTATAACCCAGAGCAACATAAACACAATACAGTGATTGCTCTTACTCCCACTTCATAAGCACATCTGCATAAATAAATCCTTCCAAATGTTTTCCAATCCCATAAGTGTGTTTATACATATACATACCCACAAATATAAGGCCATAGTCCTGATTTGATTGTTTTCACAGAAGATAGGAGTTTATATGCTATATTACAGGTTTGTTTTGTTCTTAACGATGTCATCACTATCCTTTGAAACAATTAACACTTTGTTAAAAAGACGCACAATCTTCTCTAATCAAACACCCCTCTTACAAATGTCCGACTGCTCTTCAACTTCAGACTGTCTGAAATGTCATTGATTTCAGCCATTACACCAGAACACACATGGGTCATGCCCACATGGTCTATGCTACTACACGACAGGGTCCAGCAGAGCTCTCAGAGGAGCTGCATCTGCTGTTCATGTCCCCAGCATCAGGACACTGGGAGGAGAGACACAGTACTGGGAGAGGTGCTGAGAATGACCACCAAGTACACAGAACATCAGCCCAACTTCCAGCAGGAAAGGCTTCGAGTCTGAGAGGTCCAGATGGGCATCTCTGCAAGGATGGAGTTGACACAGGGCTGAGTTTTTACCTACCTTTTTTGGAAACTTCTGCCCCATTAAGCTCTTTTTGTGCTTCTTCAATTTTGTCTGAAGGAAATAAAAAAGAAAAAGCATACATCAATGATAACAAATAAAGAATATAGTAAAACAAACACATTACTTATAAGCACTGAAAGATAGAAAATACATCAAATCAATTTATTTGTGAAAAAAATTTACTCTTAAAGTAAAGATACTTCCCTTTAAATCTGCAACTTTAGTCAATTTGTAATTACAAGAGCTTCTTTTAATTAATGGCTCCACAATATAAATTATTTCATTTTTATTCATTCATTCATTCAATAGACAAGGTCTCACATAGCCCAGGCTGGCCTCAAACAGTGGAAGATACTGCTGTGGGATGTTCTTCTATATGCTGTAAATGTGTGTTGCTCTTATTGGTTGATAATAAAGCAATTTTGGCCAATGGCGAGGCAAGATAAGGTTAGGCAGTACAATCAAACTGATGATGGAGATGAAGAAGGGTGGAGAGGCAGATGTCTGCCAGCCACTGAGGAAGCAAGATGTGTAGAAAATGAGGTAACAAGCCACAAACCACATGGCAAAGCATAGATAAGAAATACGGGTTAATTTAAATGTAAGAGCAAGCCTGAGCCATCGGCCAAACTTTTATAATTTATATAAGCCTCTGAGTGGTAATTTGGTAAGCGATTGCTGGGTATAATTGGGCATATGGGACAGAAAGCTCTGCCTCTATTTACAAGATAGTCTTGAACTTATGATCCTCCTGCTTCCACCTCCAAAGAGCTGTGATTTCTAGCACTCACCCATTTTACTTGGTGGAGATTAAACCTAGGGTTTTATACATGATGGGTAGTACTCTATCAAGTGAGATAGACCCAGCCTCTTACTGCATTCTAGATACTCAACTATAAAACTAGTAAGTGTTTTTGTGGGCTAAAAAGTTTATCTAAAAATAATAGTTTCCTTACATATGAGGTATACTCACCTAGGATTTATTAAAAAACAAATGCTTACTAGATTAGGATCAGTATGAGTATGCCAGATGGTGTCATGGATTACATATGGTCTGAGTGTGCCCCAAGGTTCATGTCT
Organism: Peromyscus maniculatus bairdii; assembly: GCF_049852395.1. Taxonomy (NCBI): domain Eukaryota; kingdom Metazoa; phylum Chordata; class Mammalia; order Rodentia; family Cricetidae; genus Peromyscus; species Peromyscus maniculatus. The sequence continues at coordinate 123,071,378 of NC_134856.1, read as the reverse complement.
TATAAGGTTGGTCTTTAGTGGGACTGTGTTAAAAGATCCCAGAAAGTTAAAAAGTGGGACTACTTAGTGGTGGTGGTGGTCTTTTGGACACAAAGAATTGCTCTCAGAGGGACGGAGGTAGTTCTCATGGGAACTGAGTCAGTTCTTGAAAGAAATGCTGTCAAGAAAAGCCTGGCTACTCCCTATCCTCTCTGACTCATCTTGCATGGGATTTCTGCCTTTTGTATGTGTTCCCACCAAGATGTGATCCTCCATGAGGTGCTCTACCATGTGCTGATTTGGCTGAGGCCAAACTGGCTCTTGCAGAGCCAGCATTATACTAGTTAGCATTTTAATCTCCAAAATAGTGAACTGAATACCCCTTTTTCACTTAGGAAGTATCAGCCAGAAGTATTTCATTATAGTATCAGGAAATGAACTAACACCAAGGCTTAAGAGAAAGAGGAGAGACAAAGCTAATGAAAAACTGAAGGCAATGATGAACTGAAAAATAAATACTGTCTGTCCCTTGATAATACCACAGCATGTCTAAGAAGTAAGAGATGTGCCAAAGAGATGGTATATAAGAAAGACCATGGAACTACTGAATAAGCACAAAGCTCAGAAAGGCAGGGATAGCCCTGAAGCAAAAACACCTGGGCCAGGCAGAACAGGACCCGGAAGTAAAAAGCCCTGGGGTAGGTAGGACTGGAGAAGGGGCTCAGTGGAAGAGTGCTTGCCTTGCATGCACAAAGCTCCTGGGTTCAATCTCCAGCACTACAAAAACAGACTTGGATGTTGTTTCAGACAGGGAAGGAAGTGAAGTGCGTCCCCAGGGTCTGCTGTTCACCAGTCTGTGGCTCTAGGCAAACTAGGTTTTATGAATACATCCATATTCAGCTTTGGTAGCAATTAATTTGAATTTTTTAAGGCTATACAAATTTGATGGTGGTGGTAATTTGTTCAAGTACAATCTCAGTTCCAGTGCTTATTATAAAAGGCACACAATTCCCAGGGTACTCCTCTATACTCAATTGAGCATGGTGCCAACAACTATGTAATACTTTAGATATGTCATCAAAGTATATAATTCAGATAAATGTTCTACACTGTTGTGCCAAGGGGATGATAGCCTCTGCCTGCTGCCACACACCACTAGCCCCAGAACTGCGTCCAATATCACTACTAGCCAGGGAATACATGGCCTCTGGCACAGGACCATACTCTACATAAATCAAAGAAGCATACCCCAACAGGGCCCCTTCACCTCTATTGCAACTTCTCCTCCCCCTCTCCTACCAGAAAGGCAGAACTCAAATCACCTTCAGTTCACTGATCAAACTTTTTGCAACTGCTGGTCATCCCGGCACAGTGGGGGCCACGGAAAGAAGGAGGAAAGCCAGTGCGAGCTTTAGCATTGCCCTCCTTTTCCATCCTGAGGAACTCAGGAACAAATGCATCCCCTAAAGCCTTGTCCTGTTTGCTTCCTGCTAGTTATCAGACCCAGACTGTAACTGAAGGGAGCTTTGGAAACCTGTGAAACTGACATTTACAGATCAGAGCTATTTGTCATGAAATGACTTGCAATTGAAAGCAGGCCACACATGCACACATGCATGCACGCACGCACACAAAATATAGAACATGGGAGCCAGAGGATGGAACCCATTTAATGCATGTACACCCTACACATACCACAAGCAGAAGAAGAAAGGACTTTGAGAACTTTCCACAAAGAAATGATAAATATTTGGTAAAATGGGTATTTTTAGCCTATTTTGAACATTACACAATGGTCACACATCTAGAAATATCATGCTGCCCCACAAACATGTAATTTATATGGTTTTGAAAACTGAAAATAAAATTAAATGGTGTGAAAAAGTAGACCTAGAATTAAGTATTAGCTTTTCCTTAAAAATAAACAAACAAAAAAAAAACAAGCAAAAAAATGAAGGCAAGGTTGAAATTTGCACAAAATACAAGTGACAAAAGAATATAGGCTATTTTGAACAAAATAAAGCATTAAGCACATTGTTGATATTCAAATGATAAATAAATAAATCATGTGACTTAAAATACAAAATACAAAAACCTGGTTTTCTAACCAAAGAACTATTATTACTATGCCAGCAGTTCATCTAAACCTTAGTAATAAATAATAATGTGTATATTATATGTATTCACTGTAGTAATGGCTGGGGTTTCTAGAGTTTATGCACACATAATTTGACATTATTTAAGAAAGGGAACTTTTTATTAATAGACTAAACTGTAGCTCAAAGCAGCAAAAATTTAAGATTTAACAAATACTTAAAGAATAGTAATTTAGGCTACTGAGGCTGGCCACATCTATGTGGTTATTTAGGCTACCAAAGCTGGCCACCTCTGTGTGGTTATTTAGGCTACGAAGGCTGGCCACCTCTGTGTGCATTTCAAACAATTCCTTATAAAAATGACCTTGGCATCTGATCATAAAATACTAGTCTTCATTCTTCCATTTTCAGTTGTCTTTTATCTTGATAATAAGGCTACACAAATGTGGTGGGGCATGACTTACAACTGCATCCTGTCCAGGAAGCTTCTACCTGCAGCCCCAGTTCAACAGGTGAACAAAATCTTGAATTGGGGACCTAGGAAGCTTCTGCTTCTGTCCATTTTCACAGAATATCCTCTTTGTATTTAACCTGTGCTTTACAATTCTCCTTATCAACACGATGTATTTTCAAAACAACCTCTGAAATTTCAGATTGTGGCCATGTATTCTGTGTTTGTAATTTACACAAGATAATTTGCCAATATTTAATGAAATATGTCCTGTTCACTCTGATTCAGAGCAAGAAACAGTTTTGTAATTCTATCCAGAGAGAGAGAGAGAGCAGTAACAAGTCAGCAACACATGTTGCCCCATCTCTCCCCTTTGCATCCTTTACTACTAAAGCCGAAGTCATGTTCCCAGGACATTCACTTCAGGACTCACTGCTGGAAGTCAAGCTATAGCTTGACACCGCGATGAAAAGGAGCATCTGCCAATGCATCTTCATCACATTCTTGCTAAGTCAATTGGATGGAATTTGACTCTCCATGAAGGAGACAAACCTCTGTGCAAGTCTGTGATGGGCTTTCCTAGGATGGGAAGACCCAGCCTGAAGGTGGGCAGCATTGCCACATGGACTAGAGTCACAGACTTAATCTTACAAAAGGAGAAAGTATCCCTCTCTGCTTCCTGACCACAGAGAGTGCCATCAACGGTCCTGCCGCTCCCAGCCATGATGGCCTGTGGCCCTCCTCAACCCTGAGACAAAACAAACGTTTCTCCCCTTTGGCTACTATTGTCAGGTTTGGGTCACAGCATAGAGGAACAAAACAAAACAAAACAAAACACACAATGCCCCTGCAATAACATCTTACTGTAGTCCTTACACTGGGAAAAGAGAGTAGTGAAGGGTTGAGAAGATGGGGTATTCTGAGATAGCCCCCACCTGACCTCACCACCACGAGGTGACCCAGGACTTAAACCTCATAGAGTGGCACATTCAGGGTTGCTGCAGGAAGGGTTCAATTTTGTCCCCATCGGTTCTAATGCTGAGCCTCTTGCTACTCAGGTTGGCCCTAAACCCTAATGTCCTCTCTCACAAATTAATAAAATGTTAAAAAGTAAAACCTAATAAGCTGTAGACTGGCACCTGTTTTCTGTCATCTGACTGAAAAAAGAAAAAGAAAGGAAGGAAAGAGCAGCGTGAGCACTCTGTTTTCACTATTGGATGCAGCACAGCTTCTACTTCCTCTCGTCATCTCTGAAGACACGCCCCAACACCATCTGCGGACCGCCACAGTGACTTCAGTGACCCAGACAGACCATGGGATAGCACCAAATGACAAGGCGTCTTCACCATGTGCACAGACTCTTCAACATGAGGAGCAACCATGAGGAGTTAGTCTTTGCCAACCCCCTAAGCAGGCACACCTGCCACTACAAGCAGCCCCTCTTAACTTACCAGCTCCGTATCTCCATGACCTCAGGACAGACCTGTCTGCAGGGAGGAGAACCAACTGTGGCAATCCCAAAATGGAATTCTAGACTACTCATGTTTCAAATCACAGAACAGTGAAATAAACAAGAAAAATCACAAATCCAACTCCGTGTGGATGAACCTAACAAATGTGACAAACTGGGAAAAGCCAGAGAACACCCTGCAGTTATCCAAACTGACACAGGAAGAAGAAGAAAGCCTGACCGGAATGACATCACAGAGACAACTAGAGCAACAGACAGAAAACTGACTTTTCTTAAGGCTCTAGGCCTAGGGACTTTTGATACCAGATTCTTTCAAAATGTAAAGAAAACAATATTTTCTAAAGAATTCCAAAAAAAGAAGATTCACAGGTGCTCTGACCCACTAGACACACTCAATCGCTATATAGCTTTATAACAGCAGCAGGATAAAGAGGATAAAAAGTGACTTGCATAATATCCAATGTGTTCTTGATTAAATCACATCTGTCTTTATTCTTAACCAAAGCCTCAATAACTGAATAGAAACAAGTATCTGACGTCATAGTAACCAAACACTATTAACAAATAGATCCAAAGAAATGAGTCCATACATGATGTCCATTCAACCCAAAGCCCTTAAGGAATCTGCCTGGAGGTTCACAGCCCACACTCACCCTAACTCTCTTCTTACCCCGGGGCAACCTCCCTCATTCTAGCCAGGTCTGCCTTTCTGTTTTCCTCACTAAACCTCACCTACTCAGCAGAATGCAGTGCCACCCTGGGTCACTAGACCCTCCAGTTACAACTGTAACACATGAAGGACTGCTACAGTGCTACTGCAGCATATGTATCAACAATGGCATGGGGGAGGGCTGGCATGTGAAGAGGAAACTAGTTACAGAAAGCTTCCATAGCATATGCCATCATTTAGCTTCTAAAATTGGTCCTTAAAAATACTTACTCATGGAAGATACTCAACATGTGTTATGTAAAGGAAGACACTGTGCCACAAAGACAAATGTGAACTTAGGCATCAATGGGGAGGCAGGCCCACCACACATAAACACCAAGATCTGAGAGTAGTACATTAATATTTTCATCTTACCATTTACATTTTCTTCAACTATTAAATTACGTGTAATGAGTAGGAATATAAAAATAAAAACTTAAATTCAATAGAAATGATTCCTAACAATGTGCTAAATTACAATGGTCATAGATCCTAAATTACAAATTTACAGATCATATGAAAAGTTGCAGGATAATTTCTAAAATGTAGCGATCCTACATGTTGGGCAGCCCTAATCTCAAAATCCAAAATGATACAAAACTTGAAACTTCAGTGCTTAAAAGTTTCAAGTTTTAGGAGCATTTTAAATTTCTTTATTCGGATTTCAGACTGCTCAACTTATGAAGTTGATGCAAATTTCCAAATACCCCCAACCTCAGATGTCTGAAACACTTTGGGTCCTCATTTTAGATAAAGGAAATTTAGCTAATATCCATGGTTCAATATATCCAGAATATATTTATTTGTTCCTGTGTACCAGCATAAAGTGCTGCATTCAAGAACTGAGAGACATAAATACACAAGTCCCAGACTGTGGGAAGTGACAAATGTCCACAGGGGAAGGGCATTCAGACCGGGGATTATCAGGGGCTTGGAAATGCAAAGAGGCAGGAAGCAAATATTCCATGGGGGCGGGAGTTGGGGAGGTGTATGCAGAGCAGTTTGGACACATACATCAAGAAAGTAACACGATACAGAGTTCCTGCATGCAGAGACAGAATGCTTTAAGACAACCTGACCACAAGATCTTAGAGACCATCACTATCCTTTAGTAATGACTCCTTTAGAAAATAACTGATCAAGACTAGGGAAGGAGAGAAACGGGCTATTTATTCAAAGAATGCATTTTATGACAGAAAAAAACTGAATAACTAGCAGTGCCACTGCGATAGAGTAAGTACCCGGTGAGTACCTACTGAATGCATAACTAGTTAATCAATGGTTAAATGTTACCTCCCAATGTCGCAATACTGCAGAAGGCTTCTAGAAGACCTACTGAATTAAACACTCCAGGGGCACACATTTTAAAAACTTTGGAAAATGATTTTGATGGGTAACCTACACTTCAGCTAAGAACCACTGGAAAGAGAAAAGTGGCCTGAGCTTTCAAAGAACAAATAAAAGAAAAACTCAAGATAGAAACAAAAAGGGAATGGCCAGAAAATGAGGAGAATCTGAAGGGATTTTGTCCACAGAAGTCAACAGGAGAGCGGCTCAATGTCAATCTTGTAGAGATGCTCCCAACAGATGACACAGTTGAGGAGGCCACTAAGGGTACTTCCCAAAGAACATGGGATACAGAGGAGCATGGAAGGTGACAATATGGAAGGTGGGGGGGGGGTGAGGCACAAGACAGCTAACAAAAGCTGGAAGGCAGAAATGTCTAAAGCACAGAGCAGGAGGGAGGAGAGGGGCTGAGGGTGGAGAGAAACATAGGCTCAAAGGGAGGTTGCTTAACTCCTTCTGTTCACGGGGAGGAGCCAGGCAGAGTGATGGTGGGAGAAAGGACCTGAGAAATGGAGGGTGAAGTTGAAGAGAGAGAAGGTAAGAGCCCAGGCAGTGAGTGTGCGTCAACAGAAAACACCAGCGCTTCTCCCTGAAACCACTTGAAGGATGGAGGGCTGGCAGGTGTTGGAGGGGAAAGTCCACTGCAGGAAGGAGTTCAAATGCCTCACATCTACAAAGAGAAAAGAGCCTAGTGTGTGGTGCAAGGGCTTAGAGGCAATGAATACAAGGCCAACTGCTAATGAGAATGAAGAGCTGAGAGATTCTAAGGACATAAATGCACTGGGTCTCAGACCCAGGGCTCTGCAACTAGGAAGTTCCGGAATGTTTGCTGGCTCCGGTCTGGGGTAATGACATTTAGGTCTGACACAGCTTAGTACCCCAAGAGCACTGGAGAATAAATGAGGAGGGTGTCTTGTCCAACATAAAGAACAAAGAAGTCAGTGACCTGAAGTTACTGGGTTCCCGTGACTACCACTTGCATGTGATGGGCAGTATCTGGGAAGGAAATGAAGGAGGAGATGTGGACCTCTGGGGCAGGAAGTTCAGGAGGTAGTAGAGCAGCTGTAGGAGGAGCCCAGAGATCTGGGGACGGAAGGGCTATTAATTTCTAGTAAAGGGCTCAAAGGCTTTATGAACGCGGACAATGACAATGAGTGAAATAGACAGGCTGAGTGCCTTTTCTACATCAAAAACAAAGAGCCATAGAACAGAAAAGAATATTCTTTGTGAAACAGATTGCACTGAAATCTTATCAGAAACCCTACCTCAGACTCTGTCTACCACATCTTTCGCCAAATCAGCCTTGGAGCTGGTGCTGAGGAAATCCTGAAATAACTCCAAGACAAAAGCAGATGCGGCTCCACCATGCTTCAAACCGAAAGCAGAGCCTGGCCACCTTGCTATGAGATTCGGGCATGGACAGGCAAAAATGCACACAGACACCCAAAGCACACTCTGCTGAGCCACCAGGCAAAGCTTTGCCACAGGCGCCTATTCCTATGGAGACTGCAGTCACTCTCTCCACTTGGTGGCCTTGATCGGCAGAGTAGGAACTGTGGAGGCCATTGTGCTTAAACTGTCCTATTAACGGTGTGTGTGTGTGTGTGGGGGCATTCTTTAATTTTTTTCATTATTTCTTTATTTTATTAGTATTACCATTACCATTATTATCTGAGACAAGATCTCACTATGTAGACCAGGCTGGTCTGGAGCTCTCCACAGTCCTGCCTCAGGTCCTCAAGAACTGAGATTACAGACGAAGGAACATAGTTCACTCAATCATTTGGCTCTGGCAGGCTTTGCCCTTCTCCCCATCCTCTCTGCCTTGATAAAAACAGTTAGATTACATTCCTAAAGCCAGCCACCAAGGTCTAGTCCCTTATTTGGCCACTTCCTCCTCTTGAGGCTGCCTGCCAAGGTCCAGCAATCAAAAGCCCCCTTTGGCTCACCTAATTAACATGTCCAGTTAAACACCTCATCCTAACACGGGGGTTCCCCTTTACCTTTATAAACCGCCATTTGCCTATGTGCCACATAGAGATAACTCTGTCTCCCCTCTGTTCAGAGGAGTCCTTTGTCCCTGCAGGACAAATCCCCTCTTTCTCTTGTCCCTTCCCCTTCCCCCTCATCCCCATCTCCTTCACCAGGGCAATCCTAGCCCACCTAACACAGACCTCCCTTCTTCCCCTCTTAAAATGACACCTGCAAGGTCGTTTGCTGCTGTTTTCTGCCTGAGTCAGAAAGCAGCCACTTTAACTTTTCTTTCCTGCTTAATAAAGGATCTCTGTGAAAACAGATGACTGGATGTGGTTTGTGCCTAATCCCGGGTCTGGGAGGGAGCCCCCACTGTTCGGTGGTCTCCAACAGACTTGTGTCATCACACTGGCAAGGAATTCTAGTATCTTTTACCCCACAGAGGATACAAAGACGACCAGACCAGAGGCTTTCTAGGACTAAGCATGCATTTCCTAACACATAGAAGTCCAGCCAGCTTCCCCCAGGACCAGCTGTCTAGGTGCTCACTGGAGCCCAGCCAGGGACTATGCTAACAGGCTATTTCCTTTTTTTCTCTTTCTTTCTTTCTTTTCTTTCTTTCTTTCTTTTTTTAAACAGGCTATTTCTTAAGACATGCCAAAGCAACTTAGACCAAGGCTGAGCCTTCCTGCCACTATTCCAGGTCCTGGTTTGATAACTCTTTATAAAGCCCCTGAAACATGATCCCAATACTGTACATTTGAGCCACTTAATATTACTGTCCTATAAAATATCTTGATGCTAAGGCTGCAGCCTGTACCAATTAAATCAGCATTTTAAAAATGTTCCTCAGGTGATTTCAACACACAGCCAATCGTGAAAAGTAATAGTCTCTAAATTACAGGTATTGGAGGAAAAAGTCTTATCAGCTGGCTCTCGTGAGCAGCTCCTTATCAGGTGCAGGGTCGCTGCATCAGCCATCTGCCTTATCAATGCTGACACTGAGGCCAGAGGATGATCAGGGAGATGGAAGAAGGAAAGCTCCATATGCATCTAAAAGCTAAGGATCTCTGTGATGATATATTGTGTACCCTAATAAACTTGCCTGCAGATCAGAGGACAGAGCCAGCCACTAGATTAGACATATGGGTCAGGCAGTGGTGGCACACACCCTTAATCCTATCACTGGGGAGGCAGAGATCCGTCTGGATCTCTGTGAGTTCAAGGCCACACTGGAAACAGAGCAGTGACACACACCTTTAATCCCAGTACTGGGAAGCACACACGCCTTTAATCTCAGGAAGTGATGTCTGGACAGAGAAAGGTATATAAGACATGAGCAAACAGTAACTCTTTCTTTTTAGGCTAAGAACCAGTGGCTGGCTTGCTCTGCTTCTCTGATCTTTCAGCTTTCACCCTGATACCTGGCTCTGGGTTTTTTTATTAAGAGACCATCTAAGATTTGAACAACAGATATTGAATTAAATTAAAACACAAAGCTATACATTCTCAATAATGTATACCGAAACACAGACTCAGAAATTCTCACTAGTGCCAGCCCTATACTAGTCCTTCTGTAGCTGAAAACACAATGTCTGAAAAACGCAGAAGTTATTCAGTCACCTGTCCTTCCCCCGGTCTCTCCGTGGTCACAAGCACTTTGCCCCCGCACACTGGACAGGGTTAGAGAATGACAACACTCAATGCTGCTTTCCCCGGTGAGGGTCTCTGACACAGCAAATGAAGGGAGTAGTCATGGTAACTACGGTGGACAGCAAAGGAATACGAAGCCAGACCATCCTTACTCTGACCACCAATGCTAGGCTCCACTGCACATGGGTCACTAACCTCATCAGGGATGGAGTCCAGCAAATGTGTGGCCATGTATGTGAGTCCCTGCACACTCATATGTGCCTACATGTATGTACACACACACACACACACACACACACACACACACACACACACACCTCTCTAAGGATGCAGAGACTCAAGAAGTAGGAACCCCAAACACTAAACAAAGCTGCTAATATGCTGCTCTGGCTTTTCTGGATAGCTGGTTGTATGCTTTATTTCTTGTCAGCAATAATACATCTGTGTCCCCTATGATAAATATGAAAAATTCCCAGAATCAAAGACAAAAGACTAAGATAAAGATCTGTTTGCTTAGGGGAAAATATAGAAAACTAAGTATTGTGTACCTGGTTGACTGGCCAACAGACTGCCTGTGATCAAAGTTCCTGGCTGTTGTGTAACATCTTCCTCCAAGATTAAAACATTCCATCCAGGAGGAAGCTCCTTAAGCCGGAAGGTAAACACCGCTCCCTAAAACTGACCAGATTCTCTAGGCACCTCCCTGTCAGAGTGAGCAATAAAAGTGAGTCTCCCTCAGAAAAGGGAAAGCTGAGCTGCAAAGAAAACTTTCAGCCAAGCCAAGCTGCAAAGAGGACTCTCAGACCAGACCAGCTTCCTGGAACAGCAGAAACCAGCTGAGCAGCCTGGAAGAGATTTAGACCAACCGAAGCACCTAGAAGGTCCTTCTCCAACATGTTGAGCTGCTTGCGGGCTGTGCAGTGTGCGCCAGGTTCCCAGCTTTGTGACTGTCACCTGTGCTGCTGTAGGTTCTGGTTCTCTGAGTCATTTCTGCTCCTCTAAGTGACCCCTCACCCATATTCCTGTAAGTAACCCTAATAAAGTCATTGGCTCACCAAGCTGGACTTTGGTGGTGCCTATACTTTGGTCTGTCATGGGCTTCCTATCTGGAATGAGTAGACAAGTGTGTTGCATCTCCCCAGAAAATTCTCTAACACAACACTCCTGCTCTCCCTGCCCCAGCCTTCTGCCATGCCCAGGGCCTTCACCACAAACTCATCATCAGGAGCAGACCCTCGCGCCATGCTGATTAGCTGTCCTACAAGCTGTGTAAGCCACATTTGGGTATCTCGGGGTTTTGGTTCTTTCTGTTAGAACAAGACAGTCTAAGACAAGGCAGATCTGCTGGGGTGGAGCGGAGAACAGAGGCTCTTACAGGAGGAGACAATGGAAAATGGGGAGAACGAGTCTGATAACATCGAAGAGTGACATGAAAACACGGCAATTCTTTCACATTTCTTAATCTTTGTATCATAATTTGCCAACTGCTCCCCAGCAGAGTCAATGCTTCATCAACATCTGTTCACATCCCTCCTCTAGGGTAGACACACAGCACCACTCGTCAGGTACTGAGCCTTCAGGTAGCAATCACCACGATCCTGTAAACGTGACCCGTGTGCCACTTCCTCATCTCCTCACCGGACAGTACCCTCCTCTCTGTCACTCCTCCCCAGCAGCAGGGGAGCCATCAGCAAGCAGCAAGCAGCCTTTGATCACAACTGGACCTCGGGTCACCACAGACACAAGCGAGCCTGCATCTCTAAGTGGGGAAGGAGAGGTAGAGTGTGCGAGAAGAAAAATGATGGTGGTCATTCCCTGGGCTTTTCACAGCCATATCCCATGCATGGAGGACTCTGTCGGGAAGAAGGATGCCATGCTCCTTCGAGGACGAGCTGAGTGAAATGTGGGTCTCAAGTAATACTCTACTTGTTTTCTTTTTCAGCAATGAGCATTCTTAGCTCCCAGCCACAGGGTTTATTCCCTGTGGTGGCCCCTTCCTCCAACTCTGGAACAGTGATGAGGGCACACTTTCTTTCAGGAAGCTCTGCCCCCATCACACATTAGGAGAGAAGACATGAGCAGGTATCTTGAAGCATCTGCTCAGGTTCCTGTATATCCTGAGCTATGATGATAAACATGCTTTCTCTTCCAATCTCATGCATGGCCTGTTGTGAGCACATGAACAGAATGGGCTCCATGTTACCTGTTACAGTAAACCACGGTACCTCTGTGGGCTAGCCTGGACCCCTGATCTGTCTGAAGGCGCTACAGTCAAGGGAAACGTAATCAGAGAGGCAAATCAGTGATGGGAAAGTTGTTTTATCTCATGATGTGTTTGTAGTGGGGCCAAGAACATGAGTGGTTCCCAATGCTTCAGACACCTCACCTGGGAAGAAAAGCAGCTGCCAGTGAGAGCAGCTGGCTCCTCCTAGGCTCTGGCCTCCTCACTGATACCTGTGATCCCTTCAGCAAGAACCATATCTATGGAAAATTTACAGTTCCAGTTTTCCGTGTGCATGTCAGAGACTCTCAATAGGCCCGTCTCCACAGGACACAGAGCAGCTGATTACATTCTCATTAAAAACCGCTTCCACAAATGACTGAGCCAGTGCACACATGACCTAGATCACGGTTAAGGGCTGCTATCTGCTATGACTCCAATATCTTTACCCCTCTTGAAACAGTCTTCAATGACGAGCAGTGGGGAGTGAGGGCTAATGGTAAGTTATTCATGTCATGCAAGCCACCACAAAATGGCTTGCAAGGGCAGGTTTGCTCTTTCCCACTCCTCCGAGACACGCAGACAGGGCCCCTGTGGGCTACAGTGCAGTAAGATGGCCTCCACAGGTGCCAACACCTGTCCTCATCCTCCCAGACTCCAGAGCCGTCAAACTCACACCCTTTGTCTTCATGAATCAAGCACTTCCTGGTATTCTATGACAGGAGCAGAAATGATGATGCTCTCTGTATCTGACTGATGCTCTCTGTATCTGATTAACATTGCCTGGTGCTGAGTTATTTTATTCTTGTGAAGTTTTCTTCAAAGGGCATCCTCTATTTTGAACCTATGGTCATTTACCAGTGACCCATGCAAGTCACAGCCATAAGCAGAGCTATGCTGAGCCACGGCCTGGAGACAGAGCCCAACACAGCCTGAAGACAGCTAGAGAACGGCTTCAGCTTGGAAGCTGGTGGCTGCAGCAGCTTTAATGGCACACAGGGGGGTATCTGACTTTTCAAACCCCCCAACAGTGGAAGTGACAGGACAGACAGCCCAATTCCCTGACAAATAATCTGCATAGAAACGAGGGAACTGGAAGACGAGCTTGTGGCTCAAAAGGATAACCAAATATATGCAACCTGATTATCCCCACAAGGGTTGAAAAACTACTTGGAGACAAATGGAAACAAAAGAGTGCCAGGGCGTCTGCGCAGAGGAAGGGACTCCTGTGGTGGAATTCTTGGTGAAGTCTTAATGTTTGGTGCTTATGTAAGAATGGGAAGGAAATGCCACAGCTGAGGTCAGCTTTAAGCCAATGGAGGGCAGAAGGAGCCAGGAGAGTGAGTGAGTGGGAGTGGGCTGGCTAGGGGCCACCATGGCTGGACAACAGGTCAGGGCAGATTTACTGTAACTGTCCATTTTGTGGCCACTTAGAAACTTCCATAATGCCAAACTTAAAAAAGAACCAGAAGGACCTGTTCTGAGATTTCAGAAACTCTTAGCAAGGTATTATTCACAGTCGTTATGTTAAAAACATTAAGCAGGAAATGACATACAAACGATTTGAGGAGTCAGTGTCCAGAGGCCAGCATATGGCATCAGGATCTAACATGACCCCTGCACACACGCCCCCCCCCCCAACACTCTGGGTCAACAGGCATGGAAATAACCTCTGAACTGCCACTAGGAGGCAGGTTTGCACACAACAAGGCAAGAACAGCAGTAAAAAGAATAGAAGCTATTTTCTAGAACTATACTGGCCAATGTTCTTAATTCCTCTGGGATGAATAGAAATGGTGGCAGGGTCACAGACTCTACTTAAGAACCTGAAGACTAGAAAACTTTCCAAGCTACTAAGTTAAAGAAAAAAAATCCAAGGAGTAGGTCAGTATGTTATACACTTCTTGTGTAAGAATATCAAAATGGATGTGTGTGCTGAGTGTGTTTGTGTGTGTACACAAAAGGATATACAGGCCACTACTGTGGCATTTACAATCTTGCCTGGGAAGGGACCTAGAGAAAAGACGCATTCTTTGTTGTACTTTTTTTTTTTCTGTCACTGAGTTTGAATTATTTAACTATGAAATTTAACTTGCTTCTTAAATTTGAACAGTATATGCTACAAGATGAAAATATATGCCAACCCAAGTTAGCCACTGTCAAGTGTTACCACATCCGTTCCCACTTATTTTTCTTACTTAAACATTTACAGTATAATACCTAAAAAAAAAAAATATGGAATCACACAGATACACTGTTCCTTTTGAGTTGTAAAGAAGAACACCTCTGTTTATTACCATTCCAACTAAAGTAAGTGCTAATTTAAAAAACAAGATGGAATTAGGAACACCCCTTAATAAAAAAATCCTAATCAGTGTAAAGCCTTTCCCAAGAAGTCACATGTTGCACCACATACAAAGACACAAACATGCATTATTGTATACAACTTCAACGACTGCAGCAGAAACCTACGAAGACTCAATCAAGGCTGAGATTTTCCAATACAGACCTAAGCTACACTTCATCATTGGTGAAATTATTTTGGCCACTCCACGTAGTTAAAAGGATATTTATTTAATGGCGTAACTCACAAATTAAGGGATAGGTAGGTCGCAGGGTCTGGGGAAGGTGTATCGCAGTCCAGCGGTGTACTCTGGAGCTCTGCTCAGTCAACCTCCACCGTTCAGCGTCCCAGCACAGAGAGAGCGCTGGCCCATCCAGCTCTCGGGTCTCCAGGCGCCTCCCCTGGCCCCGCCTCGTAGGCGTGACAGTTGCCAGAGTCTCAATGGGGGTTGGAACTTCCAGATCCAAGCTGGAATGGCTACCCACTACAATCATTCTTTCCAATGAGATTTTATTTAGTTATGGGTTTGTTTGTTTGTTTGTTTGTTTGTTTGTTTTTAAAGGCAGTTGCTCACTATGTAGCCCTGGCTATCTTAGAACTTGATATGTAGACCAAGTTGGCCTTGAACTCAGAGATCCACCTGCATCTGCCTCCCAAGTGCTGGGATTAAAGGTGTGCACCACCATACCCCCTGCTTGAGTGAGGTTTTAAAGACACATTTTCCCAGTTCAACAAAATATTAGGGTTTTTGCTTGTTTTCATCTTTCTTGGTTGTAAAATTCCTTCCCAAGTATAACTCTTATTAACACAAACTATTTTTTGGCTATATGTAAGAAGCAGAGTGTGAAATACATAACCTGTTCCTTTGTGGCGCACCATCCCACCCATACTGTAGCCCCATACAGAGTGGGACAGAGTGGGAGAGAACAGACAGAACAAAAGGCATCAGTCATCTCAGGACACTACAGCTACCCTTGCATAGGTCTCACTTCACCCTCAGGGCCTATGTATGGTACACAAAGCTTGAGCAAGGCAGAGACTTCCCTTCAGAACCTACGCTACAATACTCAAGAAACAACATTCACTAACTAAAACAGACTTACAATCTACAGCATGAGGGTAATCTTCATGGAAGAGGCACTCAGATCGGTCAGTTGGGCATACTTCATAATTCCAGGTCTGTCTGTTAGGGTGTTTCCAGAGTTGACTAGAATGTGGGACAACTGAGGGAAGACTATCCCTGAATGAGATGGCGTCATTCACTAGGCTGGAGTCACACGTGGAATAAAAATGAAAAGAGGAGGAAGTGTGTCAGCCCAGGCAACTCTGCCTCCTTTCCACCACGCAGAGCTGATTCACTCCATCCATGCCCTTGGCCAGGATGCTCTATCTCCCCACAGAAGCAGAAGGACATGCAGAGCTGATTTGCTCCATCCATCCATGCCTCTGGCCAGGACACTCTGTCTCCCCACAGAACCTGAAGGAAAGGAGCTAAGGACTGTGAACTGCAGCTGACAAAACCAAGAGTTAAAATAAGTCTGTGCTCTTTACATAGCTTTTGTCATTTTGTTTGGAGACCTGGAGTTAACTAGCATGTAGCATACCATGTTCAGTGACAGTCTCTAGAATGGCAAGGAAAATGTTGATGAAGTGAAGCTCTCAGGGTGCACTGCCGACTTCTAACTCCCTCCTTCAGTTCACACCAGCAGAGATCTCCCATCAGCTCCAGGACCCAAAGGACCAGAGCCCTGGCTGAGTTCTCCACCTGCTAGTGCAGGGGCCTTGCCAGTGTCAACGATTAGTTCTCACCGGCATAAAATCAGAACGGTACTGGCTCTGCAGAGCTTAGTATCTACTCGTTTAGGACTTGGACCATGATACAGTGATGCAAATGGATAAATCAAACCTTTATATTATTGATAAAATTCGCGGCAAAAGTTTCTTAAAGTGGAAATGACCAAGGTCAGGGGAAAAAAAAAAAAACAGATGAGCTGACACTTAATGATGAGAGGAAAAGCAAGAAAGGTCACATGGAAATGTCCTCTTTCCTAAGGGAGATTACCAGCAGCAGAGAATGCCATTGAAACAAAGAGCAAGTCTTTATGGGCTCAGCAAGAGCTGGAGCCTGGTCACCATGGTGAGAGAGACCAGAGGTGAGAAGAAGGCAGAGGAGACCCAGGATCCATAACACACCTTGGAGCCCTGGCTGTCAGCTGACTTACTTTCACGGGGTTAGGTTAACTCCAAGGAGCCAGGCAAACAGTGCATCTCAGGGCTGACAGCACAAACCAGGGCAACTCCAAGACAACACCCAGAGCAGCCCATGCCAGGTCCACAGGGGGTGACTCTAGAGCAGTGGTTCTCAACCTATGGGTCGGGAACCCTTTGGGGGTCACCTAAGACCACCAGAAAACACAGATGCTTGAGAAGCACTGCTCTAGAGCGACAGTCCAGAGACTGAAATACTGTGCACACAGCTCTCTAGCCCCTAGAAACAAGGTGTCATGAGAACCGTGACAGTGCTGCACATGAAGGGAGAAAACAGGGAGAGACCTGGGGGTGATCAAAACGCCCAAGAAGAACCGGGGAGAAGAAAATACTGGCGAAATTCTCCCCAATTTTGATTGAAAACATCTTTGGTGAGTCCCAAAAATGACTGCAAAGAACACCACACACGGTCATATCAAATGAAACAGATTATAAGGGAGGGGGTGGGAAGCTGGCAGCTGGGCAGTGTCTGCTATTCTAGCAGGAATTTGGGTCCTGATCACCACATAAAACTGACTGGCTGCAGCTCCCTATTAACCCTGCATTGTGGGTCAGAGACAGACAGGCCCAGAGGGTCACTGGCCAGCCAACAGACAAAGACACACATGCACACACAAATGGGTGTGTATGGGGAGGGGTCCCACGGAATTTCCAACGACTAAAGCAGTGGTTCCTAACCTTGTAATGCTGCGACTCTTTAATACAGTTCCTCATGTTATGGTGACCCCCAGCCATAAAATTATTTTCATTGCTACTTCATATCTGTAATTTTGCTACTGTTATCAATCATAATGTAAATAAATATTTGTGTTCTAGATGGTCTTAGGCAATCCCTGTGAAAGGGTCACTTAAAACCCCAGGGTTTGTGACCCACAGGTTGAGAACCATGGACTAAAGGGTGTTTTTGTTTGTTTGTTTGGTTGGGTTTTTTGTTTATTTTGTTTGTTTGTTTGTTTGTTTGTTTGAGACAGGGTTTCTTTGTGTAGTTTTGCTGCCTGTCCTGGATCTCACTCTGTAGACCAGGCTGGCCTTGAATTCACGGAGATCCACCTGGCTCTGCCTGCCGAGTGCTGGGATTAAAGGCGTGTGTCACCAACGCCCAGCCGAAGTATTTTTAAGAGGTCAAATTCTACACCTTTTCAGCCAGAAAAAAAGAAAAAGGAAAGATAACTTCACATGAACACAAGTTGAGAAAACTGCCTATCAATGTTAAAAGCTTTGCTGAAAACAAAGACCAGCAGACAGGCAGACGGACCTGTGGCAGAGGACAATAGCTATGGTCCATAGATAGAATATAGCCTACGGCTGTTCACTACAGTTTACTTCTTACGTTTTAAATACAAACAGGCAAAGGGAAAAAATAACATGAAACATCATAAATTATATGAGCCTCACAAAGACTAAAGTATTTACCATCTGCTTTTTGCTAATATGTATAATTGTGTGTGTGTGTGTGTGTGTGTGTGTGTGTGTGTTATTCATGCATGTGTGTGTAGACTGGAGGACAGCCTGGAGAGAGGGGCCATGTCATTCCTCGGGTGCTGTCCACCTTTATTTCCCTCCTGTTTTGAGAGGGCCCTTCCCTGTCCTGGCACTCCCAGGAACACATCTCCACCTCCCTGGCACTGGGACTGCAACCTCGTGTCATCCCCTCTAGCTTTATTTTGTTCGTATTCAAAGGACTGAATTCAGGTCCTCTGTTGCCTCAACTATCTCCCCAGCCTTATACTTGTCTTCGATTCAAGGGTTAACTGACAGCCTCAAGCAAAATTAACAATGCATTTATAAATAAAATACAAGACAGAACATTAACTCTTCTAAAGTGCCCCCAAGCCCAAGGCCAATCTATAAATAGCAAACTTTACAATCCTGAATCTTAGTGCCACTGACTTATTTCATGCTACTTCACAGAAGTCTCAAAATTGTTTACTGACCAATACTACCTGATATGAAACAACTGCCTCTGATTTCTACTACACATTACAAAGAGCAAGTCAATTATTTGCCATGGAACTCTCTAGAAAACCCGAAAACATCTTCTTTGCTATAAGCACTTCTTGGTTTCTTCTGTCTTCCTGTTGGACACAGCAGAGTGTGCAGAGGCTCCTTCAAAGTGCAGAGAGGAGGGGAAGGTGTGCAGCAGGGACAGGAACAGCATTTGAGAAGCAAGAAGCTGCAAGCAGGTGCCGAGGGACGAGGAGAGGGTCTTGGGAACTAAGCAGACAGGAACTACAGCATGTAGGACTCATGCCAGAGGCTGAGGACCGGGAATGCCCCATCTACAAGCTCTGCAGGCAGATGGCCTGTGCCCAGCACTGCATTCAGCACCTCCCACCATTTACACACAAGAGAGAACAGCAGTCCTCCCTTAACTGTGGTTCTACTTTCTCGTCTGGTTCCAGTTACCCAATATTAGATGGAATATTCCAGAACTAATTCCTAAGTTGTAAAGAACTTTATTACAGTATATTGTGAAGATTATTCTACTTTAGTAGTAATTATAATTTCCCACTGTCCCTAATTTACAATTTAAAACTTTCTTTAGGTAAGTGTATGTATAAGGAACCAACATAGGATATAGAAGGTTTGAAACTACCTTTTAGGCACTCAATGGGGATGCCATGAACTATAGATAATGGGAAGAGAGGATGGTGGTCAACTGTAAACATTTGGAATCAACAGATCAGTGACTAACTGGAAAATGAATTTAAAATCAGAAAGGATCTGTTATGTATGTAAAGTCAAGCTCACACATGATAATGAACCTGGAATGTAGGCCAAGGGGATGGGTCTTTTTCCAGAGAAAGATGTCAGAATGAAAACTGACAGAGAAGGCCAAGCACAGCTCACAGTTGAGCATTTGGATTCTGACTGGGAATTGAGAGTTAGATTTCTCTTTTATTTTAATGGATTTTAGTTTGTACTTTGTCATATTTTGTTACTACAGAAGTTAAAAGTTTTATCTCGAACATGTATTCTATTTGAAATAGTATTACTTATGTTGTATAAGCTTGCATTTATAGTTTATTTATTTATTAATGTTTTAATATTCTTACAAGAAAATTTTAAAAAATCATCAAGAAACTCAAAAGGAACTAACTAGATGGTGGGACTCAACAATCATCTAAAACCAAGTAGGTTTTCATAAAGTCAAATTTCGTAAGTAGTTGGGTGACTCCTGGGTGTGGCCTTTACATTTCTTTAACCTCAGAGAAGCAACGTTTTTGTTTTTGTTTTTTTTTTTTTTTTTTTTTTTACTGTGTATTTGATGTCTGTTTCTTCCTCCCAGTTAGTGGTATTTTAATTTCCAACAGCAAAGACACCTACATTAGTCACTTTCCTTGTCGCTAAGACAAACACATGAAGAAAAGCAACTGATGGGAAGAAGGCTTTATTTTGGCTCACAGCTCAAGGGTACAGTGTACCATGGTGGGGAGCCTGGTGGGGGGCCTGGAGGGGAGCCTGGTGGGGAGTCTGGTGGGAACCTGGTGGGAAGCCTGGTGGGGAGTCTGGTGGGGAGTCTGGTGGGAGCCTGGTGGGGAGTCTGGTGGGAGCCTGGTGGGGAGTCTGGTGGGGAGTCTGGTGGGGAGTCTGGTGGGAGCCTGGTGGGGAGTCTGGTGGGAACCTGGTGGGAATCCTGGTGGGGAGTCTGGTGGGGAGTCTGGTGGGAGCCTGGTGGGGAGCCTGGTGGGGAGTCTGGTGGGGAGTCTGGTGGGGAGTCTGGTGGGGAACCTGGTGGGGAACCTGGTGGGGAGTCTGGTGGGGAGTCTGGTGGGAGCCTGGTGGGGAGTCTGGTGGGGAGTCTGGTGGGGAGTCTGGTGGGGAGTCTGGTGGGAGCCTGGTGGGGAGTCTGGTGGGAACCTGGTGGGGAGTCTGGTGGGGAGTCTGGTGGGGAGTCTGGTGGGGAGTCTGGTGGGGAGTCTGGTGGGAGCCTGGTGGGGAGTCTGGTGGGAACCTGGTGGGGAGTCTGGTGGGGAGTCTGGTGGGGAGTCTGGTGGGAACCTGGTGGGAAGACTGGTGGGAACCTGGTGGGGAGTCTGGTGGGAGCCTGGTGGGAGCCTGGTAGGAGCCTGGTGGGGAGCCTGGTAGGAGTCTGGTGGGAGCCTGGTGGGATCCTGGTAGGAGCCTGGTGGGGAGCCTGGTGGGGAGTCTGGTGGGGAGCCTGGTAGGAGTCTGGTGGGAAGCCTGGTGGGAGCTTGGTGGGGAGTCTGGTGGGAGCCTAGTGGGAAGCCTGGTGGGAGTCTGGTGGAAGCCAGGTGGGATCCTAGGGGGGATCCTGGTAGGAGGCCTGGTGGCAGAAGTGGGGGTAGTTGGTCACCTTGTAGCTGAAGTGAGGAAACAGAGAGACAAATGAGGATGCTCAGCTCTCTTTTTCTTTCTTATCCAGCCTTGGACCACAGACCCCAGATTGATGCCACCTACATTATGGTGGGTAGGCCCACCTCAATTAGCCTCATCTAGCAAATCCCACATAGAAACACCCATGTTTGTCTTCATGGTGATTCTAACCCCCACCAAGTTAACAAGATTAACCATCGTAATTCTATTATAAATATTCTACGATATTCATTTAATTTAGTCAAAATGTCAGTCAACATTCCAAAGTCAATTAAGAACTATGTTCATTGACTTCAACATTACCCAACTGGCATATTTTCCAAATGATAACCCCCACAACCATGAGAACTAGAAGAGGATGTGAAACAGTGCATGTAGGTGGTACAAGTGGGAAAAACCCAAAAACAACAGCCTGGGTATAACAGCTGCAGTCATCAATTACTGATGTTACTTTTATGTGGGGACCTGCGATCACAATCAGCCAAAACAATACCATTGCAGAGCTCTCTGAGACAGAGCCGACAGCCGTGCTCAGGTACTCAGTCCCACAGCTCCTGAGATCTGGTGTCTCTTTTCCACAGTGATCATTTCATTTCACTGCAAGGACCCCCACCAGACCCGGAGTTCCCAAGGGAAGAGGCCGGGCAGTGTTCCTCACCAGTCTCTAGCACCCCACTGGACATAGGGCCCTCGGCATGCCCAATAATCCAGACACTGGATTCAGACAAATGCAGTGATCTCTTATTGTTCTCCACAGTATATGGCCCTGCAAAAGCAGGGAAGAATTTACATTTTATAACAACAACAACAACAACACACACACACACACACACACACACACACACACACACACACACACCACCAACAACAACAACAACAAATCCAAGCTGAAAAAGTTTCAACTGAACTACAACTGGTCCTTGCCACCCTTTCAGTATAAGTGAGCAAACAGCTGGACTTCAATGGGAGGTACAGGGAAAAGGTCACAGGGTTTCATTGTTTTGTTTGATGACTATAAATAGATTAAATGTTTATTTCGGATCACCAATTTTCTACAATTGCCGTAACTTCAAATGCAAACAATATTAGCTACTGAGTGATATGCTTTACTAAAAACAGAAAATTATTTTTAAAGCTTTAGAAACTTGGAGGCTTCAACCATGTGTTCTTACTACTAATGGCCAATCATTAAATAAAGAGCCAGCTCTTTATTACTGGCCAGCCTCTGACAAAGCCCCTAAACTGGTTTTCAAATAACTAATAGTTATGAAACATTATCACCAGATCTGCCTATTAAAATACATGAAGTCACATTTTAAGGGAAAAAATTGTTCTCCATCTACTTACATCATCTTTACAAGCCACTAGCCTAAATAATTAGTAACAGTTCATATATTTTGCATGTGCATATGTATTATATACAGATTTGTGCTATACATAATATGAACGCGCCCTTGTTTGAAAGGAAGCCACCATCCCAATTGCTGTTGTATGTACAATCTTTGTATATCTTCACAGTTACCTTGACATAACAGCTCACGGAAAATTATGAGTGTTGAAAGTTCTTAGTGCATTTAAGTGCCTCTACACAAATATTTATGATCAAATTTGCAATGCATGAAAATTTCAATCTAATCTCCCTAAGCCAAGGAACTCCAAGGATTCATGTGCTTCAAGAGCCATTGCAGTCAAGAAAAGGAGCTTTCATGTGGCTCACAAAAGGCCACACTTGGCCACCTCAGAGCCACAAGTGACAGTAATTAGACTTGGAACTTCTTATGCATGGGCCTATCTTATCTAACCAAACCCAAGATAGCTTGCCAGCCATTTATCAGCCATTCTCACTGGCCTGGGAGTCTAAGTGCATCACAGAAGCCATATGAAGCAAAGCATGAGGAAAATGCGTTAGCAAATGCCCAGACATGGGAAATCATGGAACTTAGTGTTGGGCGGCACAGGCAGGAGAGATGAGATGTTATTACTTTGATAATAGTATAGCTGATAAGGTTCACTATTTCCTAAGTCCCTGGACTATAAATAACCCAGCAAAACAAAATCAATGTACATGCACTGCTCTTAAATAGATAAAGGAAAGGAGATAGCACATGCTGTTTTCCTGCCACTGAGAACATTTCTTCTTAGGAGCTGGAGCCATGACTCAGTGGTTGTCTATCACAGCACCAGGGAATGAATGAGAAAGGAGAATAGGGGAGATGGAAGAGCAGAAGGAGGTGGTGGAGGAGACGGGAGGGAGGGCACAATGGGAGGAGGGGGAGGGTAGCGGGTAGAGGAGGAGAGAGCCAACAGGGCAGAGGACAGCTATGTGCCCTTGGTCTTTCTAAAGGCAGGCTGCAGCCTACAGGAACAGTCTCGCAGCACTAACAAGGGAAGTGCCAGGTTAATCCAGGCACAGTAACTCTCGTGTGAACTTGCAGACACTGTACTATACACACCAATGTCTGGATTCTTCAGGTACACCAGAAAGGCACCCTGCCTAAGTGGGCAATTTCTTATCTTCCGTATGTGATGTTCAATATTCTGTGCTTGTGGAGCCCTGTCCTGACCCTCACTGGGGCCACTGTAATATGCACCAACAGTACCCATCTCCTCCTGCCTTAGGTGTTTACCCTTCAATGAAGTCTTCAGCTCCGTGGTGGGGATATATCCTGGTTTTGCATCCCAACTCGCAGAAATACCTGTTGATCATTCCAGAAAGGTATCAATTCCTTCCCTTCCCACACCTCACACAGAACTTCATCTACTCCATATAATGTGATGTGATATTTAATTTTATCTCATTTGTCCATTATGACTTGTGGTCTTAGGCAAACCTTAAGTTCTCTATTTTGGGGTGGATCCTTTCTATCTTTCATGTTATTTGTCTGGATATGTTTTCAATGTTGTTTTTCTCTCTGTTTTAAGGTAGTGTCTCAAAACACCTATCCCCCTGCCTCTGTATGTTAAGAAAGAAGAAATGTGGAAGCCCAGGGGGAAAGGATTTTTTTTTAAAATGAATCTATAAACCTCACAGTGATGACTTGAGAACAAAATACTTATTTGGTGTCCAACAAGTTATTTACTGTAAGTAGATATATAAGAAGAGGCCATGTCTATTTCATTTCTCAAGATCACAGTTAATCTGCCACCTGGCAAATCAATACTTAATTTTAAACATGGCAGTCAGTGACTGAAGACCAAGGCTGCAAGATTCATTAAGGTCTGAGATATTCAGCAGTTTCTAATATTCCAACAAAATACTTGTGAGTTCCAGGCAGACTTTGCCAGAGTCTTCCCTCAGTGGCCAGTCAGTCCTGCAGAATGCTCAATATCCTCTATTCCTTGTCAGGAGGACAACACTATGAAAACCCCAAGTCTTCTGGTTCTACCTCTAAAATACCTCTTCAAGCCAGGCATCTTATGTACCCCAGTCTGCCCCCACTTCCTGAGTCTATTCTCTGGGTCACTCTGCCACAGGCATGCTCTGAGCTGCCCTCCTTTCCACACTGTGTGTGGCCACAGCAGCCGTACAAGCCAGCCTCTTCTCTCATGCCATTCTTGTGAAAGCTTCATCTTTCTCATCTTTGTTAAGTCCTTGTCCCAACTCACTATCCTGTGATGCTACTGATCTATGCTGCCTACATAACTCAACGTGTGGTTGTAGCCAGGAATGAGTTTGTCCCCTAAAAGGCATTTGGCAATATCTAGAGACATTTGTATTTGTTACAACTGAGGGACAGAGGCTGTAACTGGTATCTGACGAGAAGAGGCCAGTGTTTTTGCTCAATATCGTACCAGATACAGGACAGCCTCCAGACAGCTCAGTTCCAGTGGCTGACTGCAAAGGACAGAAATCTTGTTGAAAATCAGGAAGTGAATGAGCTGAAAAGGTTCAATGTGACATTACCACACTCTCCTTATTCCTACTTTTAATTGCTTTCAAATAAGGCAATAAAAATTGTGGGGATTAGTCTCTTAAGTTTTATCATGTGAAACAGTATGTGCTAACAACAGCTAATCCCATGGAGGTTTCCCGGTCAACACTAACGTGCTCATGTATGTTCACTGATCCAGGTTTGAGAAAACTAAACCATGAGGAGGAAACTCCTTCCCTCACTCAGCAGACAATGGAGGCACCGAAGGAGAAGGGACACCTGAGTAGAACGCTTGCCCCGCTGCCAGTAAGGACTTGGAGCTGCAAATTTTCTTCCACCTTTCTTTGTCTTTGCGACACTGGAACAAACTCCAGTTTCCTCTTTGGTAAAATGGGAGAGAAGACGCATCTACCTCCCAATATTGCAAGAGGCTCCAAAAGCATCAGCACATTCAGAACAGTACTTAGCAAGTAGTTGGGTACCATCAATGATGACCTCCATAAAAATTCTAATATGTAATTTTCATACTTCTCAATTGAGAAAATTAATTTTATTTCCATTTTAATTACAAAGGTGTATCATGGGATTAAAATTAAGAAAATTAAAACTGACTCCCATCAACATCTGCATATAATTTACAAATGCTTACAACTTTAGATAGTATAATTTAAATATAAGGAATATCTCAGCACATAAAAACCACAGAACTTTCCAAGATGCCAAGAAAGGCTGTCATCTAAAGAAGGGTTTTATATATATATATAAAGTCTTCAATATTTACTAAAGTGTCTGAGATACTTTAAGTTGAAATGATACTTTCCAAATAAATGATACAATACACTTTTACATTCTGCAAATCTTCTGTTATAATATATTTCTTTGGGTGAGAATGGGCATCAAAGAGCCTTTCACATGCTTGGCAAGTACTACACCGCCAAGTCACATCTCCAACTTTTGGTTTTTAAGACAGAGTGTGCAATCAACTGTGACTAAACAACACTGGCTGTCCCTGAACTCATGACTGTCCTGCTTCTACTGAGGACTACAGAGATGCACACATCTTTCCCTCACTCCTTTCCTTTTCCCTCCCCCGACCTTTCTATTTTTGGCAGTTGTTATCACTCTTAAACTAAACTGTAGTGTGTGTTAACTACTCAGTTTATTTTCCCACCTATAACATTTTCAATTCTTTATTATAAAACAGAATTAATAATCAGCCCTTATTTAGATTTCTTCAGATAACTAAAAGTCAAATGAACTTCACTGTCTTTGATAAACTTAATACATGACGTGTTTCCTCAAAAGAAGCATATTTTTACTTAGAAATATTTTCTTAAATAGTACTTCAGAGTTTGGGTTATAATTTCCAGTCATGGGACTGGAGAGCTGGTCCCACAGTTCAGACACAGACCGCTCTTCCAGAGGACCCTCCATAGTCCCTAGCATTCAGACTGGGTGTCTGACAACTACCCAGAACTCCAGCTCCAGGAGATCTGACACTTCTAACCTCCTTGGACACCTGCAATCACATGTACATACCTCCACAGGGACTTCCATATACACATAGTTAAAAATAAAATAAAGTCATTAAGAAATTACCAATCCACAAGAAAACAGAAATTAAAATTCATGCAGCTTCCTGTCCAACAGGCATCTTACATCAGAGCAACAGAAGCCATAATGAGTACCTACTAGAAACTCATACTATTAATGATTTTCTATTTGACATTAAATGATTCCCTCAAAAAATATTAATAGCAAAGATCAAAATTCATCTCAAGATGCAGCACATTCATCTTCAGAACCCCTGCTCCTTTCGCTCTGCATGCTCTGCAGATCATCTTCCACCTCACTGTCGCTCCTGCATTAGCGAGCTGCACTGCTCTAGACAGCCATGTGTTAATATTTGCAGCTAGTAACGCACTCCTTTCTGGTTACCGTTCAGCCTACCATATTAGATTTTCCTGAGTGTAGGTATTATTTATATGCCTTGCTAAAAGACGATATCTAGATGCAAACAAGCCAGGTGAAGTTAACTAGTTTCTTAGTATAAACAGTGTTCACATTTGGTTTAACTGTTTAAACTCTTCATCAACTCGAATCAAGTGAAGGAAATCACATCAAAGGGTGGAAACACACAACAACACAAGCTTCTTTTCCATTCACATAGCAAACCTCAGGCAGTCACACACTCGCGCGCACACACATACACACACACACATCACACCCAGGAGTATGTGCACAGTCACATTACCAGCCATGGCAGGTCAGCCATCCTCATTATCTGTGTGCTGGCACACCTGAGCTCCCAGCCCCTGCACGTCACACTCAGAGGCAGCTCTGCTGCTCACTGGCTGGCAGGCTGCAGTCCTGGGAGTCCTCCCCCACTACCTCTCCATGGCAACGGCAGCCACAGAGAAGCCAGTCCACCTCTTACGCAAATGAAAGGAGGCCACAAATGTCAGCAGTCCTAACAGCCTGCTTTCCCTCCAGACTTAATTTCCTTCTTAAAGTAACAGCTGTGCATTCCTCGTCCTGTGCTCCAAAACATCCTTCTGAACTTAGGAAAATCAGAGTTAAAAATCCATTTGTTTGACCACTTACATAACCTGACAGAAGATCCAAAGACAACTGCAATTTGCTGAGTCCCAATTCCCAATCCAGTGTCTCAGCAAGACCCTTTGTATCTGGGTTTCTAGATAAGAGTCCTTTAAGAGTTTAGCTAGCCTGCAATTTGGCTACAGAGATGGAGACAAGAGACCTTGCCCAACCATTATAATGATCCCAAACCAACCATATCCAATATACTCTGCCTCCTTTGGAGACTGACATTTATTTAGAAAAATCAAGTTATTTTTAATTGCTTTTTGAAACAACCAGTCAATTATCTAGGCAGAATCCCCCAGGAGTCACAGACTGGTCAGAAATCCCTTTAGCTGTTAACACTTTGTATTTAAACTGTTTCAAGTTTATTTCCTGAATACATAGTTAAAGAGGCAACACTGGTGCCCACTTTGTATGGCTACAGAGATCACAGTGATGGGGTCCTCATCTACAATATCATATTAATAACTGGCGGGTATTAATGGTCACACCAGAATATGTTTTAAAATTGCTTTAGAGCAATGGATACAGCAAAAATTAAGGTCTTAGGGAAGGATCTGGGAGGACTTGGGGGAGGAGAAGAACATGTTCAAAATATATTTAAGTTAAAAATGATTTCAAATAATAAATATATAATAAAAAGAATGTTTTAATATACATATTATAACAAAATATACATTTCCTGTACACTGTTATTAAATACTGGGTTGTCTCAAAGACAACAGAATAGTTAATTTAAATATATACACACACACGAGCATGCACACATGCACCTACATACATATGTATGCACAAAAAAATTACAAAAATGAAATAGGAAGCAAAACTTTCATTTAATTATTCCACAAGCATTTAATAAATCCTATCAATGTGCTGGGCACTCTGATGCTTGGAAACAGACAGGAGGGTCACTTGGAGCCATGGAAGCTGTCTCTCAAACAGCTAAGGCCAGCCTAGCCTACCAGCATTCCAAAAGATACCTGGAGTGACCAGAGGTGTCAGACCACACAGACTCAAGAGACCCAGAGCAGTGTGGCTGCTGGAAATGGAACAGGATGTGAGGGAAAGCAAAGGGAAGGAGGCCAGCGCTTCTAAAGTTCAAGTTCAAAGCAGGACACGTGAGGGAAGTGGCAAAGGGATCGATCAGCATGATGTGAGGATCGAGACCTTTACCCTGAGTTCAGAGCAAGTGTATATGAGTTCAGATGACACAGGGACACAATCTGATCAAAACCCATGGAAATTACTGCCTGCTTTGCTTCTAATATCCCCACTCCCACCACATCCCCACCCCCGAAGTAAGACTGAAACTCAGAATGTTTGTGTAATTTAAACAGCTGCTAGCTTCATAGTGAGTGTGAGCTATTAAATGCACACATACCTGCATGCACACTGGGAAGCTCTTCCTTTTCAAGCTAACAAGGCCACTCAATGTGGCCTGTGCTACTCACTAGTCCCAGCAGCAGCCACTTCAGGGAGCGGGAGGAAACTGCCCTGCATGCCCAGCCTGTAGCCACAGGCCTAAAGTATATGGATTATCCAGTTCCCACCCAATAGCTCTATTTCCAGAACTCAATACCCCCAAACAAGGTATTTGTTCATATACGATCTTACAGGCTAGATTTGAAAGACAAAAGCTAGGTTATATTCATTTTCATAACCCTACCCTCAGAAATGCAACAACAAAAAAATCCTTTCTAAATGAATGTTTTGTGGCCTTTCTTTTAATTATAAGGTCAATAATTCTAGGATTTTATTTATGAGTCAACTTCAAAAGAAACAAGTAACTTAGAAGTGGCCCTGCAACAAACACATCATCTGCTTTTAACTTTACCAATTTCTCTAAGCTCCAGCTGGGTGAATTCACTAGCTGGATGAACGCTATTTTAAGAAAACTACATCGTTAGTATTCCCACTAAGTATTGCATTGAAATGCTAATACAGATAAATTGTACACATTTTCCAAGTCTCCAGCAGTACTGACACTGGCCTGTGCTCTCAAGTCAGAGCCCTGCCATTACAGTGCCATTTTTGATTGACAATGACCTATTTTGAATCTCTGCACATGGTCCTCCAAGCACCAAGGTAAAGTTTCAAACAAATGTAAGTTGCCTGACTTCCTAGATGTCTTCCCACTTGCACATATGACAGAAACAGGACAATTCAACATGCTGGCTTCAGGGACTTATAAACTTTAAATTCAGCTCTTATCACATCTTACTACTGATTGTCATGAAGGGTCCTAAAGAAATAGAGATCCTCTTCCTGTTCCTCCTTTCCTCCAAACTAACATTTCTACCCATCATTCAAATCCACTCAGAAAGAGTTGTATTACCAAATACTCAATAGAGAAGCACCCCAAACAACCTTGAGCACATCAGGAAATGCTATTATGCTGTGGATGATTGATTGACAAATAAAACACTGACTGGTCAGTAGCCAGGCAGGAAGTATAGGCGGGACTAGCAGAGAGAACTGAGAGAACAGGAAGGCAGAGAGGAGAGATGCCAGCCTGCAGCTATCCAGGGAGCATCACATAAAGGAAGCAGGTAAAGGCACGGAACACATGGCAACATATAGATTAACAGAAATGGGCTGAGTATAAGAGTAAGAGCTAGACAATGGTAGGCTTGAGCTAATGGTCGAGCAGTTTAAATAATATAATCATCTGTATGTTTATTTTATAAGTGGGCTATGGGACTGCCAGGGCTTGGCGGGACCCAGAGAGAAAACTCTAGCTTCACTACTAGTCACATAGTACCGAGTCTCCAGGACAGGAGGCCTACTGCTGACAGTGAAGCAGCACACTAGCTGTCCTGGGGACCTCCTGCCTGCAAGTCTTCGATCACAGAAAGGGGAGGAAACTTGAGATACCCTCAAGACCTTTCACATTGGATGGTGGGACATGAAGATGAGCAATTGGATTGTGGGTCATGCAGATGAGCAGCAAGGCCATCGTCTGACCAGACTATGGAGGAGGACAAGGGTGAGACTTGATTTTCATGCAGTGGACTGCCAACTGGCTCAAGCATAAGGCTCTCTCTTTAGCAAAGAACCTGTCTTCCAAGTGACAGTAGCTCTGCTGATGTGGGAAACATATAATTAAAATTACATAAAATTAATATTTTAAATCTATTTGTATTGCATTCGTTATAAAAATAGGTACATTCATGGACATGGATGTACATTCATGGAGTCTCTGATTGACAGCAAAATTCATTTGGAAAGTACAGTTCTTATATTTCCCCATACTACAAGCATAACTTCCTCAACTATCAGCATCTAGACATCCAGCACCACACCACAGAGGATCACCTGCCAAAGAACCTAAACTGAAGTGTCACATCACCAAAGCCAGAATTAACACTCCATTATTTCCTGGTGTCCATTCCATGTATTATGACAAAAGTTCTATACACCAGCACTTATGCAGCATTGGTACCCATCATACAGAACAGTTTCACTACCTAACATCCTCTGAGCCCCACCCATGTATCTCCCCCTCTCCACAACCTCATGTGTTTACTGTCTCCACAGGTTATCCGTTCCAAAATGCCACATAGCTGGATTCACACAGTATGTAGCCATTTCAAGTTGGCATCTTCCACCCAGCAATATGCATTCAAATTTCTTCTTTATTTTTTTCCCTTGCAAATAAGAATACATTTTATTTTGATCAAATCCACCCTTCACTACGACTCTCCAAGTCCTAGATCCTTCCTCTCCTACCTTCATTCCTCTTTAAAAAGCATATGTGTGTGCATGTGTGCATGCTTGTGTGTGTGTGTGTGTGTGTGTGTGTGTGTATGTGCATGTTTGTGTGTGCATGTAAAATATATGGAGTCAAATTAATGTTGTCTGCAGGAATATGGGTGTAGAGCTTTCCACTGTAGCATGGGCAACACATCCCTGAAACTGCTCCATGGTTTAATCTAATCTCCCAGGACGACAGCTCCAGTCTTCTTAACATTATACATGGCTTCAGCAATCAGATGTGTAAGTAAGGGCTCATTTACCCATGACTGCTCCACAGTGCAGTACAAGGATGCATGATTCCCATCCATATCTCACTGTGCCCACTTACAAACAGGAGTGACTTAGAGGATGCTTGTCTTGTCCTGGGATATAAACTAGACACACTGATTTCGGTCATTCAACTTATTTTGGATAACTTGTTTTGTAAGCACAGAAAGGCCTTATAATAAATCTCCTGTAAAGTAAAATAAGTAAAATCTCCTGCCTCAAATCTAGGACACTGACAGAAGTAACTCAATTTATATTCTGAAATTTAATAGCTTTAAAATAAAATAGTCCAGTCTGGAAATCAAACATTCAAACAAAATAATTAGTGTTCCTCATACTACATGTTTAATTTATTCTTCGTTTTATTTTTATTTTGTGTATGGGTGCTTTGCCTAGATGCATGTCTATGTACCATATGCATGCAGTGCCTGTGGAGGCCAGAAGAGGGTGAGATTTCCTAGGACTAGAGTTACAGGTGGTTGTGAGCCACCATGTGGGTGCTGGGAATAGAACTCAGGTCCTCTGGATGAGCAACCAGCGTTTTTAACCTCTGAGCCATCTCTCCAGCCCTCCACACTACCTGTTTTTTTATATATGTTTCATGCTGTGTCTTTTGATTTGAGGCAACTCATTGGATACAACACTATGATTTTCTACTTTAATTAGAAACAACAATCCTAGTACTTCAAGGCTAAGACAGTAGGGCAGTGAGTTCTAGACCTCCTGGGGCTATACAGAGAGATGGTGCTATTTATAAATACATAAATGAAGGAATAATAGACTTTATTATCAAAGAATTTTTGTGTGGAGGTATATATATATATATATATATATATATATATATATATATATATATACACACACACACACACACACACACACACACACACACACACACACACATTGTATGTCTGCGCACGTTGAGCCCAGAGATGACGTATCTTCCTCTATAGCTCTCCATCTTATCTTCTGAGATAGGGTTTCTCTCACTGAACCAGGTGCTCACCGATTGGCCGACTGACTAGCCAATGAGCTCTAAGGATCAGCCTGATTGCCTACTCACCATACCTAGCTCTTTTGCGTGGGTGCTAGGTCTTTATACTTGCCAGACAGGAACATTACCAACTGAGCCATCTCTCTAGCCCAAAAGCAATTACTCTAATTGTAGTTTTTCCCTTTTCTTTCCAGATTTTTCAAATAGATATCCCATAGCACACTGTAACATTGGTTATCAGTGTTCTTCGTATGATTCTATCATCATTTATATAATTATCAAATATTATACCATCCCAGGAGGCAGCAAGCACTGAAGAAATTCCCATCCTGCCCTAACAGCAGCCCTAACACGGAGACAAGACCATGAAAAAGTGAACAAAAAGTGAAGATTGAGGCTGATAAGGATGGTGTTCAGCTGGAGCTGCGGCCAGCACCACAGCACCCACCCAGAAGGCATCAGGCCCCGGGTTCCACCTCCAACTCTGCAAAGGGAAAATAGACACGTTCCCAATTTTGGTATTTAAGATGATAAATTTTTCTTGTAACTCTTGAAAGATCAAAATAAAATGAAATGATCTTGAATTAGGTCCTCAAAGGAAATGTTCAGACTCTGTGGAGACTGATCCTGGGATCTTGTATGCATGTTCTACCATGGAATCACATCCCAGCCCCAAATGCTCAAACTTCTAATAAAGAAGAAAAGTGTGGTATTTTTCTTAATAGTTAACTAGAAAAGAGAAAAAAACAATGACCATGTTTCCACAGTACCAAGCAGATACAACAGAAGCCATCTAGTCACACAGCCAATTACAATAGTCAGGGGCCAGCACAGTGCAGTCATTGTGTGGCACTGACAACACTAGTCACCAGTCACACGAGGGGAGGAGCACTAGAAAGACACTCGCTGCTGCCCCAAGTCAGCTGTGCTGTACATTTCACACATTTACGCTCATACAAATGCGTGGAAATGTTTGTGTCTAGATGTACGTGTAGCTATATGAACACATACATTTTACACATTTATGCTCATACAAATACATGAAAATGTCTAGATGTATGTGTAGCTATATGAACAGACATACATTTTACACATTTACGCTCAAATATGTGCAAATGTTTATGTTTAGTGTACATGTAGCTACATGAACACACACACGAAGTACAATCACTAGCAGTTACTTCCATATGATACAGTTATGAATGACTATAATTCTCTCAGTATATGATCTTTCAATTCTCCAATGAGCACAGACTGATGAACTTCTACCTTCACCCGTGGGGGGAAGGAAGGACAGCATACTGTTCTTCCTAAAGCATGGACCCTCGTATTACAGGGTCCTCAGGCAAATGACTGAACCAAGAGTAACACTACAGACAATACTTCAAATTGTCACCAAAACTGATAGATTAAAGTAAGTGAATTCAGAGTAGGCACTTTTTATACACTGCTGAGAGCTATGAGCTATGAGAGCATGAAAGCCATTAGCTTCCAAGTGTAGTTATCTCTACTTGAAACGGAGAAAGGCAAGATGACCCATTTTTCTGGTACTAACCACTGGGAGCTCACATTTCAGCATGGAGGCCAATGAAAACATACACCGCCTTATTGTTCTAGTGATATTCTTGATGGGGGAAAATAATATTGCTTTTAAATAGGCAACAGGCACTGTGCTGATACCAAGATTTTCATCTGAATCACATTTGTGCTGAAGCTGAAAGCCACAGCCACCAGCATGGTTTCCCTCCTACATTCCCATGGCTTTCCTCACTGCAGGAGAGCTCATGGGGCCGGAAAAGGAAACTTCTTGTCCTTTTCTCTCCGGACATACACCAGCTGCAGGAAGTGTTACCTGCAGCCACAGCATCTTACTGCCACCTGCCTTCAGTCACAACCTGGTTCTGCCCTCTCTAAGCTCCATGGAACCTCATCACTCCATGAACTCATGCTCTGGGCTTTTCATTCTTCTGTTGATCTCCTGCCTCAGGAGACAGGTGGCACTTTTTATGCTCGGTCAGCATTCAGCACTTGGTGGACTCGCTAGACTTCCCTTCCCATGATCCTCCTTTCCTCACTGTTTGCATCCGTCTGCTGCTACTGCTCCGACCTTTCACAGACCCGATGATTGGAAACCCAACTAGAAACTGGCACTTAGAATTCAATTTTTAAAGAATGAGCACAGTTTGGCAAGACAGAGCACAAACACACCTCTCTCTGCATGCAGCACATTAGGAGAGCAGTAACTGTCTACCTTGCCTCTCACACACTTTGCTCTGAAACACCAGATACTAGAGAGCTAGGTCACTGTCGACACTGCCTGCCTTCTCCACCTCAGAGGAGAATGGGTTAAAGCAGCTGCACAGAAAGTCTCTCATCTGGGGCAAGTAACTGCAGAGTGGGCGATGGAGGAACGGCTCAGTGGTTAGGACCATGGACTGTTCTTACGAAGACCAAGGTTGGTTCCTAGCACCCATGTCAAGTGGCTCACAAGCACCTGTCACTCCAGTTCCAGGGACATCTGATACCCCTGGTCTCCTTGGGTGCATGGGTGGACAGTCATGCTCGTCACACACACACACACACACACACACACACACACACACACACACACAGAGAGAGAGAGAGAGAGTTAAAAATGAAATAAATCTCTAAAGCTGTGAAATACAAAGGCATTTAGTCCAGCTACAGGAAGTGAACAACTTTTCTAATAAGGAAAACTATACTTTTAAAAAAAAAATGTGGTGATGAGATCTTTACCTCACCCTCCAAGGTCAAGTTTTCTGAGCCCAGGTCTTCTGGGGCAATGTTCCCAGCCATTTGAGCACCAAAGGCTACAGCACAGCACTGGCTGCTACTCGGGCGGAAGTGGTCACCGAGTGACTGAGGAATCCCCTGTGCTGAGCTTCAGAACAAGAGGGGTGAGCAAACTGAGGCGACACAGTCCAGTGGGCATGACAAGGGTGTGTACCAGGATAATCTGGGGATCATTTCCGGTTCTTGACAAACAAACATATCTTAGGTATGTTTCAAAAGGTGGTTTTGATTCCTGAGATAACTGATGTGTCACGGGAGACACACAATGACTATTAGCACCTGCCAGTGTCTTCAGAAATGTTAACTTTCAAAAACTGATCAAATAATATCACCCACACAGATATCACATAACTGTACTTCATATACAATGGGCATCTTATAAAAAGATGTTTATATTTTAAAGATTAAAACCCTCAATGGTGACAATGTACTCCACAAAGCCACCTGAGGTCTTTCTTCACACACTTTCCAGACTTTGCAGAAGCTGCATGTCATTTCTTAAGTGTGTGTCTGCAGTGAGTAACATAAACTAAATCTCCATGGATAAACCCCAGTCTGGTTCCACCTGAAAGACATTTCTTTATTCACCCCAAGCTCTGCACAAACCAGAGTCAGCAATTTCCAAACCCTGCTCTCAGCCTAGAGGCCTGCTTGGGCTGGCTGCACCCAGCTGCCGAGCTCTCGCTCTCCAAGGTGACCGCCCAGCAAAGCACCTTCTCGTCTGGAAAGTCCCCACACAGGGCTTGAACTCATTCTGAAACCAGAGACAGCACTTCCTCCTATCACTCATCGGGGCCAGCATACATGAGAGAGGAGTTTTTCAGAAAGCCACGGGGCTCTCTCCTAGGACAGCTGCAGTATCGTTGCAGGCAAGCGTAAGTACGTGTGGGAGGAGGGGGCTGGGCAGCAGCTAACCGAGGGTTTACAGAAGTTAACAGGTAACAACAAAGGCTTCCATCCCTCTTCACGATTTTAGCAACATCCAGTCACGTACCACCCTTTCCCACAATTCCTCTCTGCCTAGAGAGAAAGAGCGGCTTGAGTGTGCACACTGGTACACAAGAGTAGCTAGAGAAATAGGAAACGCACATTCATGGAGAAAGACATACAGGCACCCCAGTTATATTTTACCTATAAACATAACATATCTGTTTGTATATACATACCATACATACACAAAGTAAAGACAAAAATAAAAAAATAAGCCAGATGTGGATTTACAACATGGGCAATCCCAACACTTTTAAAGGTGAGGCAGGTGGATCACAAATGTAGTCAGTTCCAGGCTAGGCTAGGCTACGGAGTTTAACCTTTCTCAAAATGTATTTATTATTTACTTCGAAAGGAAGGAAGGAAGGAAGGAAGGAAGGAAGGAAGGAAGGAAGGAAGGAAGGAAGGAAGGAAGGAAGGAAGGAAGAAGCCATAAATTTGAAGTGGAAACTTATTGGAGGGGAGAAACTGGCTTCTTTAGCAGTATTTTGTTTTCTAGATTATACTTTGGAACCACATAAGTATCTTAAAGAATTATAAAATACGAATTTAAAATGATTTCTTAAAAAGAAAGAAAGAAAAACATCATTATGTGTTAAATTGTAACATAAACAGAAGGAGGGGCAGGTAACAGGAGAATATTAAAATACATTAGTAAGTGAGTCAATGCATCATTCGAGGTCTCATTAGGAACAAACTGTTCTTTGGAGAAAAGATCCAGCTATAAGATCAGAATTGGGGGAGCAGAGGGGTGGCAGAGGTAGACAGGACCCAAACAAGCTTAGAAACAATGGCAACCAAGAGCAATGCATCCAGCAGCCTGACTGCCAGCTCCACCTGCCAGCTCCACGGTCAGCTTTAATCTTCCTGATGCCCACGAGCGGCAGACTTCAAAGCCCTCCTTATTCACAAATGAGAGCATCAGTGCTTAGCATGTAGTATGCAGACAGTGGATGCAAAGGGGAAATCTGAAGCCTCACCATGGTTTGCTCTTTCTAGGGTAGTAGATGAAGAACACCTTAGCATTCAGCAGGTAGTGTGGTCCATGGAAGGAAGGACAGGCTGAGTCCCAGGCTGAGCCTACTGACCCAGCCTACAACAGAGCATCTACTAAGCCCAGCAAACTCAGGTTCAAGCATTCCTGTGGCAAAAACAAACCTTCTGACTTTCCTCCCTCATTTAATGTTACAAACCAATTCATCAAATTCCAACTCTATAAGCGACATCTAAAAGAAGCAAAATGTCACAAAAGAAACAATCCTTCGGCAAAGTAAAAATTATTGAAGTCCCAAATAATGCACTCTAGAAAAATAAAGCTTATTTACTAAAACAACTCAACTCTGCCAGGGAAAAATAAGTTTCTTGGTTAGGAATCCACTAGGTGAATATCTGTAACTAACTTCAACTTCCTTGTAAATCATCCATTTACCTTTCCTTTTCTCCACCCATAAAAAGCATGTGTCATCAGAGGCAGCAGACTGAGAAACACTTTCTTTGCTACTTGTGATACCTGTTATAAATAATGGGAGACAGAAGCATTCAGGACATTAGATTCCAAAAATGAAATCATTCATTCAAACAAGCAAAGGATTGTGGCAGAATTACCACCAGGATGAGCTATGACAGAAAGCTCAAAATCCCACACTCTTACCCCGAGCTCTGAAAGACCCAGCAGTCAAAGCTGAAACAGAGAAAGAGCTGATGTGGGGGTGCACACGATGATCCATTTCAGAGAATGAGAAGAAGGCTGAATGCCAACATGAGGTTGTGGACTACCATGACCTTCACCATAAGGAGAAGCAAGAACTCCCATGATAAATTCATTAAATTTCTACATTCTAAAAAGATCTCTACATTTCAACACCTGATTCAGTAGTACTCATGTTACTGAATACCCTGAAACTAAAATAGACGTGATGACCATAACTAGACTGAGAGAATACATCACCTCCCACACACACACCTACACCTTCACTCACGGCTACCCTGCTCCTCTGGATACCTGGAGCTGGTAAGACTACAGTCTAAAGCCACACAACACAATGAACAGTTTCTACATTTTACATTACTAACACATATTAAAATGTACTGAGCAGCCACCATGCTCACTACATAACACTCAAAATTCATCTCTTCTCAATCCTAAACTATCCTGTGACCCCTAAAAGACAAGGTCCTTTATTTAAGCAGTTTCCTCTCTTTATCTAAAACGTCAGCTTGGAAGACTTCCAGAATATGCTGTGTTCATGAACACCACTGAGGGGCCCTCCCATAGTCATCCTCATACTCTGCTATGGCCCATTTGCTCTAGCCTGGAATCCCCTGAATCCCCTAGTTCCTAAAACTCAGGACCTTCAAAGAAGGCTGAAGAATCGGATAAAGTGGAGACGCCTAGCTAAAGGGAAGTCTAGAAATGTCAATGGACAAAACAATGTTAGAGCAATTGTTTCAAACTGTGTAGATGCAGCCTAACTGCTAAGCACTGAGAGATCGGAGTCAAGCACAGCGTTATTTAAGATCTCTGGGTTGGTCCAGAACTAGATGCTGCTCAGTGCTCACCTGTGAAAGGAAGAGGCCACTGCTGGAAGTGGACACATGCCACGAGCCCCACTCCAGACTGATGGGGAAACTGATGGTGTTTGCTGAGAAACAGTTCTGTCCTCGTGGCTGCGGGCACTGGAACAAATTAACAGGCTACCCAGGACCCTTCTAAATCTATCTCCCGGCAC
Organism: Peromyscus maniculatus bairdii; assembly: GCF_049852395.1. Taxonomy (NCBI): domain Eukaryota; kingdom Metazoa; phylum Chordata; class Mammalia; order Rodentia; family Cricetidae; genus Peromyscus; species Peromyscus maniculatus. The sequence continues at coordinate 123,032,501 of NC_134856.1, read as the reverse complement.
ACTGAGAACTGTCAGATCAGCACCTGTGACAGCACCCATCATGGAGCTTGTCATAAAGCATTCAGTTACATCAGTTTCTTCCATGTCCCCAAGGAAGCCTTCCAAGAAACTCTATTGTACCTGCTGGGAAAGTGTGCAACCCCCGGAGTCCTGTAACCAGGGCCTGGCAAAGTGCCTCCCATTGTTTAAACCATGCAGCCCTTCTGTATGCTAGCCTGTAGCTCCCTCACTTATCACAGGCAGCAGGGGTAAGGGGCGGAGGGCATCTTTCCCTCACCCTCACCCTCACCACCACATGGCAGATGGGAGTCCGGGGGGGTGGGGGTGGGGGAGCAGCTATTCCATTCTCACACCCTCAGGGCTATCTCACCCACACCTCTGCCAACAGGGTCAGCTCTACTGTGTTGCCCAGGAGAGGAAAGGGGCCTGCTTTCTTGAGCGCTGTAACTCAGTCCATGAATTATTAAAGGAAACATACAAACACAAACATTTGCTCTGATATGTCAACATAAAACTCAAATTTCCATTTTCTCTTAGCTTAATCTGACATTTCAAAAGCCACTGCTTAGAGTGGAACATGGCATCCTCTCTCTCCATTCTCACAGCAAACTCTTGGTCCTCCTAAGACCCAGGTGCCACCTGAGCTTCAGAGAACAAGATCTATGTGGATCCACATATTCACTGGGGAAGCATGTTTCTGATCAAGTAGTGTATGAAAATAAAACTGCCTAAGACTGGAGTTCAGGGCAGACCCAAGATGCACCCAGAGCCTCACCAGGCTGCTGATCTCAACATCTGCTCTCAGCAGCTTCTCTAAGTAGCCACAGAAGCCTGTGAAACAGGACATACACGCAAGACCCATGAGATGGTAAAGTAAACACGGCTTTGCAGATGATCAGAGGCAAGGAAGGCAGTGGAGGCCCCATCCCAGCCATGGTAGAGGACTTAGTGGCAGGCAGAGGAAGGACTTCCTTGGGTACCTGACTACAGACTTCCAGGGAAGCCAACGGAACAATGGGATGGGAGAATACAGGCAAAGCTTCCCAGGAGACCCTCCTATGCTGGACCACATCCCTAAGCACAGTACTACTGTTGTAAAAGTCGACTAATTTTTTTGATTACAATTACAAATTGGAAATATTTTCTTAGAAAAAATACACAACTGGTCAGATCATAGATTTACTCAAGATAATACTCATTATAAAGTATTTTCATTCATAAAGCTCAAACCCCATTTTCCATGGCCACCACTCACTTTAGCATGGTGCCTAGGAGGCAGGCGCATAGACAGTGCTGATTGACATGTGTGGAACACTGAAAACAACTGTTTTACTATTGGATACTCCAAATGTCCATCAATACACCTGCCCTATCCTGCATTCATATCCTCACTCCCCTTCTAAGTTAAGCATACTCTCCCTGCAGCTCTGAGACCTGCGCCACAGGTTACTGTGACAAGCAGTGCTCTGGGAATTTCTGGTTAAAATAAACACTGCAGTGACACTGGCATTTGGGAACAAACACCAGAGTCACCAGATATTCCAGGAAGCCTAAAACAATCAACACACATTCAAAGTGCAATTCACAACCCAGCAAAGGGCATGGCTGGGCGAGAAGCCATCTGTGGAGCTGAGATCTACCAGGAAATGGGAAGTACTGCCACATGGCACTCCTATGCATACAAACATGCTACACACATCTGCCCAGCTGATCAGCTGGTAAAGACAGTTGATAAAACTAGAAACTTCAGAATCAAAAAGCAGGGGGAAAAAAGATTAAGAAATTTTTAAGTAGATGATGAAGCCAAATCTATCCCTTTTAGAATTTTAATGCTCACTAAGAAACTCCTGTTAGTAATATTGGTACTGCAATACATTAATAGATCAATTAGGAATGAAAGAATACACTAGAGGCTTCTACATGGCAACTCTGTCTGGGACTGGCTCCTGTTTACTGACTGTTCCTGGCAAATAGATTGTTATCTATCCACTTGACAATAGACAAATTAAGTATAAAAGATTTGAAATTTGAAATACAAAATTCACCATTAAATTCAAGGCATCTATACAAACTACAATTTGAGGTAGCCCTGAAAGA